>NC_142288.1:27838549-28438549 GCF_965620075.1 Prunus avium | reverse complement strand
TAAAGGAAGTCTCTGGCTCACTAAAGTAGTTGGGAAAATTGCAGGATTTTGTTTGGCTATTAGTAATATGAGTTGCATCTTATATGATGTAGTGATTATAAGTTATTAGGTCGACATGTATTTAAGTATGTAATTGTTTTAATGTATCGTCATTATGCTTATGCTGAAAGTTTGAAACAATCCTTTAGCACTTGTAACAACTATACCAGCATCAAGGTGCTTTGTGAAAACATCTTCGTGATGGTTTTGTTTTCAGGATGAAGGGGAGGGAGCACTGGAGCCTGAGGGTGAGGGTGAAGTAGAGGGCCAGGGGGAGGTAGAGGTAGAGAGTGATGCTGAGCAGCGTGATGTTAACCCTGATCCAGGAGAAAGTGAGGGCGAGAGAGAACAAAGTTCCCAAGAAGTAGAAATTGGTGATCAAAGAGAAGAAAGTGATGGAAAATATACAGACACTGATGAAAAAGAAGAGTTGACAAGCCGGAGACGAAATGTGATTGAAAGTGGGTCTGAGAGGTCTGAGGAAAACCATTACCCTGACAATGAAGATGACGAGGTTAATCAGGCTAGAAGTCCGAGGTAATCTCTCTCTCTCTCGCATAAAAATATACACTTGTGCTGAGTGAATTTTAAAGAGCATACCTGAAGCAAAATTTTTTTCTTCTCGTTTATCTTAGTGGATCTTCATGGGAATGCGCTGGCATCAAGCACTGTGCTTATTTTTGTTTCCAGAGAAACAAAAAAACTTACTGTTAGCTTCATGTACATACACTTGTTTAGAGTAAGCAGCTGGCTAGTTTGACTAAGGGGAAACTTGATTTTTAACTTTAGATCCCCTGACGAGGAGAAGGACCATACTCACATCGCACACTCTGCTGTTCGTAATGTATTTGGTGACTCTGATGAAGAAGAACCAACAGATTACGCTGTTCAAAATGACATTGAGCATGAACCAAATGTGAGTACCAATTTGAAAACCAATATTCTTAAATCTTTCATTTGTTGAGGCTGTTGAAGAGTCATAAATTTTAAAATGATTTATACGTGTGTTCCTGCCTTAGAGATCCCCAATGGAAGAGGAAGGGAGCTATGGAAAGAGTCCAAGACTAGAGGATGTAGTGGCTGATGAAGATGCTAGATATGATTCAGAAGAGGACAATATTGAGGCTAAACCTAGAGAGAAACCGGTTGGCCCCCCATTGGAACTAGAGATTCCACTGCGTCCGCCTCCTGCTCATCCAGAAAAGGTTTGAATCCTTATTCTACATGGGGGACTCACTTTTAAAATATTAAATCTTTTGCTCTGTGTATGAGCATCTAAGACCACATTAGATGGATGCAATCTATTTTTTTTGTAAAAGTGCATTTAAGTTAAAGATGCTAAATTGGTTAGTATTTATGCTCTATAGTTTTCCATTCCTTCATCTTCTTTATTTCACTTGGGCACTTTTTGGGATACTTTGGAATTACTTGACTGCTATTGTTTATACTCACTATCGGATTATGAAATAATTAGATGAAATGTCATAACTATTTCAATTTTTTTGACTTGGTGGAACATTTTGATATTCAAATGTTATCCTTATGCAGATGAACATGATCAAAGTTTCAAATATTATGGGCATTGACCCCAAACCGTTTGATCCAAAGACATATGTGGAGGAGGATACATTTGTGACAGATGAATCAGGATCTAAGAAGCGTATACGTTTGGAGAACAATATTGTGCGATGGAGGAGAGTTAGAAATCCAGATGGCACAACATCGGTAAGTAATTATCTTTGTTCTATTCTGTTATACATGCAAATTGGTGCTTTTTTTTTGTCATAATAGGAAAACTTTGTGTGTTTGTGTGTATGAACCTTAACATTTCGATTTATCCTATCTGTTGTTGGGTCTTTCAAATTCTCTCTTTTCATTTTGAAAGCCAATATAAGTTCAACTTCACCATAATACCCATTTTGTGCTGCACTGTTTACAAGTTTGTTTTCATACATCGTGCACTCAGTAGTGTTTAACCTATTGTTTCCTATGATTTGTAGTGTGAAAGCAATGCACGCTTTGTGAGATGGTCTGATGGCAGTTTGCAGTTGTTAATTGGGAATGAAGTTCTAGATATATCCGTGCAAGAAGCACAGCATGATCAAGCACACCTATATCTCAGGCATGAAAAGGTAAAATTCCTAAATCTGTTGGGTGTGTCCGTGTGTGTATGTCATTCATGAATATATGCATGGCATACTCTGTTTGCATCATAAATTTCAGAAAAGATTCCAAAAATGTTTGAAGACATTTCTGAACTGCCAACTTAGAAATTGCTCATATTCTGTTCTAGAAAAACTTGGTATCCAAGATAATTTGTTCCTAATTTCCTGTGCTTTGTACGTGCAGGGAATCCTCCAATCACAAGGAAGGGTTCTGAAGAAGATGAGGTTTATGCCATCGTCCTTATCATCAAATTCACATCGACTGTTGACTGCTCTGGTTGATTCTCGACATAAAAAAGTGTACAAGGTTAAGAATTGCGTTACTGACATCGATCCTGAGAGAGAAAAGGAGGAGAAAGAAAGGGTAATTTGTTGCATATTGTAGTTGATTCTGTTTTGTATGTTGTGTCACTGAACATCTAAATTGATTTTTTTCGTTTGGTGTTTGTAGGCTGAAAGTCAAACAATCAGAGCTAATTTACTTCTTAATCGGAAGAGGGAGAAGGTCAGTCGAAAGTATACACCGACTGTGGACAGGAGGCGCCAACTTTCACCTGGTTTCTTGGAAGATGCTCTTGATGAGGTATGTTCTTGATATAGGGGTAGGGGGTGAGGATGGAGAGTGGACAGGATGGGAATTCCTTTGTGTTCTCGTCATTTTCAAGGTTTTGTGTTCTTTTACAGTACACTCAAATGATTAGTAATTTTTCAGTTTATGCCATTTGAAGATTCTCATTTTTCATTCTTTTTGTGGATGTGGAAGGCCCTATAATAATTTTCTAGTACATAACTGGAATTTTTTGTTTATTTACCTATCCATTCAGACCCAAGTTAGGTCTCTTAGTTGATCATTTTGGTGTTCAGGATGATGAACCGGATTATTATGAGTCTCGTCATTCTCGCCGCCATATAGAGGAGGATTTGGAAATGGAAGCTCGAGCAGAGAAACGCATTTTGAATGCTAAGAAGGTCGTATAACTTGAGCTTTACAATTTTCCCTTATAGTATATTGTTTCTGCTAAACTTGTTGACTCTGGGAATGTTACTCACAGGGAACTAAAGACATCCCTCGCAAGTCATCCTTGCCAACTGCCAAATCATCTCGTCGTTCAATGGATTTCTCTGATAGTGAGAGAGGCGAGTCTGAGTATGAAACTGATGGGGAAGAAGATGAGATATCTCCTCCACGTAAGAGGGTTGAGGATCCAGAGCCAGAATATGAAGATGAGGAAGAAGAAGAAGAAGAAGAACACGAAGAAGCCGAAGTTAATGAAGCATCCGATGAGGAGGAGGCTGAGGTATGTCCCTCTTCTTTTGAGTAGAAATGTTTCTGTATTATAATTTTCAGCATGTGGTTCTGTTATATTGTTACCATAAAAATAGACTCGGAAAGTGTTGCATCACGAAGATATTAAATAGGAATTATATGGCTCCATAATTCTTTCTTCTGAGTTGGCTTGAGAACAATTACGATCAATTAACCATTCAGTTTTCTATTGAACCTACTTGCTTGTAATTCTTCAAAGGTAGGGCGATTTTACTTATGTCAAGAATTAGTACGCTTAATATGTTCTAGTATGCTTATTACAATTTAATATATTTTAAATCCTATTTCTTGGATATACTTGTAGGAACCTAAGCAAAAGGCTAGGGAGTCTGGACACAGTCACAAGCGCAAGGAAATCGAGTCAGATGAAGACTCACCTCCTAGGAAGGCTGCACCACATCGCAGAATGGCGGTTGTTTATGATAGTGATGAGGACTAAAATCTTCGTTTGGATTTTTGCATGTAAGTACTTCAGACTATAAGGTACCTGGTTGTTTTTTGTTCTTTTCGTTTGGGACATAATAGATTTGACAAAGTCAGTTCTTTTTTGTCCAACGTTGAGAAAGATGTCATGGATTTTGAGTTTTGCTCTTGAATTTATCTCATTATTTTGCAGAAACCCTGGCCAGCCTGCGCTCATCCTGGGGATTAACCGAAGACAAGATCAAATGCCATGGGTTCAAATGATAGATATGAACCGTTCGTTGCAACTGTCTTTGCATCCAAACTGCCATGGGGTTCATATCTATTTTTCTTCAAATGTTGGCTTTGGTGTTAGAACTCTGTTATCTGTCTTTGTGTCTTTGTGTCTTTGTGTATATATATACCCACAAGTAGTTTGTTGATTGTTATATTGGGAAATTGATACTGAAACTCGGGAGATCTGTCATACAGTTTTTGCCCCTTGAAATCTACAATCTTATTGATAGCAAATTAACCCACAAGTTTGATTTCTAATTTGAAATATTTCTTCTGATTACGTAGTTTGAATTTGTTTGGTTGATGAGAAGCTATACAGTTCCATTTGGGCTGAAAAAATAAATAATTTTTGTAGGGTTTTCAATTTCAATTTTAATTTTAGTCCTTGAATTAAAAGCCTAACACAAAATAGCTAAACAAACAAATCTTTCATCTTCTCTGATCTTTATCCACCCGTTGGACCTAAGAATTTCTGGCATGGTCACGTGTTAGGCCACAGGACTCAATAATTTATCGCATTAAGAGCAATATGGGAAGATTATATGAGTAATAAGATAAAAAGAATAAAATCTAATTTCTTATTTATTTATTTTAAAAATAAATAAATATTCAAGTATAATTACTTTTTCAAAGTTGAAATGATGAAAATTGAATAGAGTTTTTGAGTTTTTAATTAGCAACAAATTACTTTTGGGTTTTCGATATGATAGGTGATTGGAACGGGCGGAAGCTACTGGATGGATAGATGGTGCGTTTCGAAGCAAAAGGCTTTAATAGCATTGCCATTTTTTTTATGAACGAAGATTCTGGAAATTACGAAAAGCCCGTGAAAGCTTCCCGCTTCGTCTAGTACATTCTGGGTGCTGTCGTGTCGGCCAGATGCGTCTCCTTAAAACTCACTCTCCCACACTCCCAAGCTTCATTCAGACAAGAACACAGAATCGGCTCTGTTTTTGCTAAACTAAAACAAAAGAAGGCAAAGCAATCAAGCGCATAGAAGATCAAAGTAGCCAAACGCAATTCCACAATACCCACCATTGTCATAGAAAGTTGCAGCTTCAGCTTCCATCTTACAAGCACAAGGTATGTGGTGCAAGACTTCCTTTTCTCGTTTCTCTCTCTTTTAATCCATGAATTTCAGACTCTTTCAGTTCGGTTCTCGTTTTTGGGTTGAACCATTTAAGTTAATATGCTTGTAGCAAAGCCTCTTGTCTTTTTTCGAATTTTAGCGAAATAAGTTGTTGACCTAAGATTGTGTTTAGGTTTTTAATTTTAGCCTTGCTATATTGTTAGTGTGAAGTGAATATTTAGTGGTTCATTAATCTCCCAACACGCTGTGGGCATGTCTCGAATTGTGGTTTAACCCAACAATGCATTATGCATGCATCCTTGACTCAATTTTCAGAAACCCAGAAAAAAGCTTAAAAATTTCTTATTATTTTTTAATTTTCGCTTGCGAAAAACATTGTTTTATGTATTGAAGAAAACAATTTTAATGATTCATGAATTTCGTCCCATGCATGTTGTTTTGGATGAAGCGTTGTGCAGCTTTTGATCCTGACTTTTCTTTTTATGAAACTCTTGATCCTGGCTTTGCATATGCATTAATGTTGTTTTTTTGTTGTTGTTTGGTAGTGTTTCTTGCGTATCAATTAACTGGTGAACGAAAAGAACCCTGACAAGTTCACCCGCAAGACCAATGAGTCTCTTTCCGGGGCTCATGAGCTGGCTACGGATGCCGGCCATGCGCAATTCACTCCACTCCACCTTGCATCCGCGTTGATTTCTGACCCTGATGGCATTTTCAGGCAAGCAATTGCCAACGCTAGTGGCAATGCAGAGGCTCCACGGGCCGTGGAGAGAGTGTTCAATCAGGCGCTCAAGAAGCTTCCATCTCAGTCCCCTCCCCCGGAAGAAATCCCAGCCAGCACTACTCTCATCAAAGTGATTCGAAGAGCTCAGGCGGCGCAGAAGGCAAAAGGGGACACTCACTTGGCTGTTGATCAGTTGATTATTGGGCTTCTTGAGGATTCCCAGATTGGGGATTTGTTGAAAGAAGCTGGCATTGCCCCGGCCAGAGTGAAATCGGAAGTCGAAAAGCTTCGTGGGGAGGGAAAGAAGGTGGACAATGCCCATGGGGACACCACTTTTCAGGCATTGAAGACTTATGGACGAGATCTTGTTGAGGAGGCTGAGAAGCTTGACCCGGTTATTGGCCGAGATGAGGAGATAAGGAGGGTGGTTCGGATTCTCTCAAGGAGGACTAAGAACAACCCAGTTCTAATTGGAGAGCCAGGAGTTGGAAAAACTGCTGTGGTTGAAGGCTTGGCTCAGAGGATACTGAGAGGAGATGTTCCTAGTAATCTAGCGGATGTGAGGCTCATAGCATTGGACATGGGTGCTTTGGTGGCGGGGGCAAAGTATAGAGGAGAGTTTGAGGAGAGGTTGAAGGCTGTTTTGAAGGAAGTGGAAGAGGCTGAGGGGAAGGTGATTCTGTTCATTGATGAAATTCACCTTGTTCTTGGTGCTGGTAGAACAGAGGGGTCGATGGATGCAGCCAACCTCTTGAAGCCAATGCTTGCTAGAGGTCAGCTCAGGTGCATTGGTGCAACAACTCTTGAGGAGTACAGAAAATATGTGGAGAAGGATGCTGCATTTGAGAGAAGGTTCCAACAGGTTTATGTGGCTGAGCCCAGCGTTCCAGACACAATTAGTATCCTTCGAGGGTTAAAAGAGAGATATGAAGGTCACCATGGTGTACGAATTCTGGACAGAGCTCTGGTTGTTGCTGCACAGCTTTCAAGTCGATACATCACAGGTATGGACTCAATTAGCTAATGGATGTATAGTTTCTTGTTTTACATTTATATAAACTGAAGCTCTGGCCGTGTTGCTTAAATTTTCTTGGCATTGAATTTCTCTTTTCTTTTTATGTATAGGGCGCCATCTCCCTGACAAGGCAATTGATCTAGTTGACGAAGCCTGTGCAAATGTGAGAGTCCAGCTTGATAGTCAACCTGAAGAAATTGATAACCTCGAAAGAAAGAGAATGCAGCTGGAAGTTGAGCTTCATGCACTTGAGAAAGAAAAGGACAAGGCTAGCAAAGCTCGTCTGGTTGAAGTGAGTGCTAGACCTCCAATCTATTATTAGAGAATGTTTTTCTTCCCCTAAGTTGCAGATTCTGTTTTTAGAGAAGTTGTTCTTGTTCTTCTGTTGGCTCTAACATTTAATTCACAGGTGCGAAAAGAGCTTGATGACTTGAGAGACAAGCTTCAGCCCCTGATGATGAAGTATAGAAAGGAGAAGGAAAGGATTGACGAGCTTCGAAGGCTTAAGCAAAAGCGCGAAGAGCTCTTAATCGCTTTAGCAGAGGCTGAAAGAAGATATGATTTAGCCAGGGTTGCTGACTTGCGGTATGGGGCTATTCAGGATGTGGAATCTTCTATTGCAAAACTTGAAGGTAGTACCGATGAAAATCTGATACTGACAGAGACGGTTGGACCGGACCAAATTGCAGAGGTTGTAAGTCGCTGGACAGGCATACCTGTCACAAGGCTTGGCCAGAATGATAAAGATAGGTTAATTGGGCTTGCTGAGAGGTTGCATAAGAGAGTAGTGGGGCAAAACCAGGCAGTTGATGCTGTTGCAGAGGCTGTTTTGAGGTCAAGAGCTGGCCTAGGAAGACCCCAACAGCCAACTGGTTCATTCCTTTTCTTGGGTCCAACTGGGGTCGGTAAAACTGAGCTTGCAAAGGCTCTTGCTGAGCAACTCTTTGATGATGAAAATCTGATTGTGAGAATTGACATGTCTGAGTACATGGAGCAGCACTCTGTTTCACGCTTAATTGGTGCTCCACCTGGGTAAGTGCATTTGCAATTTTTATTCATACGTATGTTTCCTGAATTTAGCGTTATAAAATCTGACTCATTAACATTTTACAGGTATGTTGGTCATGAGGAAGGTGGGCAACTCACAGAGGCCGTGAGGCGGAGGCCTTACAGTGTCTTATTGTTTGATGAAGTGGAGAAAGCACACACAGCTGTTTTCAATACTCTCTTGCAAGTGTTGGATGATGGAAGGTTAACTGATGGCCAAGGTCGTACTGTTGACTTCAGGAATACGGTGATTATTATGACTTCAAACCTGGGAGCAGAGCATCTCTTATCTGGTTTAATGGGCAACTGTACAATGCAAGATGCTCGTGATCGAGTTATGCAAGAGGTATCTTCAGTGATCCCTAACGGTGATTTGGCATGCTTATAGAATTGCTTGTTTGGTACGGTACTTAATTTGAGTTTTGGTACTTGGACAGGTGAAAAGGCACTTTAGGCCTGAGTTGCTGAATCGGCTTGATGAGATTGTTGTGTTCGATCCTCTTTCACGTGACCAACTGAGGAAGGTTGCTAGGTTGCAAATGAAGGATGTTGCAGTCAGACTGGCTGAGAGGGGAATTGCTTTGGCAGTGACTGATGCAGCATTGGATTATATTCTGGATGAGAGTTATGATCCAGTGAGTATCTCTGCGCCGAATTGTATTTTGCAAATCCAAATTTATGGTCTGCTCTACTTTTGCATGAAATACTAAACGATTATTTCATTCTTCCAATTTCCAGGTTTATGGTGCTAGACCAATCAGGAGATGGCTTGAGAAGAGGGTGGTGACAGAGTTGTCAAGAATGCTGGTGAGAGAAGAGATTGATGAGAACTCAACTGTGTATATAGATGCAGGGCCAACAGGAAGCGAGTTGGTGTATCGGGTTGAGAAGAATGGAGGGCTTGTTAATGCTGTCACGGGGCAAAAGTCAGATGTATTGATCCAACTTCCCAACGGGCCAAGGTCTGATGCTGAACATGCAGTTAAGAGAATAAAGATTCAGGAAATGGATGAGGATCATGACATGGATGAGTAAACTTCTTTTTGTCTCTAACTTTTGGCAAAAGGGTTGTAAGGAAAGTGTTATATATGTGTTCTGCAGTGAGTTTGTGAGAGTTTCTTTTGGACCTAATCAACTATACTTAATGCTATGGTCCCGAGTGTTTGAATAGTGTTTAACCTCTTGTTCCCTTGTAATGGGGTTGTTTTATATAATCGAAAGTTTGTGTTTTCTTTTGTTTAATTTCTCTTCAAGGATTATTCATATCTGTCTCAAAGACATGCTACTTTTACACTTCCATGAAATATGACAAGTTAAACAGATGGCTCTGTCGTTTAAGGTCTCCAGCTCCATAGCTCCATATCTCCATTCAGAAGAGTCAAAACAACCTGACTCTGTTTCGGATTTTGCACAAAGAAGAAAAGAAAGAAACAGAGAGAAATCAAAATCAAAATCGCCAAACGCAATTGTTAGCAGAGATGTCTCTGTTTCAGTTTGTGTTAGCTCCTGTGTTTCTTTGTTTCTCTCTCTTCGAATTTCGGGGTTGAAGATTCTGAATCCATCATCCATGGATTTTATGGGGTAAAATTAGTTAATCTTGTCTTCTGTTTTTTCCAATTTGTAATAAGAGAATTCATACAGTTGTGAAATTTGGAACATCAGAAACATGACTTTTTTATATTTTGGTTTTTATATCATTATGTCTAGTTGAATTGAAGCTTTAATCAGAATGCGTAATGAGGAGGAGATAATAAAGGAGGGTAGTTGAGTTGAGATTCTCTCAAAGAGGAGAAGTAAGAAGAACCCAATTCTAAATGGAGAATTGCTGTGTAGTTGAAGACTTAGCTCAGAAGATGCATGCCCACTACGATGGGATGGGAGGCTCAGAGAGAGTCATGGGCATTGGATATGGGGGGAGTTTGATGTTTGAGCATAGGTTGAAGGCCGTTTTGAAAGAAGTGGAAGAGGCTGATTCTATACATTCAGCTTGTTCTTGGTGCTGGTAGAATACAAGAGAGGAGTCTATGTCTACGAAGCCAAGCCAAGAGAGCACCATCTCCAACCCATTATTATAGTGTGCCACCACATACCATTTAGAGCTCGGATTATAGGTTTCTAATCAAGTTGATGTAGACAAGTTTGAAGTGTAGGTTTTGCTTTCTCAGTTTTAATTAGGTAGCAAAATATCTGAACAAGTGAGTAGGTAGCTAGCTCTTCTGTGGTACACAGTAACTTGGGACGTGGGTGATTGTAAACAAGCTGGTACATTTGATTTGATTTCAGGGGCATTCAAGTTCAATTCAAAGGTAACCGTCACATAAAGAGACAGAGTTGAATATATGAACTTGTTGAAGTACATTGTATTTTTATAATCTGATATATATGTGTCAACCCAACTTCCCTAATGAATTATGTGCATATTCTTTTTCATCAGTTTTCCGTTCAGACCAGGATTTGAACACAAAAAATCGATGGAGGCTAGCTATATATATAATATTGGATCTTTTAATTACCTACAAATCAAAGTGAACTTCAGTCTTTGAATATCTAGAAGGATTATAGGAATCATGATCACATTCTCATCTAATTAAATAGTTAATATAAAGTAAGTGAAGATATAACGTGAACATAAACTTTTTAAGGACTTTCAGGAGAGAAAATGTTGCTATTTTCGGCTAATAACATAATTGGTATATGAAAAGCACCAAATAATTGAAAAGATTTGATTAACTTATATGGGTTGAAGATGAGGCCATGAGATGCTATATATAATATTGGATCTTTTAATTACCCACAAATCAAAGTGAACTTCAGTCTTTGAATATCCAGAAGGATTATAGGAATCATGATTACATTCTTATCTAATTAAATAATTAATATAAAGTAAGTGAAGATATGACATGAACATAAACTTTTAAAGAACTTTCAGGAGAGAAAATGTTGCTATTTTCGGCTAATAACATAATTGGTATATGAAAAGCACCAAACAATTGAAAAGATTTGATTAACTTATATGGGTTGAAGATGAAGCCATGAGATGCTAATATATATAATATTGGATCCTTTAATTACCTACAAATCAAAGTGAACTTCAGTCTTTGAATATCTAGGAGGAGTATAGGAATCATGATCTCATTCTCACCTAATTAAATAAACAATTAAATAATTAATATAAAGTAAGTGAAGATATGATGTAAACATGAATCTTAAAAGGACTTTCAGGAGAGAAAATATTGCTATTTTCGGCTAATAACATAATTGGTTTATTGTGCAATCACCTCACCTCACTGTAAATTTTACAGCTTCATAAGAATTGCGATATTTTACTGCAGCCAAGCCAATATGCATAGATTTAAGAGAATAAAACTTCAACTCATCTTACAATTTTCATATGCTTAAGAGAAAAACCCTTTTATTTAAAAAAGAAAAAGAAAAAGAAAAAAAGAAAATAGTATTAATTAAGACCCGATTTAAGGTCCTTGAGTTTTTTTTTTTTTTTTTCAACAAATATATTTGAAGGTTAAAGTACCATTTTGTCCTCCCGAGAGGGATAAATGACAAGGAGGAGGAGGAGGTCCGTGCACTTCTCTACATAATTAACAAACCTTCAAATATGTATCTACCATTCATTGATATATTACTAACCCTTCCCCCCCAAAAACCCATAAAAACTAAAAAGAAAATATTCAACCTAACCCACCGAACTGAGCAAACACGTTGTGGTATCCAAAAACACAAACAAACAAACACGTTCCAACCTACTCAACGCACCCCTCCCCCCCTCATCCCCCTATCTATATATTATCTCCAACACATTTGACTTCACATGTACAACAACCACAACACAATCTTGTAAACTCAAAACATAAAAATGTTTATTCTCATATTCATCACCGTCGTCTTCGCCGCCTTCTTGTACCGCCTTCTAGTCCCCGGCAACCGCCACTCCCTCCCTCTCGCGCCAGGCCCAAAGCCGTGGCCCATTGTTGGGAACTTGCCTCATTTGGGCCCCGTCCCCCACCACTCCCTCGCCGCCTTGGCCCGCCAGTATGGGCCTCTCATGCACCTCCGCCTTGGCTTCGTTGACGTCATCGTCGCCGCCTCCGCCTCCGTGGCGTCCCAGTTCCTGAAGACCCACGACGCCAACTTCTCCAGCCGGCCGCCCAACTCTGGCGCCAAGCATCTCGCTTATAAC
This sequence comes from Prunus avium, assembly GCF_965620075.1. Lineage (NCBI taxonomy): Eukaryota > Viridiplantae > Streptophyta > Magnoliopsida > Rosales > Rosaceae > Prunus > Prunus avium. The sequence goes on along the minus strand of NC_142288.1, from coordinate 28,426,248 downwards.
TACCACGATTTGGTGTTTGCGCCGTACGGCCCGCGCTGGCGGATGTTACGGAAGATCAGCTCAGTCCATTTGTTCTCCGGCAAGGCGTTGGATGATCTTCGACATGTTCGCCAGGTGACCAAATTTTGTCCTCATCGTCTTCAATGACTTGGTCTTGGTTTATGTTGATTTTCGGCTTCATAATTAATGCATGTATTATTATGAATTAAGGCACTAACTTAATGCGCTAGCTCTTCCTTAACGGACAGGGTCACTCTTCTAACCCCAAAATATGTTACATGAGTTGAACTGAGGGAAAAATTAATTGACACAAATAATTTTGTAACGCAGGAGGAGGTAGCTGTGCTGGCGCATAGCTTAGCAGGCGCCGGGTCAAAGACAGTGAACTTGGCTCAGCTGCTGAATATATGCACGGTCAACGCCCTAGGGCGGGTGATGGTGGGGAAGAAGCTGTTTGCTGACGGCAGCGGCAGCGGCGACGCGAAGGCGGACGAGTTCAAGGAGATGGTTGTGGAGATGATGGTGTTGGCAGGAGTGTTCAACATCGGAGACTTTATCCCCGCCCTTGAGTGGCTGGACTTGCAAGGCGTGGCGGCGAAGATGAAGAAGCTGCACAAGAGGTTTGATGCCTTCTTGACCGCCATTGTTGAAGACCACAAGAAGAGCAGCGGCGGAAAGCACGTGGACATGTTGACTACTTTGCTCTCGCTCAAAGAGGATGCTGACGGTGAGGGGGCCCAGCTCACAGACACCGAGATTAAAGCTTTGCTTTTGGTACACACTCTGTCTATCTCTCTCTCCCTCTTTATTTATTTTTTAATATTTCATCACTTTTATTTGTGATTTAAAAAAGGAAATAATATGTCAGTCTAGTCGATAAAATTACTAACTCAAATTACCCACACAAAAAAAGCTCAATTGGGTTTTGTTATTACATTAATAGGAAAGGTAATTTATATGATGCAATTACCTAAACAGGTTGGATGTATTTTTCATCTTAAAAATATAAATAATATTAGGGAGAAATAAATTGAACTAAGAACTTCGAGAGAATTTCGAGAGAGTAGAAAATTAGATGAATTTAAAAGAAAAGGAATATGAAGAAGCCCCACGAAACCTATAGGTCTTTTTTACCATCCCCAAAATAGAAATATATTTATTTCCTCTTTTCTTTCTTAGCAAAGGTTAGATAAGTTACCTCTCTAGTTGCCTCCATTATTAATTATTGTCTTCTTGTGGTGCTTCAGTCTCCGGACCGAAACATGACAGCTCAACGAATATATTATTATTATTATTATTATTAGTGGGGGTGGGGGTGTGTGGGCCTTTTATCGTCAAATGACGCAGACAATAAATTAGACAGAAATTATTAAACATATAACTCGAGCAAGGCCCACCGACGAAAAATATAGTAAAAACAAATATAGTAAATTAGACACAAATGCACGCCCCTAACCACCACGTTGGAGGAATTCTTTGTGGATCACTTTCCTTTTTTGTTGGATCGATTTTGGATCGTTAATGTGTTACTAAACTTTGTTATTGACATGTTATCAACAATGATATACATTATCGATATTGCATTAACGTTCGTCCTTTTATAAAGAATGAGTCTCCTCTCACATTCAATATTTTTACATGTTAGCCTGTTAAGTGACCTTTTTGTTTTCTTCAAGATGTAGGGATTTGTGCTTTAATTTATTTATGGCATGTTAATGTCTGCCTTTTTTCTCATCAAAAAAAAAAATGTCTGCCTTTTTGCTTATGTAATTGACTTTTAATATAATGCATCCATACAGAACATGTTCACAGCCGGTACTGACACGTCATCAAGCACAGTTGAATGGGCTATAGCAGAACTCCTTCGCCACCCCAAGATTCTGGCCCAAGTCCAACAAGAACTTGACCAAGTCGCGGGCCGAGACCGGCTTGTAACTGAATTGGACCTACCCAACTTGACCTACCTCCAGGCCGTGATCAAGGAAACCTTCCGGCTCCACCCATCCACCCCTCTCTCGTTGCCTCGCATGGCATCTGAAAATTGCGAAATTAACGGCTTCCACATCCCAAAGGGCGCCACTCTCCTAGTCAATGTATGGGCCATATCGCGCGACCCAGAGCAATGGAAGGACCCACTTGAGTTCCGACCTGAAAGGTTCCTACCGGGCGGGGAGAAGCCCCATGTGGATGTTAGAGGGAATGATTTTGAAGTGATCCCATTTGGTGCTGGGCGCAGAATATGTGCTGGGATGAGCCTAGGCTTGCGTATGGTCCATCTAATGGCTGCAACCCTGGTCCATGCATTTGACTGGACCTTGGCTGATGGGCTAACCCCAGAGAAATTGAACATGGACGAAGCATATGGGCTCACCTTGCAAAGAGCTGCACCTCTAATGGTGCACCCACGCACAAGGCTAGCCCCTCATGCATACAAAGCATCATCATCTTGATTCTTGAGAGAGAATTTGAGGTTTTAATGCCAATTTTATGGTAAATTTGGTGCCTCCTAGCTCCTACTATTTCTGTTCCATGTTTAGTTTGTATGTTCAGTTAACTAGAATAGTGGTTTTATCTGAATATCCTATCAACAAAAGTGGTTAGCTATCCGTGGTTTTAATGAAAAGGTGCTTGTAAGTTGTATCAAATCGAAACCCATCAAATAGGCTCCTCGCTCGTATCAATCATTTTACTCAATTTATCCCAAAATCTCATACAATCTCATATGTTAATGTGAATTAAAATCATTGTTTGTATCTTCTTAATGAATTCAAGTAAATGTTGAATTAAAATTGGAGGGCATACTTTTGATGAAATATATTTAAGTGAATTCATTCATTTTTTTATAAATGCTTTTAATGAAAAGGTGCTTGTAAGTTGTATCGAATCAAAACCCATCAAATATGCTCGTCGCTTGCATAAACCATTTTACTCAATTTATCCCAAAATCTCATACAATCTCATATATTAATGTGAGTTGAAATCATTGTCTATATCTTCTTAATGAATTCGAGTAAATGTTGAATTAAAATTGGAGGGCATACTTTTGATAAAAAATACTTAAGTGAATTCATTCATTTTTTTAAAAAAATTTCCTTTACGAATTAAATAAATAATAACTGACTAATCTTTTTATTTACTCGTAAAGGACGGTTCAAATAATATATATTTAAATAGGCTCCATTTATTCCGTTTAATTCGTAAAGGAAGGATCATGCTTATTAGAGTGACGTTCCTCAAGTCAAGAGAAAGGACCTTATGGATGAAATCACTGTGAGTGTGTCACGTATTATGTTAAATCCAATGTTTCATTATTATTAATTTTTATTAGGGTTAACATCATTTTACCCCCTCAAGGTTTGGGGTTATTCTTGAAATGGATTACGAGGTTTTAATTTTGTCAATTTACCCCCTAACATTTTAAAATTCGACCAATTTACACTTTCCGTCAGTTTGACCGTTTGGTCTTCTGTTAAGTGATGATGTGGAAAATGTGGGATCCACTTTTTTAGTTTAGGTGTAATTAAATATTAAGAAATAATATTTAAAAATTAAAAATTTTGACAAAAAAAAAACCTATGTCTTCTCTTTCTTTCTCATCTCTCACTTCGTTGGAATTTAGCAGCCCTTTCCTTCTTCCCCATCAGTTCCTTTTTTTTTTTTTCCTCTCTTTCTCTCAGCAACCCCATCCTTCATACCCAAGCAGAATAGTTGTTATGGCCCAAAAAATCCAAGGCTGGGCCCAAATATATTTCTAGCCCAGCAAGACACCTAACTTGGGTACGCAAGAGTTCGTCATATGCGCTTGTACACGTACCACGCCAAGCAAATAAGCAACATGTCACGCTACAAGCTTAAGTGGGCCCAAGCCACGTGAATGCCTGGGGCTTGTTGAGCGGGTTATGGTATGGATGGTTATGAGTATTCATGAGGCCCATTGATGGTCCAAGGAGTGGAAGTTTTGGGCTGCTTGGGAGTACCAAAACTCAAGCCCTTGAGGCCAAACATATGGGTAAGCATGAGAGAGAAAACCCAATAGCCCATCACCTTAGGAAAAGGCCCACAACACTTGAAAAAATCCCACATCAGCCAAAACATCCAGCTGCTTGAGCAAACTCACAAGCTGCTGGAAACAAAACAGCCCGGCGTTTTATATCCAACATCATGGAAATATCCAGCATCTTTCTTAAAACCAGATCGAAGCCAAACCACCAAAACCAAGCAAAACCATGTGATGATGGAATCACCTTTTGACCAGCACCCTTACCCATTCTTTCCTTTACAAGCTTTGGTGAGAAAACAAGAAGGAAAAGTGGGTGGCTCCTCACCCACATGGAGAAGTCCTGCTGCCTGAGGACCTTGGAACCCCAAAAAGCTGCGTGCCTATGTGTTCAGGCTAGGGAAATTTCACTAAACAAGATTAAGTGGAAGAAAGTGAAGAAAAGGGGGAGGAGGCTTGACAAAATTGAGGTTTCCAGCGCCCATAAAAGGAGCCACTTTCTACCCATCAAAACAACTCACCTTGGTTGCTGCAAGCCTCCCAGCAACCATGAGAATCGATCGAAGGCAAGCATCCCCTTTGGAATCCTTCAATTTCATGCTTTGTTTTTCCATCTTCTTCCTTTCTCTCTCTCATAACACACATCCAGAGAGCAAGCTTCCCTCTCATCTTCAAAACCTAGCAATTTCATGCACTATTCATCCTTCTTCCCCATTTCCCTCTTGGCAGAACTATTCCAGTACTTGACAGAACTTTCGTCAAGCTGCCGGAAACTTGCTCAAGCCACCCGTTCCTCTTCCCCATCTTCTTCCTCTCTCTCCTCAACAAATCCTCCCAAAAACTCTCTCTTCCCCTTACTTCGAGCCTCTGTTCCTCATAGGAAACCCAAGCCTTCTCTCTCTCATGCTAAACTCACAAATGCTCAGCTCCCATGCCAAGCCTAAGAATTTATCTGTAAGTCATTATTAGTTTCATTGGTGAAGGAGACCAAGGTGTTTCCTAAGGCTCAGCTACCCTTTCGAAGCACTCTTGGGGTCTGATCCTTGAACTCAGACACAAAGGGCGATTCCAGCCATTTGCTCTTTACAGCAGCCTAGGCCCATTCGTCAAGCTGCTAGAACGAAAAAGCCCCTACATAAATTGGCGACTTCACTGGGGATTAGGCTGCTATCTTCACCAATACCTCCAAAGTCGAAGACCAGAAGCAATACACCAGAGAAAATAAAGAGATAAGAACATTCTCTATTTCTTCTTGTTTTTTTTCCTTTTGTCGGCTATCTACTTTGCACAACAAGCACAGTAAGGGTTACTAACATGTGCCTTTTGCTTGTGTCTTAGATCTCCATTCTCAAGCAAAACCAGATCTTGCACGACGGCTGGGGGCTTAGGCAAATCCATTATTCATGCCATTGAGTGAACTACACATGCAAACTCCAAAATACTTAGGGGCTTGGTGCCAAGAAAATCTGAAGAAAAAAAAAAGGAGTCAAGCATAGGCACTTCAAAGTTTCTCATGCTAAACCAAGCTATACCTCAGTTCTAAGAGCCGTGTGATTCAACATTATTCACATCTTCAATATCTTAAACACTCTCCAAGCACTTGCCTTATTTCAAATCTTCTTAGCCCCTGCCCTATTTCCAACATCATGTTAGTGTATATGCTCCTTAACCCCCAAAGCTCAATTTATCCTTTCAACAATTCAACAAACTCCTTACATATGTGAAAGAAAACTCAAAGCAGCCTCAACAACTAGCTTGTTCTCTGTCTCATCTAAAGTGTCTCTGGTCAAGCAATTCAAATCTTCCATAAGCCTTCACATTGCAAGTCACAATGAAAATAACCAAAAACTCACATTTATTCTATCAAGTTCCCAACAAATCAGTAAGAAGATTAAATTTCTCATGCTTTGGAGGTTCTGAACAAGAGAATACGTTAGCCAAAATCAGGCGCCGAAAAGGTACTCATACATAAAGGGAGGCATTGGAAGCATAATTTTCTCAAGCAAATTCATCTATCAAGCATTTGACAAATTCACATGGTGTAATACCAATCCACATGCCAAGAAATTTCATTTCACTCAAGCATTACAAGCAATTCAGGCATTTCAAGCAAATTGAAGAACTCACGCTCTTACGACAATACCATTCAACATCACGCTCTCACGACAATATTGCTCAAGAACATGCTCTAGCAAACCTAGATCAGCACTCAATGCCAAGAGAAAGGACATGCCAAATTCTCAAGCAAAAGCAACATGCCAAGCAAAACTTATACACAAGCTTTCCAACCATTCTAGCTAGAACATCCCATCTTTAGAAATCACTATAAATCAAGTTTACATCCAACAAATCCCAAACTTTCCATATTAGAACTAGACATACCAATCCTCATTTTTCCAAAATTTCGTTGAATTTAGAGTTAGGGAAGCATGTCAAACAGATTCCTGAAACATCCCATGCAGCAGGAACTGCACAACTCCAGCAGCTTAACCCTTACTTTGAAATTCCATCGAAAATTCATTTTTGCTTCAAGTGACACAAGACCAATTCCAACAACCATTGAGAATTCCATTTTCATGTCTCAAAAGCTCCAACTTAGATTCGAAAAGAAACATTTCAAAAGTTCAAAAAATAGCCAGCAAGCTACTCTGAGATATTTTGACAAACACTTGGCATGCATTACCCAAGTGAGTTTGTATGACTCTTGTTTATCACCCAGCTAGAATCCTAAACCAGAAGCTCAACCTCTGAATTCGATTTCTAGTTCACAAATTCTGGGAAATACAGAGGAATTCAAGCGTTCATACATAGAAAACAAGCATGCAACAAAGGCATCAACATCAATTCATGAACATGCTTCAGAAAAATGAAGGCAGAGAACACTATAATGGTTGGATGATCTTCAATTTTGGATATGTTATAAACTATATAATTTTGAGCCCAACCGTACATCAACAGCCATCAACAAAGTCGTGAGAATGGGGTGATTGTGAGAAGGGCGAGGAAGATTTTGAAGGCTGAGAATGGGGTGTTGCGACTGGGTTTTATGTATTGTGTTGTGTTAGGCAAACGGTGCGAGGGTGGATACGAAGGATGAGGTTGCCAAAAGAGAGGGAGGAGCAACTGATGGGGGAGGAGGAGAGGTTGCTAGATTCTGACGAAGTGAGGCAGGAGAGAGAGAAAGGAGATCTATGGTTTTTTTTTTTAATTATAAATATATTTCAAAAAATTTAATTTTTTTAAACATTATTTCTAATATTTAATTACACCTAAGCTAAAATAGTGGACCCTATGTTTGCCATGTCATCACTTAACAGAAAACCAAATGGTAAAACTGACGAAATGTGTAAATTGGTTGAATTTTATAACGTTAAGGTGTAAATTGACAAAATTAAAACCCCATGGCCCATTTCAAAAATGACCCCAAACTTGAGGAGGTAAAATAATGTAAGTCCTTTTTATTATTAATTGCACGTTAACTATGACATAAACTTAAATAAACATGATTGTTGTCATTATGTCAACAAAATCATAGCTAGGCAGTTTGAAGTATTAAATAACTATGATTGTCGTGATTAAAATCGTTAATCAAACATACTTATACATTAAATATAAAAATAAAAAAGTTCAAAAACTTACAAAAAATACTACATCTTTACAGTAGCAACATCGCTGCCTTCGGACGAAGGTGGAGGCATGGTTTTTGATTTTGGGGATTTTGGGTTTTCAAATAAGAAGAGACAAAAGAGTATACGTAAAAAGGAAGTGAGGGAAGAAGTGAAGCTTTAAAAAAATTGCTTAAGAATGTGAAGACATTGAAGTTGTATGGTCAAGGAAAAAGCCGTACTTTTTCGGGGTTTATGGATAAATTTGCAATATGTATCAATCATGATTCATCAATGGATGCAAGCAAGAGGAAGTGACAACAAAATATCCATGATACCATTTTCAAACAAAAAACACATGAAGTGCATCGATATTTGGCTCGATTGGTGTATGAAGTTGGTATTCCTTTTCATGCGATCGATAATGATAACATCAAAAGATTTATGGAAGCGGTTGGCCTATTTGCCCCGGGTTGCCGACCTTGAAGCCAATACCAATTAATGAAGCCAATAATCCTTTTCATCGTTGCCTCATTTTTGGCAACAACATCGATGTTGATGATTAATATTTTTTTTCTTCATACAATGCGTTGTAAACTTGTTAGTGAGGAGAAAACTAGCTTATTATCTCGTGATCTTGAGACTATTGTTCAGAAAATATGTTCGATGTATCATGCTTATTGCAGTGACATTCCTGAAGAGAAGAGAAATGACCTTATGGATAAGATCACTATGAGTGTGTCACGTATTATGTTAAATATCAAATGTTTCATTATTATTAATTTTAATTATTAATTGCTCGTCAATTATGATATAAACTTAAATAAGCATGATTATTGCCAATATGTCAACAAAATCAAAGCTAGGCAGTTTAGAGTCTTAAATAAGTATGATTGTTGTGAATTAAATCGTTAATCAAACATACTTATATTATTAAACATAAAAATAAAAAAGTTCAAAAAGTTACAAAATAATCACTACATCTTTGCATTAGCAACATCTTTTTCCAGTAGGAACATCGCTGCCTACGAAATTGGATAAGTTGAAGTGTAAGTTGTGTGGGAATGTTGTTAGTGGTGGAACATATAAAATCAAGCAACACATATCCCACATAAAGGGTAATGTAGCCTCGTGCCTAAGGTCTTCGGATGAGGATAAGACCAAATGTAAAGCTGCATTAGAAGGTGAAAAACATAAGAAGAGACAAAAAAGTAGACATATATGGGAAGTGAAAAAAAAGTCGAGTTTCAACAAATTGAAGAAGAAGTGGAAGACATTGAAGTTGTAGGGTCAAGGAAAAAGATGGTAGTTTCTTGAGTCATGGATAAGTTTGCATCATCTATCAATTCTGATTATTCAATGGATGCAAGCAAGATGATGCGATAACAAAATATCCATGATGTCTTTTTCAATCAAAAAACAAATGAAGTGCATCAATATTTGGCTCGATGGGTGTATGAGGCCGATATTCCTTTGTATGCTATTGATAATGATAACTTTAAACGATTTATAGAAACTGTTGGATTATTTGGCCCGGGTTACCGACCTGAAGCCAATATCAATTAATGGAGCTATTATTGAAGCTGATATTGCTCCTCATTTTCAATAGCAACATCGATGCCTCATTTTCCGCAACAACATCGATGCTGATGATTAAAGTTGTTTTTCATACAATATGTTGTAAAGTTGTTAATAATGAGAAAACTAGGTTATTATCTCATGATCTCGAGGCTATTATTCGGAAAATATGTATGATGGATCATGCTTATTGGAGTGATATTCATGAAGTGAAGAGCAATGACCTTATGGATGAGATCACTGTGTGTGTCACATATTATGTTAAATATTCAATGTTTCATTATTATTAATTGCACATCAATTATGACATAAACTTAAATAAGGATGATTGTCGTCATTATGTTAACAAAATCATAGCTAAGAGGTTTAGAGTCTTAAATAAGTATGATTGTCGTGATTAAAATTGTTAATCAAACATACTTATACTATTAAACATAAAATAAAAATGTTCAAAAACTTATAAAAAATCACTACATCTTTATAGTGGCGAGATGTTTTTTCAGCAGGAACATTGTCGCCTACGAAGTTGGATAAGTTGAAGTGTAAGTTGTGTCCGAAAGTTGTTAGTGGTGGAACATATAGAATCAAGCAACACATATCTCACATAAAGGGAAATGTAGCCTTATGCCTATGGTCTTCGGATGAGAATAAAGCCAAATGTAAAGCCGCATTAGAAGGTGAAAAACATAAGAACATACAAAATAGTAGACATATAGGGAAAGTGAAAGAAAAAGTCGAGCTTCAACAAATTGAAGAAAAAGTGGAAGACTTCGAAGTTCTAGGGTCAAGGAAAAAAATGTAGTTTCTTGGGTCACAGATAAATTTGCATCATCTATCAATTCTGATTATTCAATAGATGCAAGCAAGATGTTGCGATAACAAAATATCTATGATGCATTTTTCAATCAAAAAACAAATGAAGTGCATCAATATTTTGCTCGATTGGTGTATGAGGCTGGTATTCCTTTGTATGCTATTGATAATGATTGTTTTAAAAGATTTATGGAAGCGGTTGGACTATTTGGCCCGGGTTATCGACCTCGAAGCCGATACCAATTAATGGAGCCATTATTAAAGTTGATATTTCTTTTCATTGTTACCTCATTTTCAGTAGCAACATCGCTACCTCATTTTCCACAGCAACATCAATGCTGATGATTAAAGTTGTTTTTCATACAATACGTTATAAACCTGTTAATGAGGAAAAACCATAACATCAAGGATTATTGCGACAAGCAACTAGAAAAAAGTAACCACTTACCAGAGTCATTTTCAACACTATTTGAGTCAATCATGCCATCTGCAATTTAAAAAAAAACCACTTTATTTTATAGTTCTGAACATTACAAGCAAAACAAAAATAAAAAAAGTTGAACTTCAATCAATTTTCTTATCAGCTGATGAGGAGGTGGCACGCCTAGTTCGACCAGGGTACCTGTGACGAGAACTCTCTCTCACTGGAGGATGGGGTGATGGAGAAAGAGTTCCGCTGGAGGACTGAGTTTGAGTGGGTGAAAGACAGCATGTAGAGACTGTCGGAGGTTGAGTCGGAGCTGCAGGACGAGACAAATGTCGTTTCTTTGAAATCGAAGACATCTGCAGAAAAAGAAAAGACAATTTATAATTACCATATCATTGAGAATTGAAATACAAAATTTCATAACAGATTAATGCAAACAAATAAAAATAAAATCCATAAGAAATGAGTTAAACTATAGAAAATGAAAAAAATAAAGTAGACATTCGATTTTACCTATACGGCAATTAGGAGTCGGAAAAACCAATCTTATCGTTGAAAACCCAAAGAGATAAACAGAAAATTCAGAAAGAATTGAGGGTTTTGCAGAGGGAGGAGAATCGGATGCCAGTGGGTTTTGCAGAGTTAAGTGATGGTTTAGGCAGAGAGAAGATGAAAAGCTAATCGTTTTGGTTATGAATAGGGTCCAGCACGCGTAGGCCCATTTTGCCGCTTTACCCAAAACTGTTTCTCGCAAAAGAAACTCATAGACGTCGTTGTACATGAGTGATATATATATATATTTCCGTTTTCTATCCCAACAAACAAATTAAATCTGTTGGCTATAGTCGTTCATAAGTTGTTTTTTTTATACAATATGTTGTAAAGTTGTTAATGATGAGAAAATTAGGTTATTATCTCATGATCTTGGGACTATTGTTCGGAAAATATGTATGATGGATCATACTTACTGGAATGATATTCCTGAAGTGAAGAGAAATGACCTTATGAATAAGATTATTGTGAGTGTGTCACATATTATGTTAAATATTCAATGCACGTCAATTATGACATAAACTTAAATAAGCATGATTGTCGTCATTATGTTAACAAAATCATAGTTAAGAGGTTTAGAGTCTTAAATAAGTATGATTGTCGTGATTGAAATTGTTAATCAAACATACTTATACTATTAAATATAAAAATAAAAAGGTTCAACACAAAATCATTATATCTTTATTGTAGCAACATCTTTTTTCAGCAAGAACATCGCCGCCTACAAACTTGGATAAGTTGAAGTGTAAGTTGTGTGAGAAAGTTTAGTGGTGGAATATATAGAATCAAGCAACACATATCCTACATAAGAGGATGCGACAACAAAGTATTTATAATACCTTTTTCAAGCAAAGAACACATGAAGTGCATTAATATTTGGCTCGATTAGAGTATGAAGCAGATATTCCTTTTCATTCTACCGATAATGATAGCTTCAAAAGATTTATAGAAGCGGTTGGCCTATTCGGCTCGGGTTACCAATTAATGAAGCCATTATTGAAGCTGATAGTCCTTTTCATCGTTGCCTCATTTTCAATAGCAACATTACTGCCTCATTTTCTGTAGCAACATCATTGTTGATGATTGAAGTTGTTTTTCATACAATATGTTGTAAAGTTGTTAATGTTGAGAAAACTAGCTTATTATCTCGTGATCTTAGGGTTATTATTCGGAAAATACGTTCGGTGGATCATGCTTATTGTTGTGACGTTCTTGAAGAGAAGAGAAATGACTTTATGGATGAGATCATTGTGAGTGTGTCACATATTATGTTAAATATCCAATGTTTTATTATGATTAATTGTATGTCAACTATGACATAAACTGAAATAAACTTGGTTGTCGTCATTATGTCAACAAAATCATAGTTAGGCGGTTTAGAGTCTTGAACAAATACGATTGTCGTGATTAAAATAGTTAATTAAACATATTTATACTATTAAACATTAAAAAATAAAAGTTCAAAAACTTACAAAAAAATTACTACATCTTTAGAGTAGGAACATCACTGCCTCTTTTTTAGCACGAACATTGCCGCCTACGAATTTGGATAAATTGAAGTGTAAGTTGTATGAGAAAATTTTTAGTTGTGGAATATATAGAATAAAGCAACACATATTCCACATAAATAGGAAATGTAGCCCCATGCCTAAGGTCTTCGGATAAGGATAAAACTAAAAGTAAAGCCGCATAAGAAGGTGAAAAACATAAGAAGAAATAAAAGAGTAGACACATAGGGGAAGTGCGGGAAGAAGTCGAGTTTCAACAAACTGAAAAAGAAGTGGAAGACATTGAAGTTGTAGGTCAAGGAAAAAGTCGTAATTTTTTAGGTCATGGATAAGTTTGTATCCTCTATCAGTCCTGATTCTTCAATGGATTCAAGTAAGAAGATGAGACAACAAAATATTCATGATGCCCTTTTCAAGCAAAGAACACATGAAATGCATCAATATTTGGCTCGATGGGTGTATAAAGCTGGTATTCCTTTTCATGCGATCGATAATGATAGCTTCAAAACATTTATGGGAGCGGCTGGCCTATTTGCCCCAGGTTGTCGACCTCGAAGCCAATACCAATTAATGGAGCAATTATTGAAGCCAATAATCCTTTTCATCATTGCCTCATTTCAGTAGCAACATCGCTGCCTCGTTTTTCACAGCAACATCAATGCTGATGATTAATGTTGTTTTTCATACAATACGTTGTATACTTGTTAATGAGAAGAAAACTAGCTTATTATCTCGTGATCTTGAGGCTATTGTTAAGAAAACATGTTCGATGGATCATGTTTATTGTAGTGACGTTCCTATAGAGAAGAGAAATGACTTTATGGATAAGATCACTGTGAGTGTGTCACGTATTATGTTAAATATCCAATGTTTCATTATTATTAATTTTAATTATTAATTGCACGTCAATTATGATATAAACTTAAATAAGCATGATTATTGCAAATATGTCAACAAAATCAAAGATAGGCGGTGTAGAGTCTTAAATAAGTATGATTGTCGTGATTAAAATCGTTAATCAAACATATTTATATTATTCAACATAAAAATAAAAAAGTTCAAAAACTTACAAAACAATCACTACATCTTTGCAGTAGCAACATCTTTTTTCAGCAGGAACATTGCCACCTACGAAGTTGGATAAGTTGAAGTGTAAGTTATGTGAGAAAGTTGTTAGTGGTGGAACATATAGAATCAAGCAACACATATCCCACATAAAGGGAAATGTAACCCCTTGCCAAAGGTCTTCGGATGAGAATAAGATCAAATGTAAAGCTGCATTAGAAGGTGAAAAACATAAGAAAAGACAAAAAAGTAGACATATAGGGGAAGTGAAAGAAAAAGTCGATCTTCAACAAATTGAAGAAGAAGTGGAAGACATTGAAGTTGTAGGTCAAGGAAAAAGATATAGTTTCTTGGGTCACGGATAAGTTTGCATCATCCATCAATTCTGATTATTTAATGGATGCAACATTATTGCCTTTTTTTTTTCTTCAGTAGGAACATCGCCGCATACAAACTTCGCCGAGATAGGTCAAGGTTTATTAAATTTTTAATATTTATTAATAATAATAAATATGTGACACGCATACATAAGCATGTTCTATTTTTTTCCACTGTGCACTTGTGATAGTGAATTTTAAGCCACCTAAATGAAAACCCTTAGTCTAAGTCATTCCCCTCATTCTAATTCTAATATATATTTTGAATTTAGCCTCCTCTAAAAAATATGAAATGTTATTTGTTTAATAACCTGTTTAACATGACTCGAACATGATATGATGCATTTATTAAATGAATTGGGTTTGAGTTGAGCATTCTTGACACATATTGGCAGCCCTAAGTCAAGGGAGATATATATAATATAAATGTAAAAATTCATTTAAAATCTTTGGCCAAAGATAATTTCTCTTTTTCGGTGAAGCCAATGATAATTTTTTGGTAATTAGTAATTAGATATTGTTTCTAATTTCGTGGAAAGTTTATATATTTCCCATTTTATTTTTCCTTTTGGCTGATTTTTCAAATTCTCATATTTTATAAGGGAAATATCGTGCGGGCTCCACAGACCAAGATGCCACATGGCATAATTTAATTGCAGGACTAACTAACGCTCACCCTCAACAACTCTTCAGAAACCCACCCGGGGGCCAAGGCCTTCGAAAAACGCCTCCCTTTCCCCACCTCAGCTTCGGATCAAAGCCACCCAGCTGCGACCTACGAACCTTAGCTCCGTCCCGAACCTCAGTTTTGTTCCACAGTTCGTTGAAAATTTCGCACTATTTCGATCACTTTCTATCTCTCTCTCTCTCTCTCTCTCTCTCTCTCTCTCTCTATCCGAGCTCAAAGGTACATTTCTCTCTCCGATTCAAACCCTAACGCTTCGCAATCTGACAGTCTCAGGGGATCAGTTTCGAGCTTCAATGGGGGCCTCTCAGCGTCACTGTGAGTTTCCCATCCATTTTTATCTCCGAGAAACCCTAATTTTCTGTCCATACGAACCATTTTTGTTAGGATGCAAATCTGTACTAGGGTTTTGGCATTTTATTGCTGGGCAGCTCTTTTAAAGCTTATACAGTTAAAATTTCAGTGTTCTGTTTACGATCCCATCTGTTTTAGCTATAAATGCGGCTTTAGCATTCATTTGGTTGCTCAGAAAATGAGACGACAAAAGGAAACAATTAGCAATGATATTTTAAGAGTATCTGTTAGTTTTGAGTTTCAAAAATGAAACCTCTCCACAGGCTTAGTTTCGTGTGGTTTCATTTCATGGGGGTTCTAAATGATGAAAAAACCTTTTCATTTTTTTCCTACTGCATACAATTGGAGGAAATGGCTATTATGTCAGATTCGGGTTGTGTTCATAAATTTCACATATCTGATTTCCTCCAGTTTGATTCGATACGGAGGCATTGGTTTAACCCCACTTGACCATTTTTTATGAGTGAGGCACTCAAGAGTGCATGAACCCTGTCGATTGTATGTTCCTTTTGGTTTGTTTATGATTATTGTTGCTTTGAAAAATGTCTAATTTTATTTAATGCCTTAAATATGTTATCATTGGATAACTGCACCTTTTGTTATTTACATATAGGGTTGAAATTATTTCTCGCAGTAGTCCATTTCCTATTTGATGTATGCATTTTCCCACCAGTAAATTTACATGCGTGTGTGAACTTAATTGACGTACACTGGTGCTGTGTGATTTGTTATAGTGACAAGTGTAATGTAAAGAGCTGACCATATGAAACCCATCTTGGAATTGAAGCCGAGTTTTCTCAATAATGAATTACATGGACATGATACAAGGGGATATTGAAAAGAGTCTATATATTGCAGGCATATATAGTGTATGCAATGAGAAAACCACATGAGTACACCTTACTTCATTTTTTTCATATCTTTGAGCGAGGTCCTGGTACTTTTATTGGTTTAACCACTCAATCTGTTATCCCCAAGTATTTTTTTTTTCAGAGTTAGAAATTTGACAAACACAATCATAGGGTCCATGTGGAGGCATGTATTCATTCTGGATTTGAGGCTGAGGCTGTGGGACATGCCTCTCTGAAATCCTTTATTTGAGTAAAGATTAGTTTGATTTGTGTGTTTGACTTTCTTCTAAATTTCTGGTGGTTGGAAGGGCCTTTTTTGGGTTTCTGCTGTGTTCCTGATGGATTTCTTGTCCATCCTGTTTTCTAAATCTCTCTCTCTCTCTCTCTCTCTCTCTCTTCAATAAATAAAATCGCCGTTTTCTATTAAATGATGCAACTTATGTGAAGATGGGGATAAAAGCACTGATAACCTTTCCCTTAATTACCCTATTGCTTTGAGGTCGTTAGACAACTTTCTCAAGTGGCAATAGGGTGATTCCTTGAGAAATGTTGTTTATGCTTGGTGATTCCTTCTGTCTATGCTTCTTTTTTTATTGAGAAATGTTGTTCTTTTGGGTTGAAAGGAATAGCAGGAATTTTAAGGGTAAAGTTGTGCCACAACCTCAAATCAATAGGACAAATAAAGGATAAAGTTGATGTCATTTAGGTGTGCATAACCGTAATTTAGTTGGAATTAGAGGCAATTTCTTAAGCCACAAGCAATTTTTGAAGGCAGATACGTTCTCTAGGTTTTCTCTTTACTGCATATCAGTTTTATCTGTTTCAGTTGGTGCATATTTTTGGCAGATTTTATCTCCGAGTTGTTTCTGGATTGTCATCAATAGTCTGGACGTGGATAACAGGAATTATCTTGATGCCTATACCAGATTGATTGCTGTCATTATGTCTCTAATACATGATCTAATGGCTATGTCCCTAACAACACCTTACACGGTTATATTCAGGATAAGTTTTGGTGGAGAACATGGCAGTTGGAGCAACACTAAATTATACTGGAACAAGGTGTGTTTCTGAATGTGATTTTGTTTGGTCACATTTCGTATGATTGTATGGTTTCTTAGAATCATAGGAATATTGTAGCTCTGAACTCTATTCATATTTTCCTTAGGTAGTTTCTTTCTCCAAAAAATTTCCGCTGCAAATTTGTGGCTGGATTATCTATGCCTAGAAACGAAGTTGGAGACAGGGTCCACAATTTCTTCGGGCAAGAGAACTTGTCACAGGGTCAGCATCATCCACAGGTTGATGGGAACTGGCCAGGTCTAAGTAACAACCTGTGGGTTGGGAGTCAGAGACAAATTGGAGCTCCAGTTAATTCAAGTTTAAAGAATTATAATGTACAGCAGTCAGGTAGGATTATTTTAACCTCTTGATTAGTTTATTTCTAATTTATTGTTTCTTGTTGTTTTTTTTTGGGGGGGATTGGGGGGTGGGGTGGATGGTTTTTCTTGTGTTTGAGGAGCCATTACCTGTTTCTAAACATCTCTCTTCCTTTATTAGTAGCAGATTCTGAGAGAGGACATGGGAGTCAGTCTTTGCATGTGCCTCATGGTTTGGATTTTATTCACTCAAATCAGAGGCCTGAGTCTGGCAGAGTTCAGTCTCAAAATCAACAGCCAACTCCTAATGGCTATGTGCATGGGCACCAGATGTTTCAGACAAGGCAGAATGAAGCTAACTTTTTGGGAGTGGATGCAGAATCTGATCGGCAAAATTTAACATCTAGAGGCTTGTCCATACTTGAATCACAGAGAGGAAGTGGCCCTGAGCATAAAAATTTTTTAATGAGTATGGAAACTTCAGAATCCCCCATTGGTTTTGATTTTTTTGGTGGTCAACAGCAAATGACTGGTCCGCATCTCAGCATGATGCAGTCTTTGCCAAGGCAGCAGTCAGGGATTGGTGACATGCAGCAATTACAGCGACAGGTTATGCTCACACAAATTCAAGAATTTCAAAGGCAGCAACAACTTCAGCAACTAGAAAGGCAACAGGTTCTTGCAAATCAGGCTTCCTCCATTACAAGACAGGCTGCTGGTAACCACTCACCAGCTCTAATCAATGGTGTTCCGATCAATGAGGCATCTAACAATCAATGGCCACCTGATCTTGTGGCAGGTAACACAAACTGGCTGCAGCGCGGTGCTTCTCCTGTTATGCAGGGGGCATCTAGTGGACATGTATTGTCCCCTGAACAAGCCCACACATTACGGTTGATGGGTTTTGTTCCTCAACAGGCTGATCAATCTCTATATGGGGTTCCAATTACTAGCACAAGTGGCTCACCTGGTTCATATCCTCATGTTCAAATGGACAAGTCGGCAATGCAGCAGATGTCGGCACGTAATAATTCCTTTCCAGGGAGTCAATATGCTGCATTTTCGGATCAGGTTAGCATGCAAGATGGATCCCTGGTTTCTAGACAGGATTTTCAAGGGAGAAGTACGTTTGGGCCTACTGCTGCTGAAGGCTTGAATAGTGGGTTTAATTTGGAAAACTTGAATCAAGTAAATCCTCAGCAAAGAAATGAACCCATGGAGGAATTCCAAGGGAGGCAACAGCTAGTTGGACTGTCAGAACCATCACAAGAGAAAGCAGTCATACAGGTTGTACCCTCGCAGAGTGTGGCTACACTAGATCCAACCGAAGAAAAGATTTTGTTTGGTTCAGATGACAATCTATGGGAGGCCTTTGGCAGGAGCACAAATGTGGGAATGGGAGGTTCTAATGTGTTGGATGGTACGGACATTTTTGGAGGACTTCCTTCTGTACAAAGTGGGACTTGGAGTGCTCTTATGCAATCTGCAGTAGCAGAAACTTCTAGTGCTGATATAGGGCTACAGGAAGAGTGGCCTCCGAGTTTTCGAAATCAAGAACCTCCAACTGGGAATCAGCAGCCCTCAAGTGTTGGTGATACCAGCAAACAACAGTCTGGTTGGGCTAGTAACAACTTGCACTCTTCCTCTGACTTGAATTATAGGCCTTTCCCACACTCTGCTGATGTCCATAGGCCCAATACAAGTAGTACTTTTTCTAGTGTGCAGGGATTTCAGCAATCAGGGCCAAAAACTTTGCATGAACGAGGTGAGGTCTTTCGGAATGATTCTTCTCAGAGATTTATTCGACAGAATCCTGAACAAGGAAGTAAATGGTTGGATCGCAGTGCTGTACAAAATTTATCTGCAGAAGGTAGTCATAATTATGGAAATACTAGTCATTCATCAGGCGCAGAAATAAATGCAAATAGCATTTCAGGTTCTTGGAACCGTCAACAAAGCATTTCATCACATAGTAGTGATGGCCAGCCCTTCAATATGTTAAATGGTTGGAGCTTTAGCGAGTCTATGTCGACAGATGGGGGTAATAATCTGAAAAGTCATGGGAATCAAGTTTTATCACGATCAGCTCCAGGTGGTGATAGCAAGAGAGACGTGCATGAGGAAATGAACCGTGCTGCTGGTACATGGAAGACTGATTCAAATGCTGAACTGGAACAAGAAAAATATCCCATTGGAAGCCCACAGAGGAATAGAGAGGGTTCAGGCACAAACAATGTTGCGAAATCAAATTCCAGCACTGCAAGAGCCAACCAAGAAAGCCAGAAACAGCTTGCAAACAATCATGATTTCTGGAAAACTGTTGATTCTTCAGTGAACTCTAAAGGAAATGAGGTTCTGGGGAAAATTCAGCATCATCTGGATAAGAATCCTCTAATTTTGGAGTCATCAGGGAACCATTGCTTAGACAAGGAAGCAGTTGAAATGCATGATATGGAGAACTCAAATAGAAAAGAAACTTTTAATGACACTTTTTTCTCTAATGCACACCATCAAGCTTCAGTTGGTGGTTTGAAGGAAAGTGTTGCCGCAGATGCTGGCGATTCCCGTGTGTTTCCTGGAAGCAAACAAAAGTCGTCTAGTACTGCTGGTCGAAGACCCCCCGGAACTCGTAAGTTTCAGTATCATCCAATGGGAGATGTGGATGTTGAAGTGGAGCCTTCTTATGGAAGAAAACATGTGACACAGTCCCAGGCTATGTCCCAGAAGGTCCCTCAAGCTTTTAGAAGTCCTGACCAGGGGAGTTTTGGGCAGCCAAAATTTATTGGTCACTCTGATAGAAGTTCTATGGAAATGGAGAAGGTGATCGATGGGTTTTGCTATAATTGAGAATGATGCACAAAGTTCTTAGTTTTAATTTTCTTAATTAATCTAAAATATTTTGTTTTGGGTTTTCTTATTGTTTTTATTTTTTATTCCATCATATCTTTAAGTACAGTATAGTTGACATTTCCTACCCGCTCGGGTATTTACCTGGTTGTCAGGCTGACACAAAACGTTTGGATGAGAAACCTTCAAAACGTATGCTTCCAGGTTTTGTGCCCAGTACGTCTACTCCCTTTGACAGATTCACGGGTAATAATCCCCCAAACAAAGCTGCGCAATCAAGGTAGTTGCATAATTTAATATTTGCTCCCATTCATAAACAGACTTGCATAAGGACAGGATCTGATATTTTTAATTCCTTGCAGTCAACATATGCTCGAACTTCTTCACAAGGTGGACCAACCAAGGGAGGGTGGCAATGCTACGCACTTCAGCTCCTCTGATCACATTACATCATCTGAGATGCCTGAAGTGGAAACTTCTGATGGATCTGTAGATCACATTCATCGAAATCAGTCATCTGTTTCTCAAGGTTTTGGTTTACAGCTGGCTCCTCCATCTCAGCGGATTCCATTTGCAGACCATGCCTCGTCTTCTCAGATCTCCTCACAAGCAGTTTTCAGTTCGTCTCCTGTCCATTCTGAGATAGGAGAAAAGGGTCATACATGGTTGGGCTCAGCAGCATCTGTCCAGTCCTTGCCTTCTTCTCGTGAAGCATCTCAAGGAGAATTTAGAAATAATATCTCTGGTTCCTCAGGACAGATAGGGAATAAGGCTTCACCATACAATGTTCAGGGAAATTTTTCTGCTTCTTTCAAATCTGGTTTTCCTCTTTCAAGAAGTCAACTTGAAAATCAGCACATGGCTGGCTCTAGTGGACAAGTAACGGCAAGTCAGTCTGTTAACATACCTTTTGATAGGCTTGCTTTCCGACCGAAACAGATGGATGATTCTTGGGAGAAGGCTCAAACCAGTCAATCTGCCCTGCCACCAGTGCCAGATATGCCTGGAAGTACTTCACAGAATAACCTTGCCTCTGCAGAGGCATCCCATCTGAATATTACTGACCAATCCCGTTCAAGAGTTGTTGCCCCAAAAATCCCGAAACCAGATGCGGTGCCAGACTCTGAGCCTTGTGTTACATCTGGTATGCCCCATCAAGGTGCTGTTTCTAAAGATTTGACTAACGTATGGACCAGTGTTCCATTTCAGCAACCCTTAGTAAGTGCTGAACCTTCCAACGTTGCTTCGCATTTATTCAAATCCCAACTTCAAACAAATAACAAGGTGGTAACAACTTTCCCTGAATCACCAAAGCTCAATGAGCAAGATACCCGAGAACGAGGGAATGGCATGTCTGCCTTTGGTGCATATTCTTCTAGCATGCAAAGTGTTGCTGTGAAAGAGCAACCATCCAAACAAAGTACTGGGCAACAAGTATCACCTGAGAACATTCAGAGTGCGCAAAAGATCAATTTGTCACAGGGAAAAGAATCCATTACAAATAATTTTTTTGAGGCATCTGTTTCAAGCTCTGTTGCTACTCAGAGAGATATTGAAGCTTTTGGCCGCTCTTTAAGGCCAAATAACAGTTTGCATCAAGGTTATTCCTTGCTGGACCAAGCGCAGGCTATGAAAAGTACGGAGGTTGATGGAAATGATCGGAGTGTGAAGAGATTGAAAGGTCCAGATTCTGGTGTGGAGACTCAGCAGGTGGATGCCCAGGGAGGATCACAATTATCTTATGGATATAATAATATGGAAAGGAATTCATCAGCTGATAACATGTCAGTTCCCTCTGGAGATTCTAACATGCTTAGCTTTTCATCCAAGCTTGGGGATACTCGAAATTCAAATGCATCTTGTCATGATACGTTCACATTTAGTCGGAAAGATTCTCAGAATTTCTCTAGTAGTAGTAATGCATCGTTTTTTAGAGGTGAACAGTCTCATGTTAGCCCCCAGATGGCACCATCCTGGTTTGATCAGTATGGAACCTTTAAAAATGGGCAAATATTTCCAATGCATGATACACTGAGAACCACTATGAAGTCTCTGGAAAAACATTCTGTTACTGGAAAGCCAGGTGATGATATGCACACTCGGGAATCAATGGAGCAAGCTAGTGCTACTTCTGATGCTAGTAAGCTTGTTACCATCCCGCAGAGTTCAGTTCCTGTACCTATTCCCAGTGAGCAATTACCTTCCCCTTGTGTCGCGCGTTCTGATGTAACTGATGAAAGTTTAATTGTTGCAAGACCAAAGAAGCGCAAAAGTGCTACATCTGAACTTTCACCTTGGCATAAAGAGCTGACGAAGCTTTCCCAAAGGCTTCTGAATATCAGGTAGTTTGCTTGACACTTGCTCAATTACTATAGATGCTCCTTTCATTTTTGGTTCTTAGTTATCTCTATTTTAAGCAGAGAAATATTTTGTGTTTCTTTCATGATTTTTTAACATTTGGAAGGTTTATAATACTTGCAGTGCAGTGGAAACAGACTGGGCTCGATCAACAAACCGACTGGTTGAGAAGGTTCGCTTCTGGCTCAACCACTAAGCTCACGATTAAGCTCTGATGTTCTGTAGCTCTTTTGGAGAGTTCTAATTTCTAATTGCTTCATATTGGGTTGACAGGTCGAAGATGAAACTGAAATAATTGAAGATAGACTGCCAATGCTTAGGCCCAAAAGAAGGCTAGTCTTGACAACACAGCTTATGCAACAACTGCTTCGCCCTCCTGCAGCAGTTCTTTTTGCAGATGCTAGCTCATGCTATGAGAGTGTGGCTTACTTTGTGTCCAGATTAGCACTAGGCGATGCTTGCAGTGCAATCTCCTGCTCTGGCAGTGGTTCTCAAACTCCATTGCCTCCTGACAGTGTTGACCTGTAAGAGTTGTGTGGAAATTATTTAAATTTTCCCAATAAGGCAATGAGTTAATGGTTTACAGATTTTGCCTTATTCAGTGCATGCTAACTTTAAAGTCTTTCAAAATATTTATAGTTTGCCCGAGAAGCCTAAAACAACTGAGAAAATCGGTCATCAATACTCAAAAGTTGCGGAAGACTTTGTTGATAAAGCAAGGAAGCTAGAAAATGATTTGTTGAGGTAGCCTCCATGACCTCAATATTCCTTCATATCACTGTTTCTGCTTAATAGTTTTCACAATTTTGTTGATTTCACTTTACATAATAGATGCCTACTATTTATCAGCATCCTGTGGTTATTATGTATGTGGCCCCTCTCTTTTTCTTTCTTTCTCTAGTGTAATGCTTCCTTCCGCTGATGCAGACTGGACAAAAGAACTTCAATCTTAGACTTGAGAGTGGAAAGCCAGGATCTGGAGAAGTTTTCTGTCATCAATCGTTTTGCTAAGTTCCACGGGCGAGCACAAGGTGATGCGGCTGAGGCCTCACCATCCTCTGATGCTCTTACAAATGCTCAAAAAACCTGCCCCCAGAGATATGTTACTGCACTTCCAGTGCCTAGAAATCTGCCAGACAGGGTACAATGTCTTTCACTTTGATCATTAATTGATTCTTTTTCCCTCTCTCGGCCATTTGCCTCCACATTCCTTTTGATTGGCTGGTTCATTATCTTTCAACCTATCTAATGGGACATGCTTCAGAACAGCAGTTTCACAAATGGGAATATAGGAGAAGAATGAATTCTAGATTGTCTCCTTCATAAGCAACGGAGACTTTTAGTTCTTTGCGCTATGGACCATTGATGTCAATTTTGAAAAATATAAGGTGGTCTATGTATACTGTGAAAGTCTAGAAAGGAACTGCGATGCCCCATCATTTTTTAGCTAAAGGGGGAGGATAGAAGCGCAGTCCCATTACTCAAAATTGTACACACTTCTGTAATTCAAGTAATCATGTGTTCTTGTTCGCAATCCTAAGCATGGGAAATTCATCGATTGAGGTTTTACCTTGATTTTGGACCAACTAAGAATTATGAGAAGAGGGACTCTCTATGGTCTTAAGTTCTGAAATTTTCAATCTTATTTCTAAAATTAAGAATACTTTTTGGGTAAAAGCAAGAATTAAGAGGTTGGCCCTAAAGAATGTTAGTTAATTAGTTATTTGGTGACTTGTTTAAGTTTTTAAAGAAGTAAGAGAAATTTTATCTGGATTTCGGTTCAGTTGTGCAAAAGTCAATGGGGATTTATTCTTCTGGGTGGTTTATGAAGTGGCCTGGTTTTGGTGATGTTGGAATCCCTCTTCGATTTGTTTTAGGTTCCCCTTGGTATCCCTACTTGATTTACCATGACTTCTACAGCAGGCATAAAAGATAGGGTAGTCCATAATATGCTGCCTGCTTTATCGCGCTTCTTGTGTGCCACTAGTTTCAGAGCGAAAAGAATAAATGATGTCTGGTTAACATCTAATCAGTGGGATTGGAACTCCATAACCAAGTTTGAAACAGTGGTTAACTCTTTATTAGTATGTTAGATAAGCAGTGTATATAATATGTACGTTTCTGCTTTCATTTTACTTTCGAGGGTGAGCCAGCTTGTTATTACATAACCATTTGAATATATGGTCTGAACTTTTTTCTTTCACTAGAAGTTTTGCTTCCTTTGTCCTTCATGTGTTGCAGCACTTTTAGATTTCAGAATATTCTCCTGAAAATTTAGGGGTGCCTTTGTGCATCATTTTTGAAAAATACTGTGGGCAATGTATCTTGTTTGCCGAGTTGATACTAGATCCTGTTTCTTCATCTTGTTCTAGTAGTTACGTGTTACACATTTGTTATTGCACAATGTTGAAACCTGAGAGAGGCCTCTGGAGGGAACTGTGTGTATTGTAAGCAGGGGCGGACCCACAGAGGGACAAATGGGGTCGCTTGACCCCATGGACGCCGGAAAACTCCCTGAGAATCTCCGCTGATGACCCCTTGTGATGTTGGTGGGCGACCCTGAGGTGCCCACCAAATGCTCGACAAAATGACCCAACCAGTTGCTGCTGTCTGTGCGGTGCTTTTAGCCCAGCTGCGCGCGCTGGCTTCCTTTTTGTTTTTTAAACGCCTGGCCTGCCGACTTGTCTATCATTAGAATCAAAGCGGAACCCAATTTTATTTTTGGTGCTTAAACGAGCTTGGACATGCTGTTTGACTTGCATTCTAGCCTATGAAGGCCATATTGGTTGCTAAGTTGAATTGACAACCCAGCCAAAGTAATCGAATTTTGATCACTTTTGTCAATTTGATTAGCTGCATTTGGTTTATCAACAAGAAATAAATTGTAGTTGCACCCTTGATCGTCATGGTTTTCCATGTCAGTAAACCTGTGTGTTAAACCCAATCTGGGTTCAAAATTAAAAGTTTAACAGATGCAAAAATAGGAACATATTCATGAGCCAATTAAAGTCGTAGAATACATGAATATGTGTACTGAAAGGGGGTTTGTGTTTTACCATTAATTTGAATGAAAGTGTTACCATTTTTAATTTGGAGTAATTTTTGTCTAAAAAAAAATATAGAAACTTTTACACGTTGATCCTACGGTTACGGAGTAAAAATCTTGCATCCGTTTCCTTTTGTTTGCCGGATGTGCAATATAAATTTGCGGCTGGTTTCAAATTCAGTTCCGATATAAGCATCTGAAGAAGCTTCTCTGCCACATTTTCTGAGATTGTTCATAAGATGAGTCTGTTCCAGTCTTCGCATTATCTCTTTGCATATAGAAGAGTATTTTGATGCAAAATATTTAGACGGTCGCTGCTTTTGCTTGTGTTGATGTTGACAAATGGTTTAAAGAACTGAAGCCCAAAATTAAAGTGGGTTTAATCCAGTTGAGATTTACAGATGTAGATAAAGGAAAAATCATTCAAATTCTAATTCTAATCAAACTAGAAAGCCACATTGTTAACAAGAGTTTCAACAATTGGTACGCATATGGGTCAATTTAATTTCGAAGAATTGAGAGAATGTCGTTTCTATCCTAACACATTCCAAAGAGCATTGAGGGTAGTATTGACTATTTCTATTTTAATTTCATTTCGACTCTTGCCCGATATGTCAAATTTTCTCGTTGAGATCTTTCCACATCCAAAACGTCTCAAAAACTGGTACCAAAAAAATAAAGCCAGAGCAGATTCGATCATTAGAGGAGGAGAGATGTCATCGACGGCCAACGATCCGCGTCAGCCATCGGCGGTGAAGCGCTACGTGCCGTCAGCGTTGGCACCGCAAGATCTTCCAGTGGACTACTCCGGTTTGATCGCCGTCGTCTTCGGTATCGCCGGCGTCATGTTTCGCGTCCGTACTCTCTCTCTCTCTCTCTCCCCCCTTCCCTCACTCTCTTTAATTCATTTTGGTTATTTTAAATTGAATTTAGAATATTGAATATGCTTGCTTCAGTATAAGCTGTGCTCGTGGCTTGCCATCATATTCTGTGCTCAGTCACTGGTCAACATGAAGAACCTTGAAAACGACATCAAACAGATCTCCATGGCCATGATGTCAGTTCAACTCTTTCTCCTAATTCTCTCATCTATGTTTTCACTCTCTTTTTTTTCTTTTTGCTTATTTACTTAAATGTCTCATGTATTTTCTGTGTAATTTATTAATTTATCAAAGCTACGCAACAATAGTTTCTGAAGAACTGTTGTTTTTCTATGAGATTCAAAATTAAAAATCTCAGCTTTAGCTGAAAATAGTGAGTCTGTTACGCTCAAATGCTATTTGTATTCACCATAATTTATGGGTTTATTTCATTCTTCTTGAATGAATGTGATGGGATTGTAAATTTTGTCATCTGTTCTATTCTGAAGCCTTCCCTTTTCTGTCTTTTGTCTCAATAACAGGTTTGCTATTATGGGATTGGTAACCAACTACTTTGGACCTGCTCGTCCGGGCACACAAAAAAGTTGAAACTCCTTGGACGAAAGAGTTTAGATGTAATACTAAGCGGTTTTTCTTTATCTGGTTATGATTTTGTTTTTCTAGATGCAAACTGTTGTTGAAGTTTGATGGACCAATATGAAGGCAAACTAATGTGCTTCTTATATCAATTCTATTGAAGTTTTTAATTTTTTCCTAGTCTGCAGTTCATCTGTCTTTTGGTGTTTTCTCATGCTAGTGCTCCTTTTAAACTCAAAGAGATGGGCTATGTAGAGGCTTATAGCCCTACCATGTCAAATTAACTGGCACTTTATGATACAATTGTTTGGGGATTGTATTTCATTGTAATGGGAATGATTGTTGCTGCACATTCATCAAACCAGTCTATTGGTTGGGTTAATGTGCACATTTTTTCGATCAATTTCATCATACTTTGGGCTATATCATCGAACATAATATATTTGAAATCATGATCCTTATATTTTGGGATGCTTTTTTTTTTTTTTCAAAGCATACAGCTGAGAGTGGTAAGTTCCTCCTCCTCCTCCATTATTGAATGTGCTTATAGTAATCTGGAAGGTGCTGAATGTTTATGTTATGGGAAATAGTTTATGTGCTGAATGTTTTGTGTTCTCTTCTTTTGTGTCATGTCATGAATATGAGTAAAAGATGTTATAGCCAATAATTATTGTACTGTAAAATTAGTTTTCTCTTTTATTAGATTTCAATACTATGGCAGTCTATGGCCTCACATGACATACTGTTCCCATGAATTTCAGCCTTCAAAATAGGTTTTTTGTTCACAATATCTGGAAGAGAAATTCTTACATCAAGGATGAATGAGTACTATCAAGTATATTATAATCTTTCATGCAAAGCTGATGTTGGATTTTTGCATAACAAACGCGGGAAATGGCTGAATGCTACTTTAGAAACTAATATATATTCCTAAAAAAGAATGACTGAAATATCTAAACCAGTGGAGAAAGCATGCCATTTACCCTTTATAAAGGGCTATTGCATATTTTGAGCTCATAGTCTCTTCTTCGCCTCTTTTACTTGTGCTTTATTTTTACTTCTATCTGAGACAAAACCATACAGAAAGTGTGAGGAAAGACAAATAAGAAACATGGAACAAAGACACGTTCAAGAAAATTCTATCCATGTGCTACTTGTTTCATACCCTATGCAAGGGCATGTTGCACCATTCATAAAGTTGGCATACCTATTTGCTGGTCGTGGAATCAAGGTCACACTTGTGATAACAGAGTTTGTACATGCACGTCTGGTGGCCGCACATCCGGAATTGGATGGTGAGCAGTATGATCAGGTCAGGCTTGTCGCGGTCCCTGATGGATTACCCAAAGAAGATGTGCGAAATGATGAACGTAAGTTGGGTGAGAGTGTATTCAAAGTCATGCCTGGTCATGTGGAAAATTTGTTAAACAAGGCCAACCTGGAGGGTAATCAGGTGACCTGTGTCATAGCCGATGCAGTTTTTGGTTGGGCTTTGGAGATGGCGGAGAAGATGGAGCTTAAGTCAGCACTCTTCTGGCCATCTGCACCAGGAGTTTTGGCCTTGACACTCAACATTCGAAAGCTTATTGAGGCTGGGGTTATAGACTCCAATGGTACGCAACTAAGTCTTAGATGAAAGCTATACAAATTAGTTGATCTTTATACTTAGTCTAGTTTGAACTACATATCATATCTTTATATCTATATCTTTTCTACTGATGATCTGTCTAATTACAAAATTGAACTTTTGTAGGAACTCCAACAATGAAGGGGAATAAGGTTCAACTATCATCAGACCTGCCCCCTGTGACTAGTGCTGACATTGTGTGGAGTTATCCCGGGAACGAGTCAACGCAGAAGATCATGTTCCAGCATTTCTTCGCCATTCACCAGAATGTGAAAAAAAGTGACTGGCTTCTGTGTAACTGGTTTCAGGAGCTCAACCCCTCTGTCGGTGATTTAGTCCCAAACATGTTTCCACTTGGTCCATTACTTGCAAATGGAAAACCTGCCGGGAACTTTTGGCCAGAGGACTCAACTTGCTTGGGCTGGCTCAACAGGCAACCGGTTGGATCAGTTGTTTATGTTGCATTTGGCAGCAGCTCCATGTTCAGCCAGCACCAAATTGATGAACTAGCATTAGGCCTTGAACTTGTCGGTCAACCGTTCTTATGGGTGAATCGATCAGACCTCATCAATGGCTCTTCTGCCAAATTCCCAGACGGGTATGAAAAGAGAGTGGCTAACCATGGGAAGATGGTTCACTGGGCACCTCAAGAAAAGGTGCTGGCTCACCCAGCTATTGCTTGTTTCTTGACCCATTGTGGCTGGAACTCAACCATGGATGGCATAAGCATGGGGGTTCCATTTCTCTGTTGGCCTTATTTTGCAGATCAGTTTTACAACTGCTGTTGCATATGTAATGGTTACAAAGTTGGCTTGTGCTTGAACCCAGATGATTATGGGATTGTTACAAGGCATGAAATCAGAAAAAAATTGGATGGTTTGCTTGCTGATGAAGGTATAAAAGTAAATGCAACAAAGCTCAAACAAATGGCGGAAGAGAGCATCAGTGGAGGATCTTCTACAAATAATTTGGAACGTTTCATTGAACACATGAAGCAATGAAGCATAAATGGTATATAAATACATGTCCTCATTTACAGTCATAAAATACTTATTGCAGCTCTAAAAAATATATATAGAAGATTAGACTTCTATATATTTTAATTAAAGAATAAAAGATCAAGTACTTCGCTTTTGGCTGCCTGTATTATTTAAACAATAAATTATTAAGAAATAAAAAATTAAAAAATTAAAAAAATTCTGCAAATCCTCAATCCTCAAAGACCATTGTAAGCATTTCCTCTTTTCAGTTGGCCCAATACCCATTCTCTTCTCTGCACTGCGTCCAAAACTAATAGAGTTAACTAAATGGCATTGGCAGCTATATTAGATATATAAATGGAGAGGACTCAAAACGTAAAATTTTTTAAAACCCTGAAAATAATTTTAGTTAACTTAATTGCTAAAAAAACCACAATTTAATATTATGAGATTAAATTAGTAAAAACTAATCTTTTAAATAAAGAAAATTACAAAACTAAAACACATTGTGTCTCACATACTCTTGTGGGGCCGCCTTCATTAAAGAAGTGGTCAGTAAAGATGGTACAAATGGAAAGACGATAGCCACATAACACATTTCTCTTATGCCAAATGATTCAATATTTCTCACTTTCTTTTTACCTTGGTACTCTTCTTCCGTGTGAGAGTCTGAGTGCAAATGGTATTCCACCATTTTCCAATGTGTTTTCTTTGCTTTCCTGAGACTTCCAGAAAAGTAAGTGAGAAAGATCTTGGAGGCATAGACATTGCCATCTTCATTGTGGATAGGGTTTTCTGATCCATTTGGTTTCCAAAACCCTACCCCATTTCCAACTACTCGAATATTTCTTCTTCCTTGGGCACTTGCACTGCAATTTTCGTCGTCTTCATGGATAAAGAAGAACCACTCTCTCTCTCCACAGGAGAATGTTACTGCATATGCAATTAATATATTAATATTACATCGAGAATCACTTAAAATTTGTAAGTACATTTTTTATATGTCATTGCATGTGACCTAAAATAGGCTTATAGCTTCAGGATCAAGATAAATCACCAACTCACCGTCTTCCTCCCAGCTAGCCAGGGTTTACCTGAAACAAAGACATACATACATACATATCCATATAATATCATATAACTCATGAATCTCATATATATATATATATATATGATCACAACTTCACAAGGTAGAAAATTATTACCTAAATTCTTCGGATGGGTGCTGTAGAATTGGGTTGCATCAATGTCCTGAATTGCCTCAGCAGCTGGCACAGGCCTATGAAACACCTTGTTCATTAGATAGTGAGTGATCAACTCCTTATCTGTTGGCATAAACCTAAATCCCACTGGCAGCTGGCCTGAGCTCATCATTGCTCCTTGTCCATGTTCTGCTTCCATGTATATATATCGTGGACCGTTTGATCATCGATCACTTGGAAGAAATGATCAAGCAAATGGCTGGCAAAACAACTCAAGTAAATCAAGGCTGAATTTACTTATATATATATATATGTATAGGTGGTAATTGAATCCTAGTAGGACTCTTTGATTACAAAGACAGAACCCAATTCACCTTTTTTCTCTTTTTGTTGTTTATCGTTCTTGTGTATGTGTGTATACCTGGAAGATGTTGAGCTTAGAGTGGTGTTTAGTTTTTGACTCTGTTTTTCCAATGCGATATATATTGAAAAAAAAAACCTAAGAGACCTAGTCAGTCAAGAATTTGGTTAATTTAACAAAAAATTAAAAAGGCTTATTTATAGCAGTGACTTTGAAACCATAGTCAAATTGCAATTTGGCCCATGATCAAGGTATGGTGTTTCACATTGACTATCATCACCTTCATTAAGGGCTCGTTTAGAAGTGATTCTAGATAGACCAGAAGCACTTTTGGATAGTGATTCTAAAACGCCATCACAATTGACGACGTGAATCTAAGTGGGTGATGTGGCAAAATCAAGCTCACCTCCACATAGACCAAAAACATAATAAAGTATTCTTAAATCTTTGTTATTTGAGCTTGGGCCTACAATATATAGAAAATAAATCTGCAAGCTTTAGGCCAAAACTGATTTGTTTGACCCAAATATGGAAAACTTGAAGAAGAAAAAGCCCAATCCATGAATCTAACTGAGAGAGAAAATAACAAATGGGGGTAGGGGTAAATATGTAGTTTCGGGTTTAGGCTCCATAGCCCAAACTAAATAAAACCCTAATCCCAAACCTTGCTTGCACCCCTCTCATACGCACAAGTCAGAAGACTCGGAGGTGAGCTCCGCCGCAGCAGTAAGCAGCAGAAGAAGTAGAGGAAGAAGCAAAGCTTTACATAATCCGAAAATGGAGACGGCAAGAACAGTAAAAGACGTGTCCCCTCATGTGTTCGTCAAGGCCTACGCTGCTCACCTGAAACGCTCTGGCAAAGTCAGTCTCTCTCTCTCTCTCTCTCCTTCTCCTTATGTATTTGTATACGTATTTTGTCAGTATTAGTCGTGTATGTAATAATGTAGGGATGCAGATATTGCAAGCTTAGATAATTCGAACTTTTAGGTTCAGTTTTGGTTCTGCAACATAAAAATTTCTGATAGTTTGTATATTAATTTTGATTGGGAGTTAGTCTAGGTGGGTGAGAGGGAAAGAGTTTGTGTTCGGTTTCAGGAGGACCCATGTTGACAATGCCCTTAGGAAAGCAATTTTGTGAAAATAAGATGATGAAGTGAGTGTTATATTTAGTGGGGGAAAAAATGAAATGGGAGGCTGCGTTGGTGGGATTCATTGGATCTATTATATGGGTCAATTTTGGTTTTTCTTGAGTTGTTAAAGATTTAGTTTTTTTTAATAGAGGAAACTGATTTTGGCTTATAATGAGAAAACCAAATTATTGGATGATAATTCCTCAAAAAAGAAAAAAGAACTTAACTGCATATGGCATTTTCTCTATCGAATGGTGCTGGTGGACTGAGGGTATTAAATTGTGATGCCATATCTGCCTTGTGTTGTTTTGGTCCCTTAAAGCTCTGTTTCAAGAATATCACTTGTTTTAAGCATCTTGTAATATGTTATGTTTCTCAGTGTTTTTGAGTGAACATAGGTGGCATACAATGTGCGTTATGGGAACTTGTAATGGTTGCTATAACTTTATGAAAAAACCTAGTTATTGGTGTTGATGGTGCTACAATTTTTTACCTACTCTTTGCTAGAAGTTTTTTGTTTTTTTCTTTCATAATCTTTTAATGTAGATGTTTTTATTTTGAAATTAAAAAGAGAAGTGCTAATAGTCGAGTGACTTTGAATGTAGATGTGTCTTTGCCGGTGTTGACTGTGGATCATTTCAATCATTTAGTGTCTTTCATTTGTTTGATGAACCTTTGTTTTTGGAAGTTCCTCTTTCCTCATTCTCTAGCAGTTACTTTTTCTTGCTATGTTCCTTTTCAATGTGGATTCTCTTCTCATGTATTTTTTTGTTCTTCCCAATAGATTGAGCTTCCTGACTGGACGGATATTGTGAAGACTGGTACATTCAAGGAGCTTGCTCCATATGACCCTGATTGGTACTATATTAGATCTGGTATGCAGACTTCTCTCTCCCTTTTTCCACATATGCACACACACAAAAACTCCAACAATTATTGTTCTGATTAAACTGTATACTGTGCATCTGCTTATCTTAAATCATTTTTCTTTGTAGCATCCATGGCAAGGAAAATCTACTTGAGGGGCGGTCTTGGTGTTGGTGCCTTCCGCAGGATTTATGGAGGGAGCAGGAGGAATGGCAGTCGCCCACCCCACTTCTGTAAAAGCAGTGGCGCTGTTGCTCGTCACATACTTCAGCAATTGCAGAAGATGAACATCATTGACCTTGACTCCAAAGGGTGAGTTTCTTTCATCAGTGTCGTATATAAATTTCGGGGGTAGGGCTGTGATTATGACAAACAACAACAACATGAGTTAAAGTTTTTGGCTATTGAACTAATTGTGTTCCTGTGTTTTAGTGGAAGGAAAATCACATCCAATGGCCAGCGGGATCTCGACCAAGTTGCTGGACGGATTGCTGTTGCAATCTAAGAGATTTACTTGAAAGTCTTTGATTATTGATGCAAAATAGTTATATACTTTTTGCAGTTAAAGTTTGATTGAGAGCAGATATAGGAAGGATTTTGATATTTTATGTTGTGCCTGTCACTTTTACCATGAACATGGCTTCCTTTGTTATTCAATTTAATTTCCATGTGCTACTTTGTTGACTTCGGCTTTTCTTAATTGAAGTTTTGTTCTTGAAGCCCAATCCTACTCTCTTACTTCTACACAATGATGGCCCTATGTATTTTGGCTCCATGCCCATTGAATTTAAGCTTATCCGGAATTTCCCTGCATTTAAATTATAGGGCAAGAGCAGCCTAGTCATAAAACGCAGCAGCATTTTGTAGAAAAATCATCCAAATATTAACTGAGCTCTTTGATTGCTTGACGCGGCTTGTCAAAAATTAGCGTTTTTTTCATTTTTTTCTGTTTGTATAATTAAATTAGTCTACTTTTGGCAGATACGGATTTGGCCAGTTCATTAAGACAGTGAGTTCGCCTTCTTGCACTTAAATTGGAGTACTCTTTGTAAAATGGATTAATTTAGAGCAAATTCTAAACCCTGAAAAATTAGTCCAACTATTTTATGAGAAATACTTGACATAAGCTATCAAATTTAAAATTGATATTGAAGTTGCTCTAATGATAAAAGTTTTGATAAGCTTAACGATTAATGTGTTAATCTTAATTTTTTTTCTCAATTCAATATATATGTTTGTCGGCCCACAAAAGTTCGAAGCAAAGGGGAGCTGTCATGTATTCTGGCAGTGGGACCCGCAAATAGCGCTCCACCTCATACCCTCTGCTTTGGCCACGTGGGGCCTCGACAAATAGATTCGTATCTCTACGCGCCATCTAGACTCGACTACCACTTTGCATCAGAATCTTAAAACTAATACAAATTAGAGCTCAAGAAACCCAAAAAATATCAAAAATAAAAAATTAAATAAGAAGTGGAAAAGCCTTTCCCTGGATTTGGGTTTTGCTTCGATTCCTACACTCTGAACTTTCCCTCTCAGCGTGGATCAAGCTAAGGCTAGGGTTTTCTCTGATCGGCGCGATCCATCTCCATCTCCACGGAACGTCACTGTAAGTTCCGTTGTTTTTTTTTTTTTTTCAAAAAATTTAATCCTTTCACTTTTAATTTCCGAAATCTTCACGGTTCAATGTCTTTATTGATTATTATTTCAAAATCGAGACATACTGATACATATGTATTCGTAGTTACATATTAGAATGTATGTACGTATGTTATGTTTTGCTTTTAGACTATTCCGTTTGGTTTCCGAGAAATTGGAATAGAAAGTGCAGTATGAAGCTGGTTTTGTGTGGCGTGAAGGTTGTGTGTTGCTTTGGTCTCTAAAGATGGAGGTGTTTTTTTTTTTTTTTTTTTTTTTTCTTTCCCACAGGACTGTCATTTAAATTAAAAATATCACTACATTATGATAGAACTGTGGAATTTGTATTTCCTTCATGTTACATGTATTTTGTATCTTGCTTTTACCTCTGATTATTGATATGAAACTACCACTCATGGTAGCAAGTGCTTTGTAGAAATATTTGGAATGATATTTGCTTTACTTGTGAAACGTTTTCGGTTGTTTATAGGTTGAAGCGGTTACAGTGAGTAGCACCTATCAAAAGCATTGTTCGACACTCTGTTGCACATTATGAATTGAGTTGGGTCCGCAAATGAGTTTAAGGCTTTTGATAATGTTATAGAATGATGAAACCATATTGGAGGATATATGAGTTTGAGGCTAATTAAACTGGGATTGGGCAATTTGATGCTTATGTGCATGTAGATCAAAGAAGTAGCCATTGAGGATGGATGATGATGGTGACATTGATATTTTTTTCTCCAATTGGAACAACAAGAATCCCACGGATCGCCTTTTTATTGTCTCTTGCCTTATCGCTGCTCTAGTTGGAATTTTGACTATAGCCTACTCTGCATTCCAATGGAGGAGAAATATCAATCTAAGTTGGATGAAAGCAATAGCCAGGTCAAAGAAAAATCCCAAGGCACGTCACAAAGTTCCTATAGCTCCTCATACTTGGGTTTTAGAATCGGTATCTCGTGGAAAGAATTTGAATTGCTGTGTATGCTTAAAGTCCATGAGCCCTTCTCAAACTCTCGGACCTATGACAGCTTCAGACAGTTTTAGTCACCGTTGCAGTATTTGTGGTGCAGCGGCTCACCTAAGCTGCTCTTCTAGTGCCCACAAGGATTGCAAGTGTGTATCCATGATGGGATATGAGCATGTGATGCACCAATGGGCTGTCCGTTGGAATGAGGTAACAGATCAACCCGATGAAACTTCTTTCTGCAGCTATTGTGAAGAGCCATGTAGTGGGTCTTTTCTTGGTGGATCCCCAATATGGTGCTGCTTGTGGTGTCAAAGACTGGTACATGTTGATTGCCATAGTAGCTTGTCCAATGAAACAGGTGATATTTGTGATTTAGGTCCATACAGAAGGTTGATTCTATCCCCTCTTCATGTAAAGGAATCGAACCAGACTTCCGCTGGTGGATTTTTGAGCTCCATTACTCAGGGGGCCAATGAGATAGCCTCTTCAGTACGTGCAACTATTAGGAGTCAGAGCAAGAAGTCCAAGCATGGAAATGAAACCTCTGTTGATACGGGAAATAGTGGTGGTACTGGGGATATTTCCACAGAAAGCACAGCTGATACTCATCAAGCTGTTAATGGTTCTCATGAAATTGAGGAAAACCGTAATGGTACTTTGAATGTGGATTTGCAGCACCAAGATGGTGATGTAGATAGGAAATTGGATTCTAAGCCTAGTCTCAAAAGGAGCTCCTCAAGCAGTAAGAAGGATGAGTCTCAGGTTTTAGGGATGAAACAAAAATACGAGTTGATTGATTTGTCACCAGATGCAAGACCCTTGTTAGTTTTTATCAACAAGAAGAGTGGGGCTCAGCGTGGGAATTCACTGAGGCAACGGTTGAATATTCTTCTCAATCCTGTTCAGGTTTGATTTCTTTACCATCTTGATTAATTGGAAAAATATATTTGCCTTCATTTGTTTAGCCCAGTGAGGTCTTTAAGTAAGGTTTAAGGTTTAAATTTCTGTAATGTGTAAAAAAGATTTCCCTTCTTTTCTTTTCAAATGAGCCAAGTAAGGTTATTACTAAGGCTTAAGGTTTAAATGTCCATGGGTTTGAAAAATTAAGATTTACTAGTTTAGCCCCTTAGCGAAACAGGAAGTCCTAACAGTAAATTCTAATTTTTGATGGTTATCAACATCACATGCTGGGCTCTCTCCTCAGTTGATTTCTATGGAGTTTGGTTAATATTTCTGATATATCATATATTGTTGCTTAATTGTTGCATGTGCTTGTGTTTCATGTAGGTTTTTGAGCTGAGCTCAACACAAGGACCAGAAGCGGGTCTTTATTTATTCAGAAAGGTGCCGCACTTCAGAGTTCTTGTTTGTGGGGGAGATGGTACTGTTGGTTGGGTTCTGAATGCCATAGAAAAGCAAAACTTTGTGTCTCCTCCTCCAGTTGCTATTCTACCTGCCGGAACAGGGAATGATCTGGCTAGAGTTTTGTCATGGGGAGGTGGTTTGGGCTCAGTGGAGAGACAAGGAGGCCTTTGCACAGTTTTGCACCACATAGAGCATGCTGCAGTAACCATTCTTGATCGTTGGAAGGTAGCAATTGTAAATCAACAAGGGAAGCAGCTCCAATCGCCAAAGTTTATGAACAACTATCTCGGTAAGTAATCATATTACCTTGTGATCGTCTGGTTTATAAATGAAATAACTCAGGGTAGTTAGTTGGAGTGCTGGATTTTGGTTGGATTTTTCTGGTTCTCAGGTTCTTAGTATGTCTATAGTTATTGACTTGAGTTATGGCTCCAACAAAGTTCTCAAATCAGCTCACATTAGTTTTGTGCCCCTAGTCTTATTTGGTTGTATTGGGTCAGTTATCAAGTGGTTTGTTGTTTATTATGAAAAATATTGCCAATTGGTTTGGCTTTACATCTTTATTGTCTTCTGATTTTTCAGTCCGTATAAATAACATACTGTTACTGTTAATTGGATTTCTTCTGTAAGAAAAAAAGGAAAAACAAAAAAAAGAAATTTGCCTGGACATGGTCTGTGTTGGAGTTTATTCGGCGGATATTCTAAAACAGTCTACAATGAACCAATGGCTATTTTGGTTGTTTGATGAGTCAGTTTGGCTAATATACTTTTGAGATTTAACAACTTATACTTTGTACTAACTGCATGGGGATTATTATTACTTCTGTGCCTCTTTATTTATGCCCTACATCACGTTGACTGGGCTCTCATTTGTCTTCGCATTCATAACCAACTCTGGCATGCTTCATTTGCAGGAATTGGGTGTGATGCAAAGGTTGCTCTGGACATTCATAATCTACGGGAGGAGAATCCAGAGAAGTTTTATAATCAGGTAATACCAAACCTTAATTCAAATCAATCTCCCTTACACTGTACCAGGCATTAGACTCTGGTGGATCGGTTCTTGAGTTTAGTAGTAATAGGGGAGCTATGGAGCAGAGGCTAGTGTACTATTGGAGTCCAAGATCAAATGTGGTTGTAACTTATAAATCGGAATGGAATTAAAGTTGATATCATACTTCAACCTGTGTGGATCGCATTTTAAATCTGTCTGCTGCTTCTTGCTGCAATTGTTGTTTGTTAGTAGTTTTATTTGGATTTTACTTTGAGATTTCCTACTTAAGCTGTTGACATCAGTTATGTTGTTGCAATTGTTATATACCTGCAGTTCATGAATAAAGTCCTTTATGCAAGAGAAGGTGCTAAGGGTATAATGGATAGAACATTTGTGGATTTTCCTTGGCAAGTTCGAGTTGAAGTAGATGGTGTTGAGATAGAGGTCCCTGAGGTGAGTATGAAAAGATTTTAACCATAAAGACACAACACTTTAGTTGCTGATTCAGAAATCATCACCATATTGCTTGAGCTTTGGCTGTCTGGATATATCATGATTGACTAATTATGAGATTATCAGTGCTGGACAATTTCTAATTTTTAGACACATTTTCAGGATGCCGAAGGTGTACTTGTTGCGAATATTGGAAGCTACATGGGCGGTGTAGATTTGTGGCAAAATGAAGATGAAACTTATGATAATTTTGATCCACAATCTATGCATGATAAAATACTTGAGGTTGTGAGCATTTCTGGAACATGGCACCTTGGGAAACTTCAGGTATTTGGGTATTTGTGGATGCTCTACCTCTTGATATGCGATACACATACTTACATACTTACATATTGGAATTTTGCTAGTTTATTTTTCCAGGATATTAGGATATGTAAAATGCTCATTCTAAGCTAGATTACATTTTAGCATAAATACTCGTTTGGCTGTTTTGATTATTTACTTTGGCTTGTAGTCCCTAAAGTTTGGTAATCTCAATTTATAATGGATCACTATAATTGGTAATGCGTGCTATGTCTCTGAACTGCTGTTCTGTTTGGGACAGGTTGGGCTTTCTCGTGCTCGAAGACTGGCACAGGGGCAGTCAATTAAGATACATCTCTTTGCTGCATTGCCTGTTCAGGTTGATGGGGAGCCTTGGTTTCAGCAACCTTGTACATTGGCTATATCCCACCACGGCCAGGTCACTCTCTCTCTTTCTGGACAAAAGGGTGTTGATTAGTATCATCGAATTTAGGCTTTACTTGCAGCAGTTCCTATAGATTCTCTTCCAATGACAATCAAGTTTATAGCTAAATATTTGTCTACTCTTTTCATATTATCTCATGTGGTGTTCAGGCCTTCATGTTGAAGAGGGCTGCTGAGGAGCCACTTGGTCATGCAGCTGCCATTATCACTGATGTTCTTGAGAATGCGGAGACCAATCATGTAATAAGTGCTGTGCAGAAGCGAGCTCTTCTTCAAGAAATGGCGCTGAGGCTGACTTAGAAGTTTCCTCTAGCTGCTTAGATTAGTAATCAAAGTTTTGATTGTATCTTCCTTTTCTTTCTTTCAGAAATATTGACCATATCACCACATGTATCTTTCCTTTTGTGGTTTTAATAGGATGCTTCTAGTTGGAGCATGGTTGTAAATGAACCTTGTTGAACATCAATGGAAAGGGAACTTCACACAGTTTTGTTGATACCGGACTAAGACCGACTGCTATGAATTATTTTTGCATTTACAGCTTTGATTTATAAGGACGTTTGGATTGAGGAAATCATAAATTACAAGGCTTGAAGTTGGGTATTACTTTTTTGACATGTGGCGCGAGTCTTTTTTTTAATATATATATAAATGGTATATCGGTTTTTTCCTAATATTTTTAAAAAAAGTAGTACTGCCACTCGGCTATACTCGGTTTTAATATTCGAAAATAATTAAGCAGTATAGCCGCGCGGCTAGACTAATATATTTAAAAATTATAGCCACGCGGCTATACTTTTTTAATGATCGAAAGTTAAAGTAGCACAGCCACGCGGCTATACTATTTAAATATTTGAATATATTTAACCAGTATAGTCACCCTGCTATACTATTTAAATACATGAATATATTTAAGAAGTATGGCCGCATGGCGATACTTTTTAAATATATTAAATATGTTTAAATAGTATAGCCTATGTAAGTGTTCCATTCCTTGTCTTCACGCATTTAGAGCATTTTGTAATTTGGTTGATAAGTAAGCTCCCTAATATGACCAAGGCAAAGGAAGGTAGGGTTTGACCATAGTTTCAAGGGATACTATGGTAAATAAGCCTATTTCGGAAAAAGAAAAAAGGATCTCATTTAAGAAACTTCCTCTCCCTCTCTCTCTTTATATGTCATTAAGATACGTAAAACAAAACACACCGGTGGAAGAGCAAGTATTATATTTTCTGACATAATAAAAGTGTACTAAACAATATTTATGGTAATTGTGTTATTCTATAGGGAAAGGAAAATTGAGAAAAAGTAACAAAATTCTATGGAACTACAAGATAGTACATTATTTGTTGAGGCCTTCTCCCTCATCCGCTCAAAAATGATGAAAAAATAGGGCTTTCCTCCTAACTTGAACTAAGCCTCCAAAGTTGGGCTTTTATCTTCTTTTTTTTTTTTTTTGGTTACAAGGCAGGCCGAAGCCAGAAAGAAAAAAGCTAACAAGGCACAGCCCTACTTTGGGCTCTTCCTAGATCATCATCCAGCAACAAGCTTGAGAGGGAGACAGGAGCAGACTCATAGATATGAAGTCCCAAGGGTAACTCATACCCCAAGTTAGCAAGGTGATCAGCTGCTCTGTTTTGCTCCCTGTAGATATGAGAGACATTGCATCTCCAATCACGGTTAAGTAACAACTTGCAGTCTTCAATCAGACAAAAAGAGGATGTGAATGGTTACAAGCCTTAGCAATCAGAGAGACAACAAACAAAGAATCACATTCAATATCAAGGGACCTAATGCCCTTGGCCCAAGCCATTTGCAAACCTCTAAAAAGACTCCATAGCTCAGCCTCATTAATATTTCCAATCCCAATATTTGCAGAGAACCCACAGATCCATGCTCCATTAGAGTCCCTTAGCAAACCACCAGCACAAATCTTCCAAGAACCTGTTTTACAGCTGCCATCCACATTCAATTTGAAGTTGCCAAGACTAGGAAGACTCCAATGGATTTGGATGACCTCTCTAGTAGGCTTAGCATTAACCACAATATTGGCATCAAGCCATTCACTAGAGAATTGCAGAATAGTGTGATGGGGGTTGGGAGGAGGCTCATATCCAGGGTTAAAAATAGAGTTACATCTCCATTTCCAACAATGCCAAATAGATGCAGTAAAAACAAGAGTCCAAGGAAGGTTGCCGTAGAACATAATCTTGCTCTTAAGGTTGATTCTTAGCCAATCAAAAAAGGGTAATGAGAAAGAGTGAAGAACATCAAAAGGAACCTTTATGTA
Source organism: Prunus avium (assembly GCF_965620075.1). Taxonomy (NCBI): domain Eukaryota; kingdom Viridiplantae; phylum Streptophyta; class Magnoliopsida; order Rosales; family Rosaceae; genus Prunus; species Prunus avium. The sequence goes on along the minus strand of NC_142288.1, from coordinate 28,384,722 downwards.
ATTCCATACCTTAAGAGCAACTCTACAACCTCTGAAAACGTGATCCATAGTCTCAGGAAGGGAGAGGCATTTGTGGCAGTTAGGATCAGTTGTCATCAATCTCTTCTCCCTTTGAACATTAGTAAGGATTTTGCCATGCCCAATTAGCCAAACAAAGTTTTTTAACTTTGGAGGCAAGCATAGCTTCCAAATGAAATCCCAAGGCCAAGGCAAATTATCTTCTTTCTTTTCCCTCTAAGAATGCATAAGGAACGAAAAGCTTCCGCCCTTGGCCTTCTTTTTTCTTCTTCCCCCACGAAGAGATAAAGAGAGAAGCCTGAGAGGTAGGCCTCTCTCTCTCTCTCTCTCTCTCTCTCTCTCTCTTTAAGAATATGCAAGGAAAAATCAGTTTGAAAAGCAAATGTTGATTTTCTTCTCCTTCAGCCTTCTCCTCATTGTTCATTCCATTTCCTAAGTTCGTTCATGCTTGAAGTATCATAGGAAACAGAACTGAAAACATGAGGGTTTTTTTAGAGAGTTGACAAAGTAGCATCAAAGACTTATACGAACAAGAATCATTTCAAAGCTCACGTGTTTAAAATTTATGGCTAACACTTTTCCTTCTATTTTCCTTCACAAATATTGTGTAATAGACGATGATACTTTTAAATTTTGGGCGCCTTGCAAAGCTTGTAATCCTCTATTCTTTAGGAGTAAAATGAACTTTGACACATGCATTATTGTGAGTTCTCCGTTGAAAGGTAAATGTTGTGCTTCCTCCTGTACATAATTTATGATTAGGGAATTGTTGCTTTGGTGCTCATGATCTTTCATTCATGCATTATTTTTTGCTTTATCTCAACATTTGTGATACTTAAGATGGGCTCAAAGTGATTGGATTGGCTCCTGTATTTCTAGTGTAATATTAGTTGGAGCTTTTTGTGATAGCTGAAATTAAATTTTGTATAGGCACATCATAGATATAAAAATGTGAGTACTTATATCTTTTCCACACATCTTCTCTTCCTTTCCTCTCTCCTTTTCTTCTTTTGCAGGAGGAAGAGGAACTTCAAACATTCAATAAACAGGTTGAAGAAGATGGGAGAATTGTTATATCGAGGAGCAATTGAAATGAATTACATGAGGTATTTTTTAGTTCTGCTTAAATTTTATATATTTGAGTCCAAGGAAGGTTGCCGTAGAACATAATCTTGCTCTTAAGGTTGATTCTTAGCCAATCAAAAAAGGGTAATGAGAAAGAGTGAAGAACATCAAAAGGAACCTTTATGTAATTCCATACCTTAAGAGCAACTCTACAACCTCTGAAAACGTGATCCATAGTCTCAGGAAGGGAGAGGCATTTGTGGCAGTTAGGATCAGTTGTCATCAATCTCTTCTCCCTTTGAACATTAGTAAGGATTTTGCCATGCCCAATTAGCCAAACAAAGTTTTTTAACTTTGGAGGCAAGCATAGCTTCCAAATGAAATCCCAAGGCCAAGGCAAATTATCTTCTTTCTTTTCCCTCTAAGAATGCATAAGGAACGAAAAGCTTCCGCCCTTGGCCTTCTTTTTTCTTCTTCCCCCACGAAGAGATAAAGAGAGAAGCCTGAGAGGTAGGCCTCTCTCTCTCTCTCTCTCTCTCTCTCTCTCTCTTTAAGAATATGCAAGGAAAAATCAGTTTGAAAAGCAAATGTTGATTTTCTTCTCCTTCAGCCTTCTCCTCATTGTTCATTCCATTTCCTAAGTTCGTTCATGCTTGAAGTATCATAGGAAACAGAACTGAAAACATGAGGGTTTTTTTAGAGAGTTGACAAAGTAGCATCAAAGACTTATACGAACAAGAATCATTTCAAAGCTCACGTGTTTAAAATTTATGGCTAACACTTTTCCTTCTATTTTCCTTCACAAATATTGTGTAATAGACGATGATACTTTTAAATTTTGGGCGCCTTGCAAAGCTTGTAATCCTCTATTCTTTAGGAGTAAAATGAACTTTGACACATGCATTATTGTGAGTTCTCCGTTGAAAGGTAAATGTTGTGCTTCCTCCTGTACATAATTTATGATTAGGGAATTGTTGCTTTGGTGCTCATGATCTTTCATTCATGCATTATTTTTTGCTTTATCTCAACATTTGTGATACTTAAGATGGGCTCAAAGTGATTGGATTGGCTCCTGTATTTCTAGTGTAATATTAGTTGGAGCTTTTTGTGATAGCTGAAATTAAATTTTGTATAGGCACATCATAGATATAAAAATGTGAGTACTTATATCTTTTCCACACATCTTCTCTTCCTTTCCTCTCTCCTTTTCTTCTTTTGCAGGAGGAAGAGGAACTTCAAACATTCAATAAACAGGTTGAAGAAGATGGGAGAATTGTTATATCGAGGAGCAATTGAAATGAATTACATGAGGTATTTTTTAGTTCTGCTTAAATTTTATATATTTGAATACATATTAATTATAGATTTAAGAAGTATAGCCGTGCGGCTATATTTCTAAAATAGACTCGAATATTTAAACCGTCTAGCCGCGCGGCTATACTCTTTTAAACAGTACAGTGCACACAAGGATTGCAAGTTTGTATCCATGATGGGGTATGAGGATGTGATGCACCAATGGGCTGCCCGTTGGAATGAGGTAACAGATCAACCTGATGAAACTTCTTTCTGCAGCTATTGTGAAGAGCCATGTAGTGGGTCTTTTCTTGGTATGGAGCTGCTTGTGGTGTCAAAGACTGGTACATGTGGATTGCCACAGTAGCATGTCCAATGAAACAGGTGATATTTGTGATTTAGGTCCATTCAGAAGGTTGATTATATTCTATCCCTTCTTCATGAAAAGGAATTGAGCCAGACTTCCGCTGGTAGATTTTTGAGCTCCATTACTCAGGGGGCCAATGAGATAGCATCTTCATTCAGTACGTGCAACTATTAGGAGTCAGAGCAACAAGTCCAATCATGGAAATGAAACCTCTGTTAACATGGGAAATAGTGTTAGTACTGGAGATATGTCCACAGAAAGCACAGCTCATACTCATCACGCTGTTAATGGTTCTCATAAAATTGAGGAAAACCGTAATGGTACTGCAAAATGCGGATTTGCAGCACCAAGATGGTGATGTAGATAGGACCACAAGTTTAGATTTCGGGTCTTTTGGACTTGAACACGCCTAGTATAGAAGAACCTAAACCGGGGCTGACTGTGTTGAGTGGCTTCTCCGACAATTTGAACAAGTTATTCTAGGACAATGGTGGAGAAATTGGCCCGCACCAACTCATGGAAGCAGCCATCGCTGACAAAGAGTATCAAGCTCTCCGTGTGGTGGACTGACTTTATACTTTGAGGTATTGATGATCTAATCTGATGATATGGTTTCATAAATTAGCTAGAATATTAATTAATTGGTTTACTAACTTTTATGTAGCACTGATATATAGCCTACCCTGTGCTTAGAGATTATTGAGCAACATTTCATTTCATCATCCTGCATGCATCATCCGTTTTAGTTTAATTGAATTGAATGTGAGAGTCGAGTTATTTTCTAGCTAGCAATGTTTTCAGTTCTGAAGGTGAAAACTATTGGTATATGTAATGATTGGGGATGGATTATAGCTTTTATATTATATTATATTATATTCGAAACTTGAAGATTCATATGGTTTTTGGGCACTGGAAGGAAGATTAGAAACAAGATTACATACTGTTTTTTATTTGAAGTACGGGGGAGAAGAACTAAAATATGGCTGCTGCAATGGCTATATATGATCATGAAACTCCACATTGGATTAGGATTGTTTATATCACAGCCCTTATTCATGCTAATTCTGTAACATGCTTTAAGCCCTAGGTGAAAACTTGTGCTGAGTTTACTTTTACCTTTGTCTAGAACTCAAAGGGTAAAGCAAAAGGAAAGTTAAACATAATGAAGCCTTGAGCAGATGCTATTGAAAAATAAACTTCAGTTGCTTAGCTCCTCAATCTCTATTTGACACTCTTACTCTTACGACTCTCACTTGCACTTAGAAGTCTCCCTTTGATTTCTTGTATGACCTGCATCACAAGACTAGGGGAGGTGCCTTTTTATAAAGCCACACTTTAGTGCATCTTTTGAGTTCAATTCAATTTTTTGCACGTTGTTCTTTGCTCTTGTGAGGAACTTTCCTGGCAGATTCCCTCAGATCATACCAGACAAGTTAAATCTAGTCTTCCTCATAGCTACTGGCCACCTTGACATGTTGGGAGGGGTGGTGATATCCTTGAATGCCTCATCAACAATGTGTTAAACACAATAAAGGGTACTATTTTCTTTTTTGCTGTGCATTTTCTAATACTCGTTTGGCTGTTTTGATTATTTACTTTGGCGTGTAGTCCCTAAAGTTTGGTAATCTAATTTATAATGGATCACTATAATTGGTAATGCGTGCTAAGTCTCTGAACTGCTGTTCTGTTTGGGACAGGTTGGCTTTCTCGTGCTCGAAGATTGGCACAGGGGCAGTCAATTAAGATACATCTCTTTGCTGCATTGCCTGTTCAGGTTGATGGGGAGCCTTGGTTTCAGCAACCTTGTACATTGGCTATATCCCACAACAGCCGGGTCTCTCTCTCTCTCTCTCTCTCTCTCTGGACAAAAGGGTGTTGATTAGTTTCATCAAATTTTACTTGCCGCAGTTCCCATAGATTCTCTCCCAATGACAATCAAGTTTATAGCTAAATATTTGTCTACTTTTTTCTTCATATACACCATATCACCACATGTATCTTTCTTTTTGTGGTTTTAATAGGATGCTTCTAGTTGGAGCATGGTTGTAAATGAACCTTGTTGAACGTCAATGGAAAGGGAACTTCACACAGTTTTGTTGATAACGGACAAAGACCAACTGCTATGTATTGTGTTTGCATTTTACAGCTTTGATTTATAAGGACATTTGGATTGAGGAAATCATATATTACAAGGCTTGAAATTGGGTATGAAATTACATGCTCGGCTTGGTTTTGATGGCAGACTAGAATACTAGGCTTAATTATGCTATACATAGTTGATCAAACTCCAGGCAAGTTGGGGAGGGGTGAGGACCTGAAATCAGTCATTCCTTGGCTTGTTCTTGAGAAATCCTTGCTTTACTTTCCTCCATGCCCTTGTCACAAACCCCATCGAAGCTGCCCTGGGAGGCCTTGTACTCGGCTTTTTGTCAGCGGTGGCAGCCGCACAAGACAGTTGCTGGTGGCACAGAATTCTCTTGGGTGTCTTGACATTTTGTTTGGAAACGCGACTCAAGCCTTGTATATAGAAGGGTGACTTGTAGCAGTACATGTAATGAGGGGACGATGCTTTGGAAGCTTGAATGGCTTTGTTAAGTTGGTGAGTCACAGCTCGAAGCTCATACGAGTCATATAAGGTGCTACCGTTGTGCCTCGGGCTCAGCCTCCATAGAGGGCTTAATGGGTGCGGAGGACGATCATGTGTTGCAGTGATCATTCTTTGTGGGTCTTTCGCAATTGGGATTTCCAAAAATGTTGCTAGGTCTATATGTGTTGAAGCTTTTCCCATGTTCTTTTTTTTTTTTTTTTTTTTTCTGGTTTTGTTTTGAGAGAGAGAGAGTGGTTAAGGGTTGTTTATTAGGTTTAAGAAAGTGCTTATTGGTGGATGCGGATGGGTAGTTTACCTTGTAAGCGACGTTGGTTAAGTAAATGTTAATGTCAAAAGCTAGGGACTTGCATTGTTTTATACTTCCTCAATAGGGCATGTTCTCACATGGAGATTAAAATCTCAATTCTCCCTCGTCATCTTTACAACTGATGCGAGTATTTACTTTTGGGTTGGGAGACATGTTAGTGTCTCATGACGCATAGTCGTGCCATAATCTTAAAAAGCAAGTGAGCTTACTGCTTAGATCTGACTAGCAAAGGTGCCCGCGCGATGCTGCGGGTTATAAAACTGTTTAAAATGTGTACAAAATTATGAAAATATGTAGGAAGTTTAAGTTACAAAATAAAGACTAATAACATGTTTTATATGTTGCTTGTCATCTTAAAATATTGATTATATTTTATTAAACCAAGCAGCAATCAAAATATCAACAGTTGAGCTGCTCCTTGTTCAAAAGAGTTTGGACATGTCTTTACATATATGCTATTGGTGGGGGAAGGGACAACATAGAAAATAAACTCTGCAAGCAACAAAATCCCATAAAGACAGTGCCTAAACATATTATACTCATAGAATCAATAACAATTTTCCATTTTTTCTTGTAAAGTAGAAAACGGAGAATTTCAAAAACTCATCACAGAGTTCTCATTCATAATCTCGACTCGACCCTTAATTAATCAGAAAAAAATGTATATACAGAGTCATCCTGAACAAATCGTGTTGCCCATCATGATCCAATTTCGTTTGCTATTTCTAGTCCTTTTGTGCATTATGCACAAAAATTTAAAAACCCAAGCAATAGACTGAAAACAGGAAAGGAAATAAAACATGCGTAAATAAACTTTTAAATTATCAATCACACTTAAACTATAATTAAGCAAAGCAAATGCACAGTGATATTGATAGAACCACAGAAATAAGAATTTTTAAATGCCATAATATTTTATAATCAATAAGCTACAGCCACAGCTATCTAAAATACGAAGACAAAAAAAACAAAATTAGATCAAATCAACACAAAACAACCAAAAATATGAATATGAAACAAATTAAAACATGAAAAGTAACCAACTCATTTCACAACTCATTTTCGGTTTTGAAAAAGCTAGGAATCCCATTGCTCAATCAGTGGTTAAAAATAAGGAAATTAAGGAAAACAGAGGAAAATATTGAATGTCGTCAACACGTAATAGTGCACCTACATGCCTTTATCGACGTTGTTTTTCAACTGGAAGACCGAGAGCCAACTATTGAGACTTTGGGTTATCCGGATACATACTTTGTGAAATGGTTCGTTTGAGGAAATTACCCAAGAATTCCTAAGAATGATGTTCTGGACCACATATCCAAAATTAATTTCTCACGAATAACAATCTAATGGTAGAAGATTAAAATGTAAAAAAAAATACAAAATTACCAATTGAATCAACCTAAGCTGATGAGAAGTGAATCCACTCAGACTAAGAGCAGGACGTATCTTAAAGAAAATGGTTCATAACTGTTGTTGGGAGTCATTTGAGTTTCCCTGAAATTGGAGTTTCCCATTATTATTTCTCAAAAACCCAGCACAGCCCACTAATATTAGTGCTTGTGCCGTGCTAGGTCAGCCCTTCTAGTTTGACAGCTCTACTTCAAAGAAAAAAGATGCAAAAGCACATTTATCTGACACCTATAGTTCAAAGAAAAACACTGTAAAAGCACAGGAAAAGGGCTGTTTAAATGACCCTAGATGCATTTGAAACAAAGAGTATACGATCAAAAGTTACCTATGCAAAAGTCACCCTAAACAATGAAGATTTTTTATTATTTTTCAATTCCATTTTTCTGTTTTTCCCTTTTTTCCCTTAAACAGAGATCAAAATTTCATACTCTAATTCAATAATTGAGTTTTCTCACAGTCTCTTCTAACAATCTAAAGATCAAGCTCCAATTTTGTACTAAACATATATGTCTGAAAATCAACCTAAAACATCAATCAAATGAAACCAAAGGCAGTTTATAACGACTCCATGTCCTTTTTCATGTTAAAAAAGCTCTCCCTAAAAAAGAAAAAGTTTCAAAAAACTTCAGCACACGAAAAGGCATTAATATATAATCAAAAGCAGTATCATGTTGTTATCACTCTTATCAACAACCCCGCCAAATACATCATATCTTCCGTAAACTAAAGGGAAAGAGTCAGAAATATTAATATGTATCTAAGCACAGATCATACATGAAACAGCTTGTCATTGGTTCAAACCACATAACAATTACTTGGCTTTATTTATAGCTGTGCAACCATAACAATTAGTTCAAATTTATCCTAACCAATTGTCAATTGATACCATCAGCTAATTATCATGCTTTATTCACAGACTCGAAACAATAAATTGGAATTTCAACATAGAAATGTACCTCTTGCTTAACAGAACCAAGAACAACCACCAAACAGCTCTATCTAAAACAGCAAAACACCACCTACAAAACATGAAAAGCAGATATGGTTTAGAGAGATGAGGAGAGAAAGCAAGAAAAAATCGAAAAAATTGCAATTTCTGATTTTCTAGTCCCAAAACTGTCCAAATATGTTTTTCTGTGCAGTGTTTTTATATGAGATGCTTAAAATTTGTTAGTCCATTACTAAAACAAAAGAAAAATCCTGGAAAACAAAAACAAACAGAGACAGAAGAAAACAGGATATCTAGTGACAACAGACTAAACAACTAAAAAGACCATTGCTTGTAATGAGAAACCCCAAATCCATACTGTTTTTGCCCAAAAACTTCAACCCATCAATCCCACATTTTTTCCTATTTAAAACCATCATCCAAAGAGCCGTGAACCCCTAAAGTATAGCCATTCAAAAAAAATTAGGGGCAAAATATTTACTTCTTGTTGATCAAGCTCATGAAAAATTGATTCCTTGTTTGGACCCCAAAATTTTTAATCACAAACTACATTCCTACAAAAGGATCCATAAATAGGAACATCATTATTCATTAAGGTAAAATATGGCGAAAATCCTCCAAACAATCCAAATCCAAAACAAAATCATCAACCAATCGAATCAAAAGCAACAATCTTCTTTCCTTTATTTTTCTACTTCTGTTTTACTTTACAACAAACAAAAGAAAACCATGAAAGTTTAAAAAAAATAAAAAGAAAAAGAAAACCTAGAAGTACTGTAAAGCGATTCAAAAACAGCAAAAACAACAAAATAATCAACACAAATGATTACTCTCATCTATTTTAAGTCAAGTCCAGTGCCACACAACATGGAGTATCTCAATTAATATGCTCTATATATATTTGTTTTTTTATCATCAATCTATCTTTAACTCCCCCCCACCCTCAGAAATATTAGATAAACACATCAATAAAAATGCATTGAGACAGTTAAGAACAACTTCCACCATCGACTAAAGAGACAGTTAAAAGCCAAAACTCATATTATTCAATGTCAAAACGGTTTTCTACAACTAAAGTAAAACCTACCAAAGCCCATTGGTAAAAAGGGAAACATTTGGTTTACATACATTTCTAAGTAAGTTGAACTAAATAACCACAGGGAAAAGTAGCATACAAATTGCAGGGAGTAAGATTCATTCCCATAATGTATTGGAAAAGTCCCCTGTAATTGGAATAGCGTCGGCAACAGGGTTATTGATTACATTAGTTCTTGTCTATTTCTTGTGGAAGAAATACTTGGGAATGGAAGGTATAGTGCTACCACCCTTCTCTTTCTCTTTGTCTTTCTCACTCATACAAACACATATATTTTAGTGTTCCAAACAACCAATGCTCTAATAATAAGAATGAAACAGGGAGCACGGAAGGCAGTATGAGTGAGACTATAAGTAAAGCCAGAGCTGAAGCTGCGAAGAATGATGCAGAACTACCACTCTTCAATTTAAAAAGAGTTTTAGCTGCAACAAACAACTTCAATGTAGCGAATAAACTGGGAGAGGGAGGATTTGTCCCTGTTTATAAGGTGACACTTTCTAAACTGCTTGATAAATACTAATGTACAGTTTATCTAATATATGCTAACTTGGACAGGCCAAAGACATAACAGATTTAGGTTCCTTGAAGGAGGCAGCAAAAATTTTCATTCCGAGTATATTGTAGCATAATTTCTGTTTTCTCAGCCTCTCTGATTCTATAAACCAAAAACTTCAATATATAACTTTAATTTTCTGTAAGCATTGATCTAGATTTACATTCTCTTTGTCCTGACAACTCAATCGAACATCTTCTGGAAGCAACCCAATCAGAGGATCCATTCCCATGGGATAAGGAAACAGACATGAGGATCCATTCCCATGGGATAAGGAAACAGATAAGGAAACTTAGTTGTGATTTTCAATTATGTGCAGATGTCAGAGCAGGGTTATTCATTCTACTGGGGGCAATTCTTTTCAGCATAAATGAAACACAACCCAAAACAATTTAAAATTAAAAAAAAAAAAAATTAAAACAATCACTATATCAATCAACAAAAACAATTAAAAAGAAAGATCAAAAGAGAAACCAAATAATAAATATAACTAACAATTGAAATATTCATCAATTTTAATCTTTTTAAAAAAAAAAAAAACCTGCCTAAACAATCAAAACTCTCCCTAAACAATCAAAATCACAAAACCACTCTCTCACTTAGGATTGAATCGTTGCACAGACTATGTGATCTACATAAGCCTGCCGCAATCCTAATATCTAGGATATTATGTTCAATTGTAATTTTAAAGGACAAACCATACACATTCAAGCAAGAACTCTACAGCATACCTGCTCAATCAGGCCATACAATTTTCAGAACTTATGTACCAAGCGTATCGAACTGACAAAGTAAACCATATGTTTCCCCAGGCACCATATGCTTAAGAGTCCATCTAGATAAATGGGTTTTAAAACATGATTTATTTCTAGAAAATAAAAGGAAACCTTTCTTTCTCGATGACCCTAAACGAAATAACCCTAGAAATTGATGTTTGTTGAACATGGTTTTCTTTGAGGGGATGCAAACCTGAAGAGAAACGATGGAAGATCTTGCAGATCGAAAATCTCTCAGACGAACTTTGGAAAAGATGGCTGAACCAACGACAGATGAGATGAGATGAGATGAGATGAAGACTAAACGAACGGCGCGATTCGTAAGGCACCAGCCCAAATGGAAATCGACGCCCCAAAGGAATCCCGAAGACCGAAGCGGTGCATCCCATGGCTGCCCCCCAACCAGCCTAACCAAGCTGGTAGGAAGCGGACGATCGCTCTGTGGAAACGAAACAGTGGGGAGAGTTAGCATCCAAAGAGAGAGGGGCAAAAAGGGAATATAAGGAAAATTTTTTAAAAGGGCAAAATCGACAATTTACTGTATTGATGGGAAAAATAAGGCCGTGTAACAGTGAAACGGGGGTTTTTCTGTCAGTTTACTGTTCAAGAAACAGTGCTTATAAATAGTATCTGGTTGCATTGGGCTTTAGTATATATATAATTTCTTTCTTTAAAACTACTCTTAAGTAATTAAACTTCTTTTCCTCATTACCTCTCAAATCTCCTCCATACATATCGTTACTAGAGAAAGAGAGAGTTGAGGGTCCTCTAAGTTCATTCATCTAAGATAGGATAGTCTAAGTTCATCAAATGCTAGTTAGCGAATTTACTTATTAATTGAACTTTGAAGATAAATATTACTAGAGTAACGATTAGAGGCACCATCGGAACGTGATGAAAAAACATAAAATATTTACAAGTGACTCATAAAATCTTCCATTTTTATTTACAAAACGCATTAATACTTACCTTTCAAATTCTATTAAAACAAATGGAATGATTTCAAACCATGAAACCCATATATTAATACTCACATCCTATGAAAGTGTTTTAAAATTGAAACCAGGAAACAAACTTACATTCATAAAAGTAAAACTCTTATGAAGGCAAAATATATTGTTGCCAATATTCACCAAAGGTCAAGGCAATCATTACAAAGTCAAAGCTTGCAACTACCCCATTTATGACATTCTGTTAGTCTAAACTTTACTGTGTGCGCCCGATCTCATTCACAACTTTTATCACGATAATTCCACAAGCATAGCATGTGAGATGAATTTATATACAAACAATTGTTGCGGTATGATGGTAATACTTAGTAACTTACACTGTGTTACAAGTCCATTCAAATTATAACATGTATTTATATCGTTTATAAAGTTCATTATTAATTTAGAATTTAGAAATGAGATTGTATTTTCCACTTTAATTTACATTTTTTTTGTTAGACCACATTCATGTACTTAGTAAGTGAATGTATGCAAATCCTGTTAAGTAAGGTAACTTAATAAATATGCAATCCTGCTGCTCTGCCTCTTCTCCTGGTTGCATTTGTAGTTTACTTCACGCTTTGCCATCATCAACTTTGATTTTCTTTGTGCTAATTTGTGGGCATCTTCTCAGGTATGAACACGTTAATCTCATTTGTTTCGGAATCAAGGTCATCATTAACTGTCACTTTTCTTCAACTTTATATGTATAAATTGCACGTCCTTTCTGCACTTTGAAGTTTCCTTTTCACTAGCTATGGTAAAACTCGGTTACATCACATCACATGCCATGGAAAAGTACCAACTAAGACATGCTGTTTGTGTAGTGGCACATGAACCAAAAACGCGTTATGTCCAGCTTTTACTCATTTTGATCAGCCATTTGTTGTAATGTGATCTATGGGTTTGGTCAGACTCAGACCCTTGATATTGATATAAAACTTTGTTTTTATGCAAAACCGATTTTTCTTCTTCTGTTTTCTGTGTGTTTTAGATTTAATGAGATGGGTAGTCTTGGAAATTTGACTTTGATGAGTGGTTTTCATTCTTCGGAAGAGAAAATAGTGGGTGGCAGAATTTCCCTTGCTTGTTACTGAAAGGCGTGTCTGGAAACGTGTTGAACGCTCCAGTCCAGCTTTCTTTTAATCTATCTGACTTTGCTTTGGTGTGTGAAAGTATATAGATAGATGTAGATCTTACAAGTTACAAGTGGCTTTTGGGTAATATTTAAAGAAGGTCCTTGGTCTCTTACTTTCCTGTACCAGTTGTAGTTGTAGTTGTGGTCTCTCTCTCCTATTCTCTCTATAGTTGTGGTGGTCTCTCTCTCTCTCTCCTATTTCCATATTTGAAGTCTACAGAAAGCTTCTTCTTCTTGAGGTACTTCATTGTGAACTTTAAGGCCTACAGGGACCCTTTGTAAATTAGGTTCATATTTCATCATTCCTTGCATATTTGGATGCTTAACTGATATGACTTTTTTGAATTCTCTTGTGTGATTATTTTCACTTGTACAAGTACTCTGTTTTCATCTTTGTTCTATTTTCGCTTGTAATATAGAAACCTTTATGTTTTTGGTTTTGTTTGTGTGTGGAAGGACAATGCTAGATGTAGTCAAACTTATGCCAAATTAAAGGTCATGTCTTTTCTCTTTTAGTTCGGTTGAAATGCAATTGTTTTTTCCTTAGATTGGAAAATTTGACTCCATAAGCTTTGACAGGTTCATGTCATTGTCATGTAGACCATTCCTGCATCTATGTTATAGCCAAATTAGGTAGCTTTTATTCTGATTGTAGGAAAGAGGCAACCTATGGAGTTGACTGTAATTAGAAACTAATGTGATGAAGCAAATACTTGTTGTTTTTTCTGTGTATAAAACAAGTTTTTGTAGCCCCTTATTTTATCTTGGCAGATTGCTTCTTTCAGGTTTTTAACAGAACAAAATGGTGAAGATCTGTTGCATTGGAGCTGGCTACGTTGGGGGGCCAACCATGGCAGTAATTGCCCTCAAGTGCCCCTCCATTGAAGTAGCAGTGGTGGATATCTCTGCGCCCCGGATCGCAGCCTGGAATAGTGACCAGCTCCCCATTTATGAGCCAGGTATTGATGAGATTGTGAAGCAGTGCAGAGGAAAGAACCTCTTCTTCAGCACTGCTGTAGAAAAGCATGTCTCTGAGGCAGACATAATTTTCGTTTCGGTTAACACCCCAACGAAAACTCAGGGTCTTGGAGCTGGCAAAGCTGCAGACTTGACATACTGGGAAAGTGCAGCCCGGATGATTGCTGATGTTTCAAAGTCCAACAAGATTGTTGTTGAGAAATCAACTGTTCCAGTGAAAACTGCTGAGGCAATTGAAAAGATTCTCACCCACAATAGCAAGGGGATCAAGTATCAGATCCTTTCAAACCCAGAGTTTCTTGCTGAAGGTACAGCAATTGAGGACCTTTTTAGCCCCGACCGCGTTCTCATTGGGGGAAGAGAAACCCCTGATGGCCAGAAAGCAACCCAAGCATTGAAAGAAGTATATGCGCATTGGGTACCAGAAGACAGAATCATAATAACCAATCTTTGGTCAGCAGAACTCTCAAAGCTAGCTGCCAATGCCTTCCTGGCCCAGAGGATCTCATCAGTCAATGCCATGTCAGCTCTGTGTGAGGCTACTGGAGCAAATATCTCAGAAGTTGCCCATGCTGTTGGCAAGGACACCAGAATTGGACCCAAGTTCCTGAATGCTAGTGTTGGATTTGGAGGGTCTTGCTTTCAAAAGGACATACTCAACTTGGTCTATATCTGTGAGTGCAATGGCCTAACTGAAGTTGCAAACTACTGGAAACAAGTCATTAAGGTGAATGACTACCAAAAGAACCGATTTGTGAACAGGGTAGTTTCTTCAATGTTCAATACAGTTTCTGGTAAAAAGATTGCCATTCTTGGGTTTGCCTTCAAGAAAGATACCGGCGACACGAGGGAAACTCCTGCCATTGATGTTTGCAAGGGGCTGTTGGGGGACAAGGCACAGTTGAGCATATATGATCTGCAGGTCACAGAGGACCAGATCAGGAGGGAACTCTCAATGAAGAAATTTGATTGGGACCATCCAATTCATCTCCAGCTAATGAGCCCGGCTGCGGTCAAGGAAGTCAGTGTTGTTTGGGATGCTTATGAGGCAACCAACGGTGCTCATGGGATCTGCATTCTTACTGAGTGGGATGAATTCAAGACACTTGATTACAAGAAGATTTTTGACAATATGCAAAAACCTGCATTTTTATTTGATGGAAGGAATGTTGTTGATGTTGAGAAGCTGAGAGAGATTGGATTCATTGTTTACTCAATTGGAAAGCCGTTGGATGCTTGGCTCAAGGACATGCCTGCTATGGCATAAGATGGAATTTTTTTTGAGTTTCAGCTGCACAGGTAATTATTTGAAATTTTAATTTTCACCTCATGTTTTTACTTTACTTTTCACATGTGTTACTAGTTGCTGTTATCTCAGACACTTCTCAGAGGGAAATTATGACCTTTTCTTTATATTTTTATATATTGGGCATTATAAAATAAAATAAAAGTTCATTGATCTGATCTGAGTAATGAAATAAGCAAAGTCACCGTTTCCTTTTCCAGTAATCTGGAGAGTAGAATTTAACTTTTAAGACCAGGCAGATGTAATGCCTAATAAATTCAAAGATGCCACTTCAACAACAAAACTCTTTCAAAGCTAGATATACCTTTGATTTATTTAAAGGCCTCTGCTTCACAACTCACTTTGTAACAGATTTTTATGTTTTGAGTTATTGCCAAGCTTAGGCTCTTGCATGGGGCGGGTAGGCTGTATTAAAATGTAAGTCAAAAGATCTGATAATCTGTTTCAGAAATTGAATAATGTGATGCTCTCATTCAATACACATGATCTTGCTGATGCAACCCAAGAAGAAGAAAGAAGAAAACAGAAAGGCTTCAATTTTTGTAACAATTAAAAATGATTTTGTTTAGTCTTCTATCACCTAAGAGAAATAATATTTGATTAAGAGGTGCAACATAGTTGATTCAATGCTATCTATCTTATCAGAGGTGCTCAATGTATGCTAATTATTCAACATAAGTATTTTAGTAGAATTTCGTCTCCTTTTGCTCTACCATCCCCAACCAACAAACCACCAGTCAAAGTGATATCTACAATTATCTTCAAGTTCTCAATCCTGTTGTGCGCACCCTTCTCCACGAGGCATTTTCTTTGACATTGCTGCCATTGATAAAAATATTTCAGCAATTCATAGAATCAAATGATACCAAACAGTTATGTGATAGACTAATATACAGGCAATTATATGACGCAGTCATATAACAGATATCAAGCAGTCATATAAGAAACACCGTTTAAATAGAGATATCAAGCCCATATTCCACTTTCACTCCCTTTGCAAAAATACGTTTCAATAACACATACTATAACGTACCTTCACGGACTGATCACCATTGATGCCAAGTCCAACTCTTCATCAGAATCAATCACTTCTTCAAAATTGTAAAAGGGATTAGCCCTTGGTCTTGGAGTAATTGCTTCGGAACTATGAAATACAGGATCATCGAAATTAGGGGGTTCCAAGATAATGTAAGCCCCTTTATTTTTGTACCTCTCCTCTGTGCTCTGAAATTGTGGGTAATCTAGAGCACTAAACAAAGTGATGAGCTTTCCTGACTCCACAATGTGATCGATGGTGTACCCTTCATCCATTCCACCAAGACCTGGCCTCTTTTCTCGTGCATCGGGACCTTCGTGTGATCTAATAATCAATTTAAGTTCACAAGTCTTGAGAAAATCCTCAGTGCAATCAGGACCCCAAAGCAGCCCAATGCCTCTCTCTATATTTGGAGACAGGCCGGGAGACATTGAGGGATCCGACCACAGCACATCACCAGGAATCACGTTGGGACCTTCCCATGGAGGATCAAGAACTGATCTTCGAGCCTTATTCAGTTCTTCAATAGAGCCTAGAGATAACGAACTAGGTTCAGGATTGAAAGCTCTCCGACTCTTCTTTCCCTTTGATTTCTTGGAGATAGCAGGCATGTGGCGGAAAAGACCTCCATGTGCAGTGTACACGTGTTTACCAACTAGGGAAGCCAAGGGAAGACCTTCAAAGCACCCAAGACATTTACGATACATGTGTTTGCCTCTATCACCATACTTTGTCAGCACTTCCTTCTCAAAACCATAAACAGAAGTGCAATACTTTGATTCGTGGTTTCCTCGCAAAAGATACACCCTCTTTGGCATGAGCACTTTCCAAGCTAACAAAATTAAGAAACTTTCGAGACCCCAAGCACCTCTGTCAACATAATCGCCATTGAAGATGAAGAATCGATTTTCTGAGGGAAAGCCAGCATCATGGAGAAGGAAAAGAAGGTCATGCAACTGCCCGTGAAGGTCTCCGACGACAACGACCGTGGATTCAGGGGCTAAGTTGTCAATGGTGACACAATTGGCCTCTTTGTGGAGGATCTTGGAGGCAAAGAGGGCTAGGCTATCAAAAACCTCAACAGGAAACACGTCTGGCAATTGGGTCGGCTCAAGATTTCTAGAAGCCCAGTCGAAGACGGACATGAGGTTTTGGACCCAGTTGAGGGTGAGCTCGCCATCAAGAGGCCAACCAATTGGGGTTTGAAGTTGAGGCGACTGTGATGACAGGTTGTCTTCAGATTCTAAGTTGGAAGCTATGGAAGGCGATGAATTGAAGACTGGTTGTGTTGCTGCTTCTAAATTGGTATCCTCAACCTCATCTGACCTCTTCTTCACCAGCTCGTATATTTGTTTCTTGTAACTGTAGCACAAGATTCACAAATAGGGAAAAATATTAGATTCTGTAATAGATTTTTATGCTGCCAAGATAACTAAAATTAGTTTATTGGAGTAATAAAACACTAAGCAATAACCACCGACTGATCATAGCAAGGTAACTGCATTTCCATTACCTTAGTTCGCGATCTTCTGCTTCAGTGAGCTTCACGCCATCAAAGAAGTATTGCTCATCCTCTATATCGTCTCTGAGATACATGTCAAAACAATTAAGCACCACTGATTGTGCAGTTATACCTTTTAACTATTTCAAAAACAACTATTGCCTGCCAAAAGAATAGAATTTCACCTAGGCAAGGTGGAGGGCTCTGTCGCTGGGTCTATGACTGAAAATGCAAGCTGTGAAGGCAGGGTCTGCAGTCGCTTGTCATGCAAGGACAGCGTTGGGTCGTCATGAAGGGCATGCACAGGCACATCATGCGGGAACTGCAGTGTGTCGCCATGCAGGGCCTGCATAGGCATGTCATGCGGGGAATGCGGTGGGTCGTCATGAAGGGCCTGCACCGGCATGTCATGCGCTGGCAATTCCACAGCGTATGGAGGACCTACCACACCAGCTGGACGTAACCAGAAAACAAAAATAAATAAATAAATAAAATCAGAAATTTTAAAAATAATAATAATAAGAAAATTTAGAGCCGTGCGGCTATAAAAATCAGAATTATTAAAAATACATTAAAGAAACCAGAGAGCACTTACCTATCCGCATCCCTCTCAAAGGAAACCTGCCAAGCCAGCTGTTAATGTACAGGGGAAAGTGCCCGTGGTCAGCAAGATTTAAATCTTTCTTTGGCCCCTTCTTTCTTACTTCAACCACTACATCAGGAAGCTCTGGAATCGAATCTAGGTTAATATTCTCAAAACCAAACTGCCTAGCATAGTTGTTTGGTTTGTGAGGGACGACTGTGTGATAATTGATGCAGAGCGCGACTGAGCATGCCTTAGCCAGCTGAGGGGCATAACGCTCATAACCCTCCCCTAGAAGAGTATGGCTAAGCCTCTGATAAGGCTGTTGTATGAACTACAATAGAAAATACAAAAGAAATGAATTAAGAACTATATTTCCATATAGGCTCCAAAATTCAGTGTATTTAATTAAGAAATGTAAAGTCTTTTAAAAGACTTACATTTTCATCCGTCGCATTCCCCAAAATTTCCATATAGGCACCAGAATTGGGAACTGTGCTTGCCTTCAAGCGTTTGTGGAGAAGGTGGGACCACGGCACCATTAATGGACACTCCATAGGGAGATCTACTATCTCCCCTATCACCTCTATGCGTAGTGGCTCTATATGCTCTATGGCAAATATCTGGACAAGTAATAAACAAAGATCAGGAAAGTAGAGAAGTTAAAACATCAAATCCTAGTTTAGTAAAAGTGAGAATGGTGATGCTTACCATGAGAGCGTAGGCCAAGCCGTTTACGATTCCTCGATCCAAAGAATTGTGCAAGCTCGCCCATGCGGCTGCTCCCCACGCATAGCTGCCAACCTCCTGAAGATTGTCCAAGAGCCCCAAATATTGGGCAGAAACTAATCCAGTGCAGTCATCTGGTATTAGATATGACCCAATGACATACATGACATAGGCTCTAAGATAGTATGCCCACCCATCCTCATCTGGACGTACTGGGTTATTACTATAATTTTCTCTTAACCAACTAAGCCTAATCCTCCCTCCATCCAAAGACTGTGGAGGAGGATCGATACCAAAAGCATTTAAAAATAAACTTTTGGTTTTCCCTAGCCTACCAATAACCGGTCTACCGTCAATCGGCATACCAGTGATGAGAAGGACATCTACTAAACTAAAATATAGTGAATAACCATTAAAGGTAAAACACTTTAAATTACGATCATAGTGTCGTAGCAAAGCGTTTACCATGGTACAATCCAACCTCATTTGGAACCTAAAACGTTCAAAGAATCCTAAACCCATCCTAGTTAATGCCTCCCTAAGTTCCTCAGTTATTGGCCAACGCACCAAATTGTTCAACGGTTCATTTGGTGTCTATAAAAAAACCAAACAAACAAACAAACATTAGTGTCTAGTTATACTACTGCTGGCCAGCCTTGCAATATCTGAAATAAAATGGGCCATGAGTTACTTACATGAGGGGCCGGAGCTGGAGCAAGAGCTTCCATATCTTCAAAATAATTAAAGAAAACCGCAAATTTCAGATGGTGAATAAATACATAAGTGTTAAATATGTTATGTACCGTTTCAGAAATGTTACAAAAACAAAGTACAATCACATGTACCGTGCCAAAGTGGAAACTGATAAGCAGAGTATAAACCACCATAATGACATTACATTGGGTTATATTCCATAAGCTTAGATTAATTTAATCTCAGGCCCCAAAAGCCTTAATAGACCAAGAAAGATTATAGCTAGTATAATTATATGTAAAGGATCTCTATGTTTAATTTTTCTACTCTATGTGAAGGATCCCTATTAGGGATCTTGAATTTGGGTTGAAGCTCATGGATAAAGTCCCTAAAACCTGCCCCCTCAACTGCCTTAATAAACCCAAAACCAATCAGCCAGCTAAACATATTTCATTCAAAAAATCCTAACCATGAGACTAAACATTTTTCATTAAAACAGCAGCCATTTAAACATGCGTCATTCAAGAAAACAAAAGATCCTAACCAACCATCAGACTAGACATGTTTAATTAAAACAGCAGCCATATAATCAAGTCAAAAACACATGCATTTAAACTCAATCCTAGCAGAAAACCATGTAAACAATTCCAACACACACAAAAACAGCTAAACACTAGCAGTCTCAATCAATCCTAACAGAAAATCAACATATACATTTAATTACATAATTAAAGTTCAATTATACCTCAATATCAGCACCAACAGCTCCAGCACAGCAAAACCCTAGCTCAACTTGCTCAATTTCTGTCCAAAAACAGAAAACCCCCCATCAACATGAAATTCAGAAACCAAAAACCTTATGTAAACCCTACTTCAACCCTCAAATTAATGTATTATACACGTACCCATGTATTTCTCACGTTTAATGCACCGATTTTGGACAAAGAATTCAATAAGACACACAAAATTCACGTATTATACACATAATTCTCACACACTATTGAATACAAATAATATATATATATTTTAAATGGTATAGCCTCCTCCCGGCTATACTCAGTTTTTCCCATATTGTCTTTAAGAATAGTATAGCCGGGCGGCTATACTCCTTTTTAACATTTTTAAAACGAAAATAGTATAGCCGCACGGCTGTAATTGTTTGACACGTGGCGCGTATATAAATAGTATACCCTTCCCGGTTTCGAATTTTTTTGAAGAAATCGTACAGCCGCGCGGCTATACTCGTTTTCCTTTTTTTTTTTTTTATAAAAAAAAAAAAAAGCTGTCTGGACACGTGGCACCCACCCATGCGATGAGCCAGACTTTTTTTAATGTATTAATAGTATAGCCGCGCGGCTATACTGTTTCATAAAAAATAATTTGAAAACCCTCTAAGTAGTTTCTTTACTTTTGTTTTTTTGCCCTACTTCTTTAATTTAGTACATGTAATTAAGTAATACCTTAGCCTTTTTCAATCACTTTAAATTGTAATTATATTTCATTTATCATTTAATACATAAAAATTATAGAAAAAGTCCACAAAATGATTGATCTCTATTTACTAAGTCCTTTGCGAAATCGTTTGGGTGTTCCTAATTAAGTTTCTCCATCTCCCAAGAGCCCTATCCTTTACTATTCGGTCATTACTCGAGTATCTATTGTCCCTTTTTCACTTTTCCGTAGTTATTACCCGTATAAAGATTCTATTTCCGCCGCATTTCACAATGTATTATACACGTACCCATGTATTTCTCACGTTTAATGCACCGATTTTGGACAAAGAATTCAATAAGACACACAAAATTCACGTATTATACACATAATTCTCACACACTATTGAATACAAATAATATATATATTTTTTAAATGGTATAGCCTCCTCCCGGCTATACTCAGTTTTTCCCATATTGTCTTTAAGAATAGTATCGCCGGGCGGCTATACTCCTTTTTAACATTTTTAAAACGAAAATAGTATAGCCGCACGGCTGTAATTGTTTGACACGTGGCGCGTACATAAATGGTATACCCTTCCCGGTTTCGAATTTTTTTGAAGAAATAGTACAGCCGAGCGGCTGTACTCGTTTTCCTTTTTTTTTTAAAAAAAAAAAGCTGTCTGGGCACGTGGCACCCACCCATGCGATGAGCCAGTCTTTTTTTAATGTATTAATAGTATAGCCGCGCGGCTATACGGTTTCATAAAAAATAATTTGAAAACCCTCTAAGTAGTTTCTTTACTTTTGTTTTTTTGCCCTACTTCTTTAATTTAGTACATGTAATTAAGTAATACCTTAGCCTTTTTCAATCACTTTAAATTGTAATTATATTTCATTTATCATTTAATACATAAAAATTATAGAAAAAGTCCACAAAATGATTGATCTCTATTTACTAAGTCCTTTGCGAAATCGTTTGGGTGTTCCTAATTAAGTTTCTCCATCTCCCAAGAGCCCTATCCTTTACAATTCGGTCATTACTCGAGTATCTATTGTCCCTTTTTCACTTTTCCGTAGTTATTACCCGTATAAAGATTCTATTTCCGCCGCATTTCACAATGTATTATACACGTACCCATGTATTTCTCACGTTTAATGCACCGATTTTGGACAAAGAATTCAATAAGACACACAAAATTCACGTATTATACACATAATTCTCACACACTATTGAATACAAATAATATATATATTTTTTAAATGGTATAGCCTCCTCCCGGCTATACTCAGTTTTTCCCATATTGTCTTTAAGAATAGTATAGCCGGGCGGCTATACTCCTTTTTAACATTTTTAAAACGAAAATAGTATAGCCGCACGGCTGTAATTGTTTGACACGTGGCGCGTATATAAATGGTATACCCTTCCCGGTTTCGAATTTTTTTGAAGAAATAGTACAGCCGGGCGGCTATACTCGTTTTCCTTTTTTTTTTTTAATAAAAAAAAAAAAAGCTGTCTGGACACGTGGCACCCACCCATGCGATGAGCCAGTCTTTTTTTAATGTATTAATAGTATAGCCGCGCGGCTATACTGTTTCATAAAAAATAATTTGAAAACCCTCTAAGTAGTTTCTTTACTTTTGTTTTTTTGCCCTACTTCTTTAATTTAGTACATGTAATTAAGTAATACCTTAGCCTTTTTCAATCACTTTAAATTGTAATTATATTTCATTTATCATTTAATACATAAAAATTATAGAAAAAGTCCACAAAATGATTGATCTCTATTTACTAAGTCCTTTGCGAAATCGTTTGGGTGTTCCTAATTGAGTTTCTCCATCTCCCAAGAGCCCTATCCTTTACTATTCGGTCATTACTCGAGTATCTATTGTCCCTTTTTCACTTTTCCGTAGTTATTACCCGTATAAAGATTCTATTTCCGCCGCATTTCACAATGTATTATACACGTACCCATGTATTTCTCACGTTTAATGCACCGATTTTGGACAAAGAATTCAATAAGACACACAAAATTCACGTATTATACACATAATTCTCACACACTATTGAATACAAATAATATATATATTTTTTAAATGGTATAGCCTCCTCCCGGCTATACTCAGTTTTTCCCATATTGTCTTTAAGAATAGTATAGCCGGGCGGCTATACTCCTTTTTAACATTTTTAAAACGAAAATAGTATAGCCGCACGGCTGTAATTGTTTGACACGTGGCGCGTATATAAATAGTATACCCTTCCCGGTTTCGAATTTTTTTGAAGAAATAGTACAGCCGCGCGGCTATACTCGTTTTCCTTTTTTTTTTTTTTTTATTAAAAAAAAAAAAAAAAGCTGTCTGGACACGTGGCACCCACCCATGCGATGAGCCAGTCTTTTTTTAATGTATTAATAGTATAGCCGGGCGGCTATACTGTTTCATAAAAAATAATTTGAAAACCCTCTAAGTAGTTTCTTTACTTTTGTTTTTTTGCCCTACTTCTTTAATTTAGTACATGTAATTAAGTAATACCTTAGCCTTTTTCAATCACTTTAAATTGTAATTATATTTCATTTATCATTTAATACATAAAAATTATAGAAAAAGTCCACAAAATGATTGATCTCTATTTACTAAGTCCTTTGCGAAATCGTTTGGGTGTTCCTAATTGAGTTTCTCCATCTCCCAAGAGCCCTATCCTTTACTATTCGGTCATTACTCGAGTATCTATTGTCCCTTTTTCACTTTTCCGTAGTTATTACCCGTATAAAGATTCTATTTCCGCCGCATTTCACAATGTATTATACACGTACCCATGTATTTCTCACGTTTAATGCACCGATTTTGGACAAAGAATTCAATAAGACACACAAAATTCACGTATTATACACATAATTCTCACACACTATTGAATACAAATAATATATATATATATTAAATGGTATAGCCTCCTCCCGGCTATACTCAGTTTTTCCCATATTGTCCTTAAGAATAGTATAGCCGGGCGGCTATACTCCTTTTTAACATTTTTAAAACGAAAATAGTATAGCCGCACGGCTGTAATTGTTTGACACGTGGCGCGTATATAAATGGTATACCCTTCCCGGTTTCGAATTTTTTTGAAGAAATAGTACAGCCGGGCGGCTATACTCGTTTTCCTTTTTTTTTTTTTTTTATAAAAATA
Source organism: Prunus avium (assembly GCF_965620075.1). Classification (NCBI taxonomy): domain Eukaryota; kingdom Viridiplantae; phylum Streptophyta; class Magnoliopsida; order Rosales; family Rosaceae; genus Prunus; species Prunus avium. The sequence goes on along the minus strand of NC_142288.1, from coordinate 28,360,710 downwards.
AAAAAAAAGCTGTCTGGACACGTGGCACCCACCCATGCGATGAGCCAGTCTTTTTTTAATGTATTAATAGTATAGCCGCGCGGCGATACTGTTTCATAAAAAATAATTTCAAAACCCTCTAAGTAGTTTCTTTACTTTTGTTTTTTTGCCCTACTTCTTTAATTTAGTACATGTAATTAAGTAATACCTTAGCCTTTTTCAATCACTTTAAATTGTGATTATATTTCATATATCATTTAATACATAAAAATTATAGAAAAAGTCCACAAAATGATTGATCTCTATTTACTAAGTCCTTTGCGAAATCGTTTGGGTGTTCCTAATTAAGTTTCTCCATCTCCCAAGAGCCCTATCCTTTACTATTCGGTCATTACTCGAGTATCTATTGTCCCTTTTTCACTTTTCCGTAGTTATTACCCGTATAAAGATTCTATTCCCGCCGCATTTCACAATGTATTATACACGTACCCATGTATTTCTCACGTTTAATGCACCGATTTTGGACAAAGAATTCAATAAGACACACAAAATTCACGTATTATACACATAATTCTCACACACTATTGAATACAAATAATATATATATTTTTTAAATGGTATAGCCTCCTCCCGGCTATACTCAGTTTTTCCCATATTGTCTTTAAGAATAGTATAGCCGGTCGGCTATACTCCTTTTTAACATTTTTAAAACGAAAATAGTATAGCCGCACGGCTGTAATTGTTTGACACGTGGCGCGTATATAAATAGTATACCCTTCCCGGTTTCGAATTTTTTTGAAGAAATAGTACAGCCGCGCGGCTATACTCGTTTTCCTTTTTTTTTTTTTTTTATAAAAATAAAAAAAAAACTGTCTGGACACGTGGCACCCACCCATGCGATGAGCCAGTCTTTTTTTAATGTATTAATAGTATAGCCGCGCGGCTATACTGTTTCATAAAAAATAATTTGAAAACGCTCTAAGTAGTTTCTTTACTTTTGTTTTTTTGCCCTACTTCTTTAATTTAGTACATGTAATTAAGTAATACCTTAGCCTTTTTCAATCACTTTAAATTGTAATTATATTTCATTTATCATTTAATACATAAAAATTATAGAAAAAGTCCACAAAATGATTGATCTCTATTTACTAAGTCCTTTGCGAAATCGTTTGGGTGTTCCTAATTAAGTTTCTCCATCTCCCAAGAGCCCTATCCTTTACTATTCGGTCATTACTCGAGTATCTATTGTCCCTTTTCCACTTTTCCGTAGTTATTACCCGTATAAAGATTCTATTTCCGCCGCATTTCACAATGTATTATACACGTACCCATGTATTTCTCACGTTTAATGCACCGATTTTGGACAAAGAATTCAATAAGACACACAAAATTCACGTATTATACACATAATTCTCACACACTATTGAATACAAATAATATATATATTTTTTAAATGGTATAGCCTCCTCCCGGCTATACTCAGTTTTTCCCATATTGTCTTTAAGAATAGTATAGCCGGTCGGCTATACTCCTTTTTAACATTTTTAAAACGAAAATAGTATAGCCGCACGGCTGTAATTGTTTGACACGTGGCGCGTATATAAATAGTATACCCTTCCCGGTTTCGAATTTTTTTGAAGAAATAGTACAGCCGCGCGGCTATACTCGTTTTCCTTTTTTTTTTTTTTTATAAAAATAAAAAAAAAGCTGTCTGGACACGTGGCACCCACCCATGCGATGAGCCAGTCTTTTTTTAATGTATTAATAGTATAGCCGGGCGGCTATACTGTTTCATAAAAAATAATTTGAAAACCCTCTAAGTAGTTTCTTTACTTTTGTTTTTTTGCCCTACTTCTTTAATTTAGTACATGTAATTAAGTAATACCTTAGCCTTTTTCAATCACTTTAAATTGTAATTATATTTCATTTATCATTTAATACATAAAAATTATAGAAAAAGTCCACAAAATGATTGATCTCTATTTACTAAGTCCTTTGCGAAATCGTTTGGGTGTTCCTAATTGAGTTTCTCCATCTCCCAAGAGCCCTATCCTTTACTATTCGGTCATTACTCGAGTATCTATTGTCCCTTTTTCACTTTTCCGTAGTTATTACCCGTATAAAGATTCTATTTCCGCCGCATTTCACAATGTATTATACACGTACCCATGTATTTCTCACGTTTAATGCACCGATTTTGGACAAAGAATTCAATAAGACACACAAAATTCACGTATTATACACATAATTCTCACACACTATTGAATACAAATAATATATATATTTTTTAAATGGTATAGCCTCCTCCCGGCTATACTCAGTTTTTCCCATATTGTCTTTAAGAATAGTATAGCCGGGCGGCTATACTCCTTTTTAACATTTTTAAAACGAAAATAGTATAGCCGCACGGCTGTAATTGTTTGACACGTGGCGCGTATATAAATGGTATACCCTTCCCGGTTTCGAATTTTTTTGAAGAAATAGTACAGCCGCTCGGCTATACTCGTTTTCCTTTTTTTTTTTTTTTATAAAAATAAAAAAAAAAGCTGTCTGGACACGTGGCACCCACCCATGCGATGAGCCAGTCTTTTTTTAATGTATTAATAGTATAGCCGCGCGGCTATACTGTTTCATAAAAAATAATTTGAAAACCCTCTAAGTAGTTTCTTTACTTTTGTTTTTTTGCCCTACTTCTTTAATTTAGTACATGTAATTAAGTAATACCTTAGCCTTTTTCAATCACTTTAAATTGTAATTATATTTCATTTATCATTTAATACATAAAAATTATAGAAAAAGTCCACAAAATGATTGATCTCTATTTACTAAGTCCTTTGCGAAATCGTTTGGGTGTTCCTAATTGAGTTTCTCCATCTCCCAAGAGCCCTATCCTTTACTATTCGGTCATTACTCGAGTATCTATTGTCCCTTTTTCACTTTTCCGTAGTTATTACCCGTATAAAGATTCTATTTCCGCCGCATTTCACAATGTATTATACACGTACCCATGTATTTCTCACGTTTAATGCACCGATTTTGGACAAAGAATTCAATAAGACACACAAAATTCACGTATTATACACATAATTCTCACACACTATTGAATACAAATAATATATATATTTTTTAAATGGTATAGCCTCCTCCCGGCTATACTCAGTTTTTCCCATATTGTCTTTAAGAATAGTATAGCCGGGCGGCTATACTCCTTTTTAACATTTTTAAAACGAAAATAGTATAGCCGCACGGCTGTAATTGTTTGACACGTGGCGCGTATATAAATGGTATACCCTTCCCGGTTTCGAATTTTTTTTGAAGAAATAGTACAGCCGCGCGGCTATACTCGTTTTCCTTTTTTTTTTTTTTTATAAAAATAAAAAAAAAACTGTCTGGACACGTGGCACCCACCCATGCGATGAGCCAGTCTTTTTTTAATGTATTAATAGTATAGCCGCGCGGCTATACTGTTTCATAAAAAATAATTTGAAAACCCTCTAAGTAGTTTCTTTACTTTTGTTTTTTTGCCCTACTTCTTTAATTTAGTACATGTAATTAAGTAATACCTTAGCCTTTTTCAATCACTTTAAATTGTAATTATATTTCATTTATCATTTAATACATAAAAATTATAGAAAAAGTCCACAAAATGATTGATCTCTATTTACTAAGTCCTTTGCGAAATCGTTTGGGTGTTCCTAATTAAGTTTCTCCATCTCCCAAGAGCCCTATCCTTTACTATTCGGTCATTACTCGAGTATCTATTGTCCCTTTTCCACTTTTCCGTAGTTATTACCCGTATAAAGATTCTATTTCCGCCGCATTTCACAATGTATTATACACGTACCCATGTATTTCTCACGTTTAATGCACCGATTTTGGACAAAGAATTCAATAAGACACACAAAATTCACGTATTATACACATAATTCTCACACACTATTGAATACAAATAATATATATATTTTTTAAATGGTATAGCCTCCTCCCGGCTATACTCAGTTTTTCCCATATTGTCTTTAAGAATAGTATAGCCGGGCGGCTATACTCCTTTTTAACATTTTTAAAACGAAAATAGTATAGCCGCACGGCTGTAATTGTTTGACACGTGGCGCGTATATAAATGGTATACCCTTCCCGGTTTCGAATTTTTTTTGAAGAAATAGTACAGCCGCGCGGCTATACTCGTTTTCCTTTTTTTTTTTTTTTATAAAAATAAAAAAAAAACTGTCTGGACACGTGGCACCCACCCATGCGATGAGCCAGTCTTTTTTTAATGTATTAATAGTATAGCCGGGCGGCTATACTGTTTCATAAAAAATAATTTGAAAACCCTCTAAGTAGTTTCTTTACTTTTGTTTTTTTGCCCTACTTCTTTAATTTAGTACATGTAATTAAGTAATACCTTAGCCTTTTTCAATCACTTTAAATTGTAATTATATTTCATTTATCATTTAATACATAAAAATTATAGAAAAAGTCCACAAAATGATTGATCTCTATTTACTAAGTCCTTTGCGAAATCGTTTGGGTGTTCCTAATTAAGTTTCTCCATCTCCCAAGAGCCCTATCCTTTACTATTCGGTCATTACTCGAGTATCTATTGTCCCTTTTCCACTTTTCCGTAGTTATTACCCGTATAAAGATTCTATTTCCGCCGCATTTCACAATGTATTATACACGTACCCATGTATTTCTCACGTTTAATGCACCGATTTTGGACAAAGAATTCAATAAGACACACAAAATTCACGTATTATACACATAATTCTCACACACTATTGAATACAAATAATATATATATTTTTTAAATGGTATAGCCTCCTCCCGGCTATACTCAGTTTTTCCCATATTGTCTTTAAGAATAGTATAGCCGGTCGGCTATACTCCTTTTTAACATTTTTAAAACGAAAATAGTATAGCCGCACGGCTGTAATTGTTTGACACGTGGCGCGTATATAAATAGTATACCCTTCCCGGTTTCGAATTTTTTTGAAGAAATAGTACAGCCGCGCGGCTATACTCGTTTTCCTTTTTTTTTTTTTTTTTATAAAAATAAAAAAAAAAGCTGTCTGGACACGTGGCACCCACCCATGCGATGAGCCAGTCTTTTTTTAATGTATTAATAGTATAGCCGGGCGGCTATACTGTTTCATAAAAAATAATTTGAAAACCCTCTAAGTAGTTTCTTTACTTTTGTTTTTTTGCCCTACTTCTTTAATTTAGTACATGTAATTAAGTAATACCTTAGCCTTTTTCAATCACTTTAAATTGTAATTATATTTCATTTATCATTTAATACATAAAAATTATAGAAAAAGTCCACAAAATGATTGATCTCTATTTACTAAGTCCTTTGCGAAATCGTTTGGGTGTTCCTAATTGAGTTTCTCCATCTCCCAAGAGCCCTATCCTTTACTATTCGGTCATTACTCGAGTATCTATTGTCCCTTTTTCACTTTTCCGTAGTTATTACCCGTATAAAGATTCTATTTCCGCCGCATTTCACAATGTATTATACACGTACCCATGTATTTCTCACGTTTAATGCACCGATTTTGGACAAAGAATTCAATAAGACACACAAAATTCACGTATTATACACATAATTCTCACACACTATTGAATACAAATAATATATATATTTTTTAAATGGTATAGCCTCCTCCCGGCTATACTCAGTTTTTCCCATATTGTCTTTAAGAATAGTATAGCCGGGCGGCTATACTCCTTTTTAACATTTTTAAAACGAAAATAGTATAGCCGCACGGCTGTAATTGTTTGACACGTGGCGCGTATATAAATGGTATACCCTTCCCGGTTTCGAATTTTTTTTGAAGAAATAGTACAGCCGCGCGGCTATACTCGTTTTCCTTTTTTTTTTTTTTTATAAAAATAAAAAAAAAACTGTCTGGACACGTGGCACCCACCCATGCGATGAGCCAGTCTTTTTTTAATGTATTAATAGTATAGCCGCGCGGCTATACTGTTTCATAAAAAATAATTTGAAAACCCTCTAAGTAGTTTCTTTACTTTTGTTTTTTTGCCCTACTTCTTTAATTTAGTACATGTAATTAAGTAATACCTTAGCCTTTTTCAATCACTTTAAATTGTAATTATATTTCATTTATCATTTAATACATAAAAATTATAGAAAAAGTCCACAAAATGATTGATCTCTATTTACTAAGTCCTTTGCGAAATCGTTTGGGTGTTCCTAATTGAGTTTCTCCATCTCCCAAGAGCCCTATCCTTTACTATTCGGTCATTACTCGAGTATCTATTGTCCCTTTTTCACTTTTCCGTAGTTATTACCCGTATAAAGATTCTATTTCCGCCGCATTTCACAATGTATTATACACGTACCCATGTATTTCTCACGTTTAATGCACCGATTTTGGACAAAGAATTCAATAAGACACACAAAATTCACGTATTATACACATAATTCTCACACACTATTGAATACAAATAATATATATATTTTTTAAATGGTATAGCCTCCTCCCGGCTATACTCAGTTTTTCCCATATTGTCTTTAAGAATAGTATAGCCGGGCGGCTATACTCCTTTTTAACATTTTTAAAACGAAAATAGTATAGCCGCACGGCTGTAATTGTTTGACACGTGGCGCGTATATAAATGGTATACCCTTCCCGGTTTCGAATTTTTTTGAAGAAATAGTACAGCCGCTCGGCTATACTCGTTTTCCTTTTTTTTTTTTTTTATAAAAATAAAAAAAAAGCTGTCTGGACACGTGGCACCCACCCATGCGATGAGCCAGTCTTTTTTTAATGTATTAATAGTATAGCCGGGCGGCTATACTGTTTCATAAAAAATAATTTGAAAACCCTCTAAGTAGTTTCTTTACTTTTGTTTTTTTGCCCTACTTCTTTAACTTAGTACATGTAATTAAGTAATACCTTAGCCTTTTTCAATCACTTTAAATTGTAATTATATTTCATTTATCATTTAATACATAAAAATTATAGAAAAAGTCCACAAAATGATTGATCTCTATTTACTAAGTCCTTTGCGAAATCGTTTGGGTGTTCCTAATTGAGTTTCTCCATCTCCCAAGAGCCCTATCCTTTACTATTCGGTCATTACTCGAGTATCTATTGTCCCTTTTTCACTTTTCCGTAGTTATTACCCGTATAAAGATTCTATTTCCGCCGCATTTCACAATGTATTATACACGTACCCATGTATTTCTCACGTTTAATGCACCGATTTTGGACAAAGAATTCAATAAGACACACAAAATTCACGTATTATACACATAATTCTCACACACTATTGAATACAAATAATATATATATTTTTTAAATGGTATAGCCTCCTCCCGGCTATACTCAGTTTTTCCCATATTGTCTTTAAGAATAGTATAGCCGGGCGGCTATACTCCTTTTTAACATTTTTAAAACGAAAATAGTATAGCCGAACGGCTGTAATTGTTTGACACGTGGCGCGTATATAAATGGTATACCCTTCCCGGTTTCGAATTTTTTTGAAGAAATAGTACAGCCGCGCGGCTATACTCGTTTTCCTTTTTTTTTTTTTTATAAAAAAAAAAAAAACTGTCTGGACACGTGGCACCCACCCATGCGATGAGCCAGTCTTTTTTTAATGTATTAATAGTATAGCCGCGCGGCTATACTGTTTCATAAAAAATAATTTGAAAACGCTCTAAGTAGTTTCTTTACTTTTGTTTTTTTGCCCTACTTCTTTAATTTAGTACATGTAATTAAGTAATACCTTAGCCTTTTTCAATCACTTTAAATTGTAATTATATTTCATTTATCATTTAATACATAAAAATTATAGAAAAAGTCCACAAAATGATTGATCTCTATTTACTAAGTCCTTTGCGAAATCGTTTGGGTGTTCCTAATTAAGTTTCTCCACCTCCCAAGAGCCCTATCCTTTACTATTCGGCCATTACTCGAGTATCTATTGTCCCTTTTTCACTTTTCCGTAGTTATTACCCGTATAAAGATTCTATTTCCGCCGCATTTCACAATGTATTATACACGTACCCATGTATTTCTCACGTTTAATGCACCGATTTTGGACAAAGAATTCAATAAGACACACAAAATTCACGTATTATACACATAATTCTCACACACTATTGAATACAAATAATATATATATTTTTTAAATGGTATAGCCTCCTCCCGGCTATACTCAGTTTTTCCCATATTGTCTTTAAGAATAGTATAGCCGGGCGGCTATACTCCTTTTTAACAATTTTAAAACGAAAATAGTATAGCCGAACGGCTGTAATTGTTTGACACGTGGCGCGTATATAAATGGTATACCCTTCCCGGTTTCGAATTTTTTTGAAGAAATAGTACAGCCGAGCGGCTATACTCGTTTTCCTTTTTAAAATAAAAAAAAAAAAAATCTGTCTGGACACGTGGCACCCACCCATGCGATGAGCAAGTCTTTTTTTAATGTATTAATAGTATAGCCGCGCGGCTATACTGTTTCATAAAAAATAATTTGAAAACCCTCTAAGTAGTTTCTTTACTTTTGTTTTTTCCCCTACTTCTTTAATTTAGTACATGTAATTAAGTAATACCCTAGCCTTTTTCAATCACTTTAAATTGTAATTATATTTCATTTATCATTTAATCCAAAAAAAATTATAGAAAAAGTCCACAAAATGATTGATCTCTATTTACTAAGTCCTTTGCGAAATCGTTTGGGTGTTCCTAATTTAGTTTCTCCATCTCCCAAGAGCCCTATCCTTTACTATTCGGTCATTACTCGAGTATCTGTTGTCCCTTTTTCACTTTTCCGTAGTTATTACCCGTATAAAGATTCTATTTCCGCCGCATTTCACAATGTATTATACACGTACCCATGTATTTCTCACGTTTAATGCACCTATTTTGGACAAAGAATTCAATAAGACACACAAAATTCACGTATTATACACATAATTCTCACACACTATTGAATACAAATAATATATATTTTTTTTAAATGGTATAGCCTCCTCCCGGCTATACTCAGTTTTTCCCATATTGTCTTTAAGAATAGTATAGCCGGTCGGCTATACTCCTTTTTAACATTTTTAAAACGAAAATAGTATAGCCGCACGGCTGTAATTGTTTGACACGTGGCGCGTATATAAATAGTATAGCCTTCCCGGTTTCGAATTGTTTTGAAGAAATAGTACAGCCGCGCGGCTATACTCGTTTTCCTTTTTTTTATAAAAAATAAAAAAAGCTGTCTGGACACGTGGCACCCACCCATGCGATGAGCCAGTCTTTTTTTTAATGTATTAATAGTATAGCCGCGCGGCGGTACTGTTTCATAAAAAATTATTTGAAAACCCTCTATGTAGTTTCTTTACTTTTGTTTTTTTGGCCTACTTCTTTAATTTAGTACATGTAATTAAGTAATACCTTAGCCTTTTTCAATCACTTTAAATTGTAATTATATTTCATTTATCATTTAATACATAGAAATTATAGGAAAAGTCCACAAAATGATTGATCTCTATTTACTAAGTCCTTTGTGAAATCGTTTGGGTGTTCCTAATTAAGTTTCTCCATCTCCCAAGAGCCCTATCCTTTACTATTCGGTCATTACTCGAGTATCTATTGTCCCTTTTTCACTTTTCCGTAGTTATTACCCGTATAAAGATTCTATTTCCGCCGCATTTCACAATGTATTATACACGTACCCATGTATTTCTCACGTTTAATGCACCTATTTTGGACAAAGAATTCAATAAGACACACAAAATTCACGTATTATACACATAATTCTCACACACTATTGAATACAAATAATATATATTTTTTAAAAATGGTATAGCCTCCTCCCTGCTATACTCCTTTTTAACATTTTTAAAACGAAAATAGTATAGCCGCACGGCGGTAAATGTTTGACACGTGGCGCGTATATAAATAGTTTAGCCGGCCCGGCTACACTAGATTCTTTTCGGATTTTTTTGAAGAAATAGTACAGCCGCGCGGCTATACTCGTTTTCCTTTTTTTAAAAAATATAAAAAAAGCTTTCTGGACACGTGGCACCCACCCATTCGATGAGCCAGTCTATTTTTAATTTATTAATAGTACCGCCACGCGGCTATACTTTTTTATAAAATATTATTTGAAAACCTTCTAAGTAGTTTCTTTACTTTTGTTTTTTGGCCTACTTCTTTAATTTAGTATATGTAATTAAGTAATACCTTAGCCTTTTTCAATCACTTTAAATTGGAATTATATTTTATTTATCATTTAATACATAAAAATTATAGAAAAAGTCCACAAAATGATTGATTTCTATTTACTAAGTCCTTTGTGAAATCGTTTGGGTGTTCCTAATTAAGTTTCTCCATTTCCCAAGAGCCCTATCCTTTACTATTCGGTTAGTACTCGAGTATCTATTGTCCCTTTTTCACTTTTCCGTGCTTATTACCCGTATAAAGATTCTATTTCCGCCACATTTCATAATGTATTATACACGTACCCATGTATTTCTCACGTTTAATGCACCTATTTTGGACAAAGACTTCAATAAGACACACAAAATTCACGTATTATACACATAATTCTCACTCACTATTGAATACAAATAATATATATTTTTTAAAAATGGTATAGCCTCCCCTCGGCTATACTCAGTTTTTCCCTAATTGTCTTTAAAAATAGTATAGCCGGGCTGCTATACTCCTTTTTAACATTTTTAAAACGAAAATAGTATAGCCGCACGGCTGTAAGTGTTTGACACGTGGCACGTATATAAATAGTATAGCCTTCCCGGCTACACTAGATTGTTTTCGAATTTTTTTGAAGTAATAGGACAGCCAAGCGGCTATACTCGTTTTCCTTTTAAATAAAAAAATAAAAAAAAGCTGTCTGGACACGTGGCACCCACCCATACTATGAGCCAGTCTTTTTTTAATGTATTAATAGTATAGCCGCGCGGCGATACTGTTTTATAAAAAATTATTTGAAAACCCTCTAAGTGGTTTCTTTACTTTTGTTTTTTTGGCCTACTTCTTTAATTTAGTATATGTAATTAAGTAATACCTTAGCCTTTTTCAATCACTTTAATTAGTAATTATATTTTATTTATCATTTAATACATAAAAATTATAGAAAAGGTCCACAAAATGATTGATTTCTACTTACTAAGTCCTTTGTGAAATCGTTTGGGTGTTCCTAATTAAGTTTCTCCATCTCCCAGGAGCCCTATCCTTTACTATTCGGTTATTACTCGAGTATCTATTGTCCCTTTTTCACTTTTCCGTAGTTATTACCCGTATAAAGATTCTATTTCCGCCCCATTTCATAATGTATTATACACGTACCCATGTATTTCTCACGTTTAATGCACCTATTTTGGACAAAGAATTCAATAAGACACACAAAATTCACGTACTATACACATAATTCTCACACACTATTGAATACAAATAATATATATTTATTAAAAATGGTATAGCCTCCTCCCGGCTATACTCAGTTTTTCCCTAATTGTCTTCGAAAATAGTATAGCCGGACGGCTATACTCCTTTTTAACATTTTAAAAACGAAAATAGTATAGCCGCACGGCTGTAATTGTTTTACACGTGGCGCGTATATAAATAGTATAGCCGCCCCGGCTAAACTAGATTGTTTTCAAAAATTTTTGAAGAAATAGTACAGCCGCGCGGCGATACTTGTTTTCCTTTCTTTTTTTTTAAATAAAAAAAGCTGTCTGGACACGTGGCACCCACCCATGCGATGAGCCTGTTAAGCTCATAATTTCATACATATACATGCCCAATTTACTTACTTCTTTTGCTTAGTTTCTTATAATTTTGAGTTATTTGCCTCCCTTTGTGTGTTTTGTAGGCCAAAAGAGCAAGAGAGCATAATTCATGCAATTCATGCATGTTAAGGCCTAATTTGGATGAAGAGAAGAAGAGCTTAAAGACAAACTCATTTTGGCTACAGCCCCCTGCCAGTCCAGTTCCGTAGGTCATATTGCAAGCTTCGTTTCAGCAACCTACATAGCTCGGATGAGGCAACAGTCTTCATGAAAGTTGTTCCAATGGGTGTGTACTATAACATATCCAAAATTCAGCCTCATTGGATAAATCTGGAGTCCGTCACCTAGCAAACACAGAACCATGCTCAGGATGGATTTTGTCAGCGAGCAAACTGAGTTAGCAATTTGTTTCGGCCTTAACTTCCTCCTCCGAGCTTGGATTGGGCCAATACTTGTGTGGTTGGATCATACACATTCTGAACTTCACAATGGACATCTTAAAGTCTTCATTTGATTCAGCCTAGCCCAAGTTGTAAGCCCTTGAAGTTGCTGGTCATGCTGACCTCAGGATGAGCTGGTTGGAAGCTTGGTCATGGTGAGCTAGGCATGAGCTATTGTAGCTGGTTGGAGGCTTGGTCATGGTGACATGAAGATGAGCTAGGGATGCTGGTGGGATTTATTGCTGAAGTGCATCAACCAATTCAGATTTTATAATGCAAGTGTTGTATGCATTAGTGAAGTGCATCAACCAATTCATCTTTTATAATGCAAGTGTTGTATGCATTAGCCATATTGAATTCAGATTTATCACTCCCCTCTCCCTATAAATACCACATCCATTCCACATTCAAGACACAACAAATCCTGAGATTCACAACCCCCACAATTCACTCCAACCATCCTCAAACACTCTCACAATCCCAAACACTCCAACAATCACCAAAACAACTCCAGCAAACTTCTATTCCATTTCCCTACGAATTTCATCTTCCTTAGCCATCACCACTCACTCAAACTCATCCCAAATCACCTCCATATCCTTCATACATCTTTCTAGAAGTGGGGAAGCTCTTGGAGAAGCATTAGAAGTGGAGAAGCACTTGGAGAAGCCTTGGACACCACAAGAACTTCAGAAAAAGGGTTTTTCTACTCTTATTGCATTCATTATGTTTTCTCATTTCTGTTCAAGTCTCTTTTCCATTATGAGTAGCTAAATCCATAACTAGGGCTTCGATGTAACCTAACATGAATATTCTGGGTTTATAAGTTTGGAGTTTCAAGTTTGATTCATGATTCATGTTCTTATTCATTATGCTTATAAGTTAACATGCTTGTTTGAATGATTGATCACCATTAGAACTTGTTTGTTAACTATCTTGGTTTGAATTAAGAGTATACACCATGCTTTAATTCGAATTGAACTATGAATAGGAAGAGTATGTATGGACATTCGACAACAGGGATTAGATACATACTTGGTTGTTTAAAATGTTCTTCTATGCTTAATGGGTTCCTAATGCTTAATTTTAGGTTAGACAACAAATGATCAAATTAGGGAATTAGGAACACAAGGTTAGGACCAAACACCATGGCCTAATCATACTTTAGCTAGAATCAATCTTTGAATCTGAATTAGACTTGTTACTTGAATCTTTATAACCCAGAATTGAATTGTTATGGTGAATCGAATGCCCTAGTCTCCAAACCTGTGTTTTAACTTTCAAAACCACCCTTTGTTACTTTTGTTTACTTGCTTTCCGTTGCAATTTCAGTTTGTTCATTTCTTTCTATAATCACAAGCATTCTCACTTCAAAGTTCATTTTAATCTTGCTGCATTTGTTTTCAAACTCACTCTTGCTTTAAATTCTGTTTTAGATTTAACTTCCTAACTTCTTGAATTTGGTAATCTAAAGTACATAACTAATTTGAACTTCTCAGTCTTCGTGGGTACGACCTCGTACTTGTCTTGCTATACTACTAATTGCCCCGTACAATTGCGAGTTAACATATTATTAACAACAAATTTTGGCGCCGTTGCCGGGGACTGAACGAAAGTTCTTCCCTGGTTATGTGCCCAAGGTTACCCTATTCTTTTTAGTGTTTCTAATTAATCTAATTTTCTGTTTCAGGTAGTTTATGTCTAAAAATCCATTACTTGAACAAGTGAGGTCTTCGTTCCAACGTTCTAGATCTTTGAACGCAGGACCATCATTGCAACCCAGACGAGTGACCTCTGAAATTCAGAATCGTCTAGAAAGGGAGTTGTCAACTGCAAAAGAGCAAGCTCTTGCTACATTTACAAGTCTTGCTCTCCACACTGAACTTCCCGGTTCTTCACTTTCAAATTCGGAAACAAGTTCAGACCAAGAAGAAGAAGAAATGATGGCTGCCATTGAGTTCATGGGAGAACTTGATATCCCAACAATTCCAGCATCTCCTTCAAGCATTTTGCTGCCCACTGTAGCTCGAAATTATGAGCTTAAATCTTCTCATCTTAATATGCTGCCTTCCTTTTATGGTTTACCTAATGAAGATCCATTGACTCATATAAAGGATATTTTTAATGTTGTGAGTTCTTTTCCCTTGACAGGTGTGACAGAAGATCAACTTCGAATGAGAGTGTTTCCATACACTTTAAAGGATAAGGCGAAGTATTGGTTGAATTCTTTGAAGCCTGGTTCACTCACTACATGGTCTGCCATTCAAAAGAAGTTCCTGGAAAAATACTTCTCCACACAAAAGACCGACATGCTTAGGGACAAGATCTTGTTATTTGCACAGCAAGATGATGAATCGTTTTGTGAAGCATGGGAGAAATTCAATGGGTTGCTCAACCAATGTCCTCATCATGGGATTCCATTGAAGCTTCAAATGCGTATGTTTTATAAAGGACTAACCCCTTCTAGTCATAATATAGTCACCAATTTTGCAGGTGGTTCTTTTAAAACCAAAACTCCAGAAGAAACGTACGAACTCTTTGAGGAGATAGCAATGGAGACCCAACATACGGATACAAGAGGTAAACGTGTTATTAGTGGTTCTAATGATGCTTCTAGTGTGCAGATTTCAAAACTGGAACAAAAGCTAGATGCTCTTCTTGCATTAAACTCAAGAAGCCCTCCGAAGGAAGTGTGTAGCATTTGTGAATCTCATGACCATGCTACCACAGCTTGTCCACTTGGGGCTGGATATCCAGAATTTGTGCAAGAGCAAGCTAAGTTGGTAAATTCCTACAACCAAGGTCCAAGAAATGATCCATACTCTCAAAGTTATAATCCAGGTTGGAGGAATCATCCAAACTTTTCATGGAGAAATACCCAGAATCAAGCAAATCCCCCTTCATTCCAAAGGCCACAACAATCATCATCATCATTGGAAGATATAGTGAAGCAGATGGCAATCAACCAATCCAATTTTCAGCAAACTACACAAGCTGCCATCTCCAAATTGGAAGTCCAATTAGGCCAAATAGCTGCTGAAATAACTCAAAGAGTGCCTGGGAAATGGCCAAGCCAAACTGAGATCAATCCAAAGAACCCAGAAGCCAAGGCCATTCATGTGCTCAGATCAGGTAAGATCATTGATAATAAAGATGATTCTAATCTTTCAAATGATGTTGTGATTGTAGAAGATAAAGACGAGGAGACCATGGCTACGGAAGGAGAACAACTCAAAACTTCTCAATCTGCTCCTAAGGCCAAATCAGATTCTCAGAAATCCGATCAATTCCAATTGCATAAAAGGGATGACAAATTTGTGCCACCACATCTTCAAGAAGATAGATACGTGCCACCCGCTCCATATGTTCCACAGATTCCATTTCCAGGCCGTCTTAAGAAAGCAAAGCAAGATAAGGCTTTTAAAGAGATTTATGATATTTTGAGTAAAGTTAATATCAATTTGCCTTTGCTTGATCTTATTGAACAGATTCCTGCATATGGAAAATTCATCAAGGACTTGAAAACTCACAAGCTCAATTTCGCTCCAAATGAAGGAGTAAAGCTCGACCAGAATGTAAGTGCTGTATTGCAAAGGAAGCTTCCACCAAAACTAGATGATCCTGGCAGCTTTGACATTCCCATTAACATTGGAGGCAAGAAGGTTGGAAGAGCCATGTTGGACTTGGGAGCAAGCATCAATGTTTTGCCATATTCAGTTTATCAAGAGCTTGGCTTAGAAGGGATGAAGAAGACTTCAATGCGACTTGAACTAGCTGATCATTCTATAAAATATCCAAAAGGTATTGTAGAAGATATTCTAGTTCAAGTTAATACACTAATTCTCCCTGCTGATTTTGTAGTGATGGACATGGAAGACAATCCAAATGGAGATCGTGTTGATCCCATTCTCCTAGGCAAACCATTCATGGCCACTGCAGACACAATCATCAAAGTGAAAGATAGCACCCTCTCCATGACTGTTTTGGGTGAAACTGTTGAATTTAAAATGCTTAATGCTCTATCTCAACCTTCTATCTCTCTTGATTCTTGCTTTTCAATTGATGTTGTGGATCATGAGGTTTCTTCCAAAATTTTGCAGAGAAAGTCTAATGATGCTCTAGAAGCTGTCTTAACACAAGAAGAGGAAGATCTTTGTGAACCGGAGTTCCAAGAAGTGGTGGCTGCCTTAGAAGTGTTTCCGCCATACCCACCATCCTTTAGGCCACCAATCGAGCCTCTTGGACCATCATCCACGAAATTGGAGCCATCCATTGTCATCCCACCAAAGCTAGAACTTAAACCTCTTCCCAATAATCTTAAATATACATATTTGGGTGCTAACGAAACTCTCCCTGTTATAATTGCTGCAGGTCTCTCCTCACATGAAGAAGAGAGCTTAATTAAAGTTCTAAAAGAGCATAAAACAGCCATTGGGTGGACCATAGCAGACATCAAAGGAATTAGTCCAAGCATGTGCATGCACCGGATTTTAATGGAAGAAGACAGCAAACCATCTCGTGATGCCCAAAGGAGGCTAAATCCCAACATGAAAGAGGTGGTTAGAGCTGAAGTTTTAAAGCTACTCGATGTAGGAATCATCTACCCAATTTCAGATTCTAAGTGGGTGAGCCCTGTGCAAGTTGTTCCAAAGAAGTCCGGAATCACCGTTGTGAAGAATGAGAAGAATGAGCTAGTTCCTACACGAACTGTCACTGGTTGGAGAGTTTGCATTGATTACAGGAAGTTGAACACATCCACTAGAAAAGATCATTTCCCCTTACCTTTTATTGATCAAATGCTTGAACGTTTATCTGGCCATGCTTACTATTGTTTTCTTGATGGTTTTTCAGGTTATAATCAAATTCCCATTGCTCCGGAAGACCAAGAGAAAACCACATTCACATGCCCATTTGGTACGTTTGCTTATAGAAGGATGCCATTCGGTTTGTGCAATGCCCCAGCAACTTTCCAAAGATGCATGATGTCAATCTTTTCAGATATGGTGGAACGATTCATTGAGGTATTTATGGATGATTTTTCAGTTTTTGGTTCCTCTTTTGATAATTGTCTTCACCACTTGTCTCTAGTGCTTAAAAGATGCCAGGAAACAAATCTGATTTTGAATTGGGAGAAGTGTCACTTCATGGTGAGACAAGGCATTGTGCTAGGCCATGTGATTTCAAGCAAGGGAATCGAAGTGGATAAAGCCAAGATCGATCTCATCTCAAATCTTCCACCCCCTACCTCTGTTAAAGGAATTAGAAGCTTTCTAGGTCATGCTGGATTCTATAGAAGGTTCATCAAAAATTTCTCAAGCATTACAAGGCCATTGTGTAATCTCCTTGCTAAGGATGCTGTTTTTGAGTTTAATGAAGCTTGCATGGAAGCTTTTTCTACCTTGAAGAGGGAGCTAACTTCAGCCCTTATTATCATAGCTCCGGATTGGTCTTTACCATTTGAAATAATGTGTGATGCCTCTGACTTTGCTATTGGTGCAGTTTTAGGTCAAAAGAAGAACAAGCTGCCCCATGTGATTCATTATGCTAGCCGGACCTTGAATGATGCTCAAATCAACTACTCCACAACAGAGAAGGAGTTGCTTGCTGTGGTTTTTGCTTTAGAAAAATTTCGTTCTTACCTTGTTGGTTCTAAAGTAATTGTTTATTCTGACCATGCAGCCCTTAGATACTTGCTCACTAAGAAGGATGCCAAACCACGCTTGATTAGATGGATTCTCTTGCTGCAAGAATTCGATTTGGAGATTCGAGATAAGAAGGGATGTGAGAATGTGGTAGCTGATCATTTGAGCAGAATTGTGGTTGAAGAAAAAGGAGGAGCTGTGCTACCCTTGAATGAGACTTTCCCTGATGAACAACTATATGCTGCCCAAGTCAAAGAGCCATGGTATGCTGATTTTGTTAATTATCTTGCTTGTGGTGTTCTTAGAAATGATCTAACTTCTCAGGATAAGAAGAAGTTCTTTTCCATGGTGAAACATTATGTATGGGATGAACCTTTCTTATTCAAGCATTGCCCGGATCAACTCATCAGAAGATGTGTTCCAGAAGAAGAGCAAGAAAGCATACTTAGGCATAGCCACGAATTGGCCTGTGGAGGTCACTTTGGAGCTAAGAAAACAGCACTTAAAATTCTGCAATCTGGTTTCTTTTGGCCCACTCTATTTAAAGATGCATTTAATTTTTGTGTTAAGTGTGATAGGTGCCAAAGGATGGGGAACATAAGTCGCAGGAATGAAATGCCATTGAATAACATACTTGTTGTGGAGCTCTTCGATGTGTGGGGTATTGATTTCATGGGACCATTCCCATCTTCCTTTGGTTATACTTACATACTTGTTGCTGTTGATTATGTGTCTAAATGGGTGGAAGCCATAGCCACCAAAACCAATGATTATAAGGTGGTGCTGAAGTTCTTGAAGGATAATATTTTCACAAGGTTTGGTACTCCAAGGGCTGTCATTAGTGATGGAGGCAGCCACTTCTGTAACAAGCCATTCGAAGCACTCATGAAGAAGTACAACATCACCCATCGAGTCTCTACACCATATCATCCGCAAACTTCTGGTCAAGTGGAAATAAGCAATAGAGAAATTAAGCACATCCTGGAGAAGGTGGTGAACAATACAAGGAAAGATTGGGCAACTAAGCTCAATGATTCATTATGGGCTTATAGGACTGCATATAAGACTCCCATTGGAATGAGCCCTTATCGTCTTGTGTTTGGGAAAGCTTGTCACCTGCCAATGGAGCTTGAACACAATGCTTTTTGGGCCATCAAGAAGTTAAATTTTGATCTAGACAAGGCAGGCCATGCAAGAAAGTTTCAGCTCAATGAATTGGAAGAAATTAGACATGAGTCTTATGAGAATGCAAAGCTTTACAAAGAACGAACCAAGAGTTACCATGACAGAAACATTCAACGGAAAGAGTTCTCCAAAGGTATGTCAGTTCTTTTGTTTAACTCACGTTTGCGTCTCTTTCCAGGAAAATTGAAGTCTAGATGGCAAGGCCCATTCACCGTGGTCAATGTTTCTCCCTATGGAGCTGTGGAGATTCAAAACCCTAAAGATGGCTCGACTTTCAAAGTAAATGGACAACGTTTAAAGCCATTCTATGAGGGAGTTTCAGCTGGCATCCAAACTGGCCATGTGGTAGATCAACTTCCCTTCGTACCATCAACTTAGCTGATTGCACAATGTCTTGCCAAGACAGTAACTAAGGCGCTTCTTGGGAGGCAACCCATGTGTTCAAGAAGAAGGTGCTTGGTAGCAATCGACCTAATCGCATCAAGGGGAAGCATTTCAATCCTTTCTCTTTACTTGTTTTGTTTTTATTTTTAAGTTTCTGTTCCTTTTTATAAATAAATAAATATAAAAATTTAAAAAAAAAATTTTAAAAAAAAAAAAATTTCATATAAGCTAACTTTTGGTAACCCCAGTGAGCACCTCCGTCAATACAGTGTCTAGGAGTTCTTTAGGCGACACCTTCGGTGTCTAAGAAGTTTGGGTTTTAAGCGGGACCATTGTGACCCCTCCAACCTTCCCGGATCCCCTGGCTGTGTTTTCTGAGGCCCTTAACTGGTCATCCATGAGTTGCTTATATATTCTTTCTTTTTTTTTTATATATATTTTTCCTAAACCTTCTTCTAAACTTTTCCCTTTATCATTTGTTTGTTCTCAATCATCTTTTGTATGCTTTCACATTGAGGACAATGTTTAATTCAGGTCTGGGGGGAAGGTTTTCAAATTTCATTCATTTGTGTTTCAATTTTCGTTCATTTGTCACTAATTTTTTTTTCTAAATGTCATACAATCGATGCTATGGAGCTGCCATTGAGGTTTTCATATCAGAATTTTGCACTTCACAAAGCTTTGGCTCTTAGAATTCTGGTGGCTAAAGTACCATGCTCAAATTCTTGAAGGAAAATAGTGGAGACTACCCTAGTGAGCTATATCGAGCCTAATTGCTTTCTTGAGAGGGTTTAAAGTGTTCTATTTCTCATCCATACTTATTTTCTTCAATTCACTCTAATTGATCTCATCATTTCATTTTGATCGAATACTAAGGATGATTCTCTTTTGCAGATATCATATGCTTGCTCTCATTCATGAATGAACTCATTGAAGTGATGCTAGGCTATGTGTGTATAACCATTCTTTATGCTTTCTTTTCACCCTACCCATATGTGTGTTCCATTAGCCCTCTTGAAGCCAAACACTCAAAGCCTTTTCTTTTATCACCCTCATCATTTTCCCTACCTTTGTATCTCAATCTGAGATACTTAACCTCTTGTAGCCATACCCTATAACTTAGAAATATACCAAGGTGTGCCAAGATAAAGTTTGATGCAAGGAAGTTGCTGCCGTGTACCTAAATGAAATTTGGTGTGAATCTGGGCAATGAAGTTAATGAAGATGCAGATCAAATCAACGAAGATGAAAGTGTTTCGATTTGATCTAAGTGTGAAAAATAAAGTCCATGCCAGGTGATACCATGAAGTTTGCTGCCATGCCAATCTAAATCAATGATGCCTTGCAGATTAATGAAGCATGCAACCTTGGTATGTTCTTAAGTTATTTGTTTTTCCTTCCAATTCTTCCATTTCCCCTAAACCTTAGCCTTTCATTACAACATTGTGAAAGACCTAGCTGATCTTTGAGGATGTATTCATGGGTGCTGGTAAGTATGTGTGTATCTCTATTCTTAGTATTTAATTCCTTTCATGAGATCTAACCAAATTTGTGCTTCTATTTCATACACTCACTTATGCTTTCTTGAGAGAATTAAAACATAGGTTCTGAGTGATTGAGTGTTATCTGTGAGAATTAGAGTCGAAGCATGTTCTCTATTCAAGGTTTGAGTGTGCTTGCTTTGAAACTGTGTGCCTTTGAGCTATAGCTTCCACTTGTACACACTGATTGATGACCTATCTTGGCAACTCTATGGTGTTGAAGGTATGACTAAAACTTTCTTTCATTTTCATTAGTTGATTTCAAAGTTGTTTTTCTAACCATTTTGTTTTGTAGAGTTAGAAAAACGTTTGTGGGTATCGTATCTGTTAAACCCTCAGGAGACACAACTCCTCCTACTAGGGATGCCTAGAGGTTTAAAGGCTTGTTGCATACGCTCAATGCAATCGAGTTACCTACGAAAGTGGTCTAGTTAACTTCTTGTTTTGTTTTTATCTTTGTTTCTCTTTTGTTTTGCTCGAGGACTAGCAAAATCTAAGTTTGGGGGTGTGTTAAGCTCATAATTTCATACATATACATGCCCAATTTACTTACTTCTTTTGCTTAGTTTCTTATAATTTTGAGTTATTTGCCTCCCTTTGTGTGTTTTGTAGGCCAAAAGAGCAAGAGAGCATAATTCATGCAATTCATGCATGTTAAGGCCTAATTTGGATGAAGAGAAGAAGAGCTTAAAGACAAACTCATTTTGGCTACAGCCCCCTGCCAGTCCAGTTCCGTAGGTCATATTGCAAGCTTCGTTTCAGCAACCTACATAGCTCGGATGAGGCAACAGTCTTCATGAAAGTTGTTCCAATGGGTGTGTACTATAACATATCCAAAATTCAGCCCCATTGGATAAATCTGGAGTCCGTCACCTAGCAAACACAGAACCATGCTCAGGATGGATTTTGTCAGCGAGCAAACTGAGTTAGCAATTTGTTTCGGCCTTAACTTCCTCCTCCGAGCTTGGATTGGGCCAATACTTGTGTGGTTGGATCATACACATTCTGAACTTCACAATGGACATCTTAAAGTCTTCATTTGATTCAGCCTAGCCCAAGTTGTAAGCCCTTGAAGTTGCTGGTCATGCTGACCTCAGGATGAGCTGGTTGGAAGCTTGGTCATGGTGAGCTAGGCATGAGCTATTGTAGCTGGTTGGAGGCTTGGTCATGGTGACATGAAGATGAGCTAGGGCTGCTGGTGGGATTTATTGCTGAAGTGCATCAACCAATTCAGATTTTATAATGCAAGTGTTGTATGCATTAGTGAAGTGCATCAACCAATTCATCTTTTATAATGCAAGTGTTGTATGCATTAGCCATATTGAATTCAGATTTATCACTCCCCTCTCCCTATAAATACCACATCCATTCCACATTCAAGACACAACAAATCCTGAGATTCACAACCCCCACAATTCACTCCAACCATCCTCAAACACTCTCACAATCCCAAACACTCCAACAATCACCAAAACAACTCCAGCAAACTTCTATTCCATTTCCCTACGAATTTCATCTTCCTTAGCCATCACCACTCACTCAAACTCATCCCAAATCACCTCCATATCCTTCATACATCTTTCTAGAAGTGGGGAAGCTCTTGGAGAAGCATTAGAAGTGGAGAAGCACTTGGAGAAGCCTTGGACACCACAAGAACTTCAGAAAAAGGGTTTTTCTACTCTTATTGCATTCATTATGTTTTCTCATTTCTGTTCAAGTCTCTTTTCCATTATGAGTAGCTAAATCCATAACTAGGGCTTCGATGTAACCTAACATGAATATTCTGGGTTTATAAGTTTGGAGTTTCAAGTTTGATTCATGATTCATGTTCTTATTCATTATGCTTATAAGTTAACATGCTTGTTTGAATGATTGATCACCATTAGAACTTGTTTGTTAACTATCTTGGTTTGAATTAAGAGTATACACCATGCTTTAATTCGAATTGAACTATGAATAGGAAGAGTATGTATGGACATTCGACAACAGGGATTAGATACATACTTGGTTGTTTAAAATGTTCTTCTATGCTTAATGGGTTCCTAATGCTTAATTTTAGGTTAGACAACAAATGATCAAATTAGGGAATTAGGAACACAAGGTTAGGACCAAACACCATGGCCTAATCATACTTTAGCTAGAATCAATCTTTGAATCTGAATTAGACTTGTTACTTGAATCTTTATAACCCAGAATTGAATTGTTATGGTGAATCGAATGCCCTAGTCTCCAAACCTGTGTTTTAACTTTCAAAACCACCCTTTGTTACTTTTGTTTACTTGCTTTCCGTTGCAATTTCAGTTTGTTCATTTCTTTCTATAATCACAAGCATTCTCACTTCAAAGTTCATTTTAATCTTGCTGCATTTGTTTTCAAACTCACTCTTGCTTTAAATTCTGTTTTAGATTTAACTTCCTAACTTCTTGAATTTGGTAATCTAAAGTACATAACTAATTTGAACTTCTCAGTCTTCGTGGGTACGACCTCGTACTTGTCTTGCTATACTACTAATTGCCCCGTACAATTGCGAGTTAACATATTATTAACAACAGAGCCCGTCTTTTTTTAATGTATTAATAGTGTTGTTATACATATCTGGTTGGTACTAGAAATGTCCTACCAGAACTGTCCTACCAGAAATAGCCCACCAAGAATGGCTTACCAGATATTGCCTAGCCAATATGGCCTACCTGAAATGTCTTACCCATTTCAATATTGCCTAGCCAATATGGCTTACCCGAAATGTCCTACCCGTTTCAATATTGCCTAAACCAAGATGGCCTAGCCGAAATGTCATACCCGAGCAATATGTGCTAGCCAACTCCTACTGCCTCAGCCATGTGCAGACCACCACGCACACCTTTGATAACAGATCACCACGTGCGTCCTGACATTTCACCAGGCCACTACCCCCTGTCTCCTGACAGCCCATGCCTTCCCCACGTGCTCAGCCCATACTCCACTTAGGATGACCCATACCTTCCCCACGTGCCCAGCTCATTCTCCATTGAGGCTGACCTATGCCTTTGCCACTTGCCCATTAAACAACGGCAAGTGGCCCTCCTCTCCTGCCTATATAAAGGAAGAGACCCCTCTCCAGCAAGGGCTCCAATTCTCCTCTCCATGCGCATATCCGGAGACACCCAAGCTCTCCATCTTCCTCTTGTATTCAGGCTCTCAAGCCTCTCTCTATGTATAATGTAATACTCATTTATAATAAATACCAAGCTCTATAGTGGACGTAGCCCTATTCATGGGTGAACCACTCTAAATCTGTGTAATGTGTGTGATTGACCATATACCCTCTAGGGCCGTGCTAAATCACCCGTTAACAAATAGTATAGCCGCGCGGCTATAATCTTTTATAAAAAAATTATTTAAAAACCCTCTAATTAGTTTCTTTACTTTTTTTTTTTGGCCTACTTCTTTAATTTAGTATATATTATTAAGTAATACCTTAGCCTTTTTCAATCACTTTAATTAGTAATTATATTTTATTTATCATTTAATACATAAAAATTATAGAAAAAGTCCACAAAGTGATTGATTTCTATTTACTAAGTCCTTTGTGAAATCGTTTGGGTGTTCCTAATTAAGTTTCTCCATCTCCCAAGAGGCTCAAGGCCCAAGTCTTTGATTAATATAATTATTATTCATGAGAGCGAAATTCAAAGCCTTGCCTATTGGCCCAACACTCCAATGTTAACCCACTTATCAAACTATCATAGTTCTTTGTTTATAAACACTTCTGTAAGAGTGTAGATTTTCGATGTGGGATTTTCACAAGGGAAACTCAAAAGATGGGCCTATTCTTGTATTTATCGACCCTGATAATATTTGGCTTCTTATAGCTGATGTTTACTATTCTCTAATGAAAAAAGACATGCCTTCACCCCCTACATCAGACACAGCTGAAATCATACAAATTCCGCCCCCATCCTTATCTCCAAAAGAGTACCTTTATGTGCAGTATGGAGGGCAGTGTTATGGTTTTGATGTTGACTTCCATTCTTTGTAAATATAGGAACCAAATGAATAAGATACCCGCAAAAATTTTGCCTTGCCTTGATAATGATCAGATGAGCTGGAAGGTTTACACCCCATGCCAATGGGCTGGTACTTGCATGCCATGACAACATCTCCCAATCTGTATGTATGTAAAACAAACATGGAAGATCTGAGTGCTGGTAACAATATAGTACAGAGAGATAAAGATAGGGTGATACATATTCTGTATGTGGAGAGAGAGAGAGAGAGAGAGAGAGAGAGAGATTATATGTGTATTGTGGTTTTCACAGGTCTCTTGGCCTGCAAAAGCAAAATCCATTTGTAACCATGTGAACTCTGAAGGGAGAAACAAAGTATACAAGAAAGAAAAGGGTAGGAGGGTGAAGACCTAATTAACACTTACCAATTCTGAGATGGGAGTGAAGAAGAAGAAGAAGAAATAAATGTGGTTTGATGGTTGGCTGCCCATATGATTGGGTGGCCTAACTTAGCTTACCCTAGTCTTAGTCTAGTACGTCAGTCAGGCAAGCCTTACAAGCAAACAACGTGATCCTAATAGGCAGTCCATTTGAATGTGATTCTGTTTCTCACGTCATTTTTTTATTTTCGAGTTTGAAAGCTGCTTGTGAGCTGTGACTCTATGAGTGAGTTCTGGTGCTTGTCATTCTCCCGTATCCAAAACTGGATTGACTTAAAACATAACAAAATAAAATTTGGCCCAAAAGACAACAAAGTCTAGCCCAGTGAAAAAGGGCATTGACTTGCAGATCAGTGATCTCAAATTCGATGTGTGTGTGAGAAACCCCCTCCCCGTGTAGCCACTGCCACTGAATTCGGCTTGCAAATATCCATTCAAGTAGGATGCAGAATAACAAAATGAGAAAAGAAAATTCTAAGCATTTCCATTATAAAATTAGAATTACAGCCTTCAAAGTAACAAAGCAATATTGTATCAAACTACTTGTCTTCTTGTAGTTGGATCTCCGAGTATCATTACGAAGGGACAAGAGTCTCCACAATAGTACAGAACCCTAGTGAGCAGGTAAACTCTTCCTCATTACTTGGGAGCCTCAATTGCTATGTTCACCCACAATTTGAAATTCCTCAAGCATAAATGGTCTTCAAGTCCTGCTTCCAGGATAGAAATATTCGACACTGTTTTCCTTTACTTTGAATTGGAAATTAGACAGCTTGTTTCTTGATCTCTCCTTCCCACTGTTCAGGACTGTCAACTGCAACCAACAAGAACAATGAGGATCATAACTTTCGTAATCTCGTTCAATTGTATGGATATCAAAACCTTTAAGATGAGACTTTTGGGAAGTAATACTAGACAGGAAAAGTACACTTGCTACAAGCGTAATTGGCAGGTCACCAGCAGCAAGCCAGCAAGCAATACTAATGGAAATAGTTCTCACAATTTTTCAATTGCTTACACAGGATTGTGATCTAGTGGACTCGGCGGAGAAGATACGACAGGTAAAAGAGAAGAGAACAAGAAAACCAGAAAAAGGACCATGACACAAAGCAACTATCATATGTATGAGCATAACACTCGAAAAAAAAACAAACTAAATATCAACCAGAGGATCAGCAGAGCATATGCATATGTTAAAAGTTTTAAGTAGCATATTATTCATTTCCATAACAACCAAGACTCAAAAAGTAAGTAACCACAAATGACGAGAGGGGACCATACCTGAATGATTTGACATACTTTCTAGTTTCTAGCAATCTATCTTGGTGAAGAGATGCATCAAATGAAAAAAACATGGGTGAAAACCAGTGAACTCACTATAGGACTGTTCAAATGAAAGGAAATAGACTCTTGCTTTTTCCATATTAGAGAAGCTATTTTACAGAAAATTCAATCTGGTGAAGTGACAAAAAGTGTTCCAGCAAATACCTGCCCATGCACATCTGATGCCAAACCAGTGGCCAATGGTTCTGCTCTATCAGAATGTCTGCTGGATACTCCATCTGTAAAATAAGGGAGGGCCTCACCGTATCTGAATATATATCGTCATGATTGAGCATGACTAAGGAACATTAACCCTGCAATAAGAAAAGGTACACGAGATGAATAACTGAAGAAAAAGGAATATGGTATGAAAACTGGAGAAAATGACTGACAGTTGCCACTGATGTCTTACAAATTCTGATACTAAAGTGTGGCAGTAATGAAGAAAGTCTAAAACAAGATTTGTGTTAGCAATAGTCAATTAATAAGGAGTAGTTTGGCACCTACAATAGTTGGGAGCCTACAATGTTTGGAGGCTTGACTAGGTTGGTAGCCTACAATGTTTGGTAGCCTACAATGTTTGTAGGCTTGACCTTGGGAATTCCAAGTTGCCTAACTTTGGGGGCTTGCCTAACATTGTGGGCTTGATTACTTGTATATATATGTGTTGATTGTAAGTAATGAAACATAAGTGAAAAATCAGAAAATATTCTACAACTCTCATTCTCTCTACACTTTCCACTCTCTCCTCTCAATATTCTCTATGTTTTGACATGGTATCAGAGCAGCGATCTTGGAATTGCTGACTCTTGTTTTGATTCTTCGCTACCTCCATGGGGGAAGATGTTTTTTTCCCTGCTGGAAATAGCACCACCAACTCTTCTCAACCTACCTACCTAGAAGCATTGACGAAACCAATCCCGACCCAAACACCGACCCGACCGATTGGCCTCACCTGGACTAGGTGTTGCCGCCAACCCAACCAACCGACCCCAATGATCCAGACCTTGACACCGACTGAAACTACACGATATGAAAAAGATCAAAAGAGATATGAAGCTGCAAGTGGTGACTCTGGCCATGTATTCCATACTTCGGATGATAGAAATTCAACGGGCTGGATAATTGATTCTGGCGCAACCGATCATATGACATTTGATCCTGATGATTTTCTGAGTACTAGTCAACCCAGACGAACTAGTATTGCTAATGCCAATGGAGTTACTTCTCCTGTGACAGGGGCTGGCACTGTGGCTCTCTCATCCTCTCTTTCATTATCTAATACTTTACTTGTTCCATCTCTATCAAATAAGTTAATGTCAGTTAGTCAGATTACTGAACAATTGAATTGTTGTGTATTAATCTACCCAAGTTTTTGTTTACTTCAGGATATTCACACTAAGGAGATTATTGGTCGTGGTACTATGAGAGAGGGGCTATATTATATGGAGGATCTCAGTACAGGCATGGCTCACAATGTGACACATGATATCAAACAAAGGCAAGTCTGGTTGTGGCACCGTCGATTGGGGC
Organism: Prunus avium; assembly: GCF_965620075.1. Classification (NCBI taxonomy): domain Eukaryota; kingdom Viridiplantae; phylum Streptophyta; class Magnoliopsida; order Rosales; family Rosaceae; genus Prunus; species Prunus avium. Next base: position 28,332,481 of record NC_142288.1, on the reverse strand, counting down.
ATCCATCCTTTGGATATATGAAGCATATTCTACCAAACTTATTATCAGATTTCAAGGACTCCGACTTCAAATGTGACATTTGCATTTTGGCTAAAAGTCACCGTGTGCCCTACCCGTTGAGTTCAAGTAAGAGTACTACTCCGTTTAAGTTAATTCACTCTGATGTTTGGGGGCCCTCACCTATAACTTCTCATTCTGGCTTTCGGTGGTTTGTGACATTTGTGGATGATTGTACTCGTATGACATGGTTGTACTTGATAAAGAATAAAAATGAAGTGTTTACTATATTTCAGTCTTTCCACAGACAGATTGAAACTCAGTTCTCTACCAAGATCCGAGTTCTTCGCTCCGACAATGGGGGCGAATATGTCAATCACGACTTTCAAACATACTTCCAGATGCACGGCATGATTCATGAGACGACTTGTCCTCAAACACCACAACAGAATGGTGTTGCGGAACGGAAAAACCGACACCTCCTTGAAACAGCACGAGCCCTTCTGATTGGAGCTCATGTTCCTCGTCACCATTGGGATGATGCTATAGTCACCGCAGTCTACCTCATCAACCGAATGCCTTCCAAAGTTTTAGACTTCCGGACTCCCATACAAGCACTTGCCCAACATGGGCCCTTGCCATCCGTTCAAATGCTTCCGCCCCGAGTCTTTGGTTGTGTGGCATTCGTCCACCTTCATAAGAATCAACGTGGCAAACTTGATCCATGTGCTCTCAGATGTGTTTTCGTAGGCTATGCTGCTCATCAGAAAGGATACCGGTGTTATCACCCCTCCAGCCGTCGTACGTATGTCACTTTGGATGTCACCTTTATGGAGTCGGAGATGTTCTTCCATGATCCGATGTCCAACTCTCCGCCTCAAAGAGGCATACAAATAGTAACAATGAACAAAGAGGCTCTGGGAATTCAAGGACCTGACGATTGGAGCAAAACAAACCCAAGCAATGAAGTTGAATTTCGGAACAGGAGCCATGAGACCGGTCGCCAGGAGCCCAATGACCGGTCGTCAGAGAATCCTGAAGAAGAATTTCGAACCTGCCCAAAAACGACCGGTCACGAGGAGCCCAGCGACCGGTCGCCAGAAAATCCTGAAGAAGATTTTCGAACCTGCCCAAAAGCGACCGGTCGCCAGGAGCCCAGCGACCGGTCGCCAGAAAATTCTGAAGCTAGATTTCGAACCTGCCCACAAGCGACCGGTCGCCAGGAGCCCAACGACAGGTCGCTCCCCTGTCAAGAACACGATATCTCTTCATATTTCACCACCGAGACTGATGAAGACCCCCCTCACATCTCAGTACCCGCTGATCAATCTCCTGAGAATAATCCTGAGGTACGTGATTTTACTACATCTACTGCTTTAGTTGATAAACCTGTTAGATATCAATTACCTGATAGACAGAACCGTGGAAAACCGCCAATTCGGTATTCACCGGATAATGGCAAAGCATCAAAGTATCCAATTGCAAACTATGTTTCTGCTGAAAAATTATCTGCACCCCTCCAAGGCTTTGTACACCAGTTATCCGCAATTCATATTCCAACCAAAGTGAGTGAGGCATTGAAGGATCCAAAATGGGTTCAGGCAATGAAGGAGGAGATGCATGCTCTTGACAAAAATCACACATGGACACTGGAGAACTTGCCTCATGGAAAAAGGACTGTCGGATGCAGATGGGTTTACACTTTGAAATACAATGCTGATGGGTCAATTGAACGTTACAAAGCACGGCTTGTGGCAAAGGGATACACACAAACATACGGTATTGACTATGAAGAAACCTTTGCTCCTGTTGCAAAACTTAACACTGTTCGAGTGCTCTTGTCCATTGCAGCAAATCTTGATTGGCCTCTCCACCAATTTGATGTGAAGAATGCCTTTCTTCATGGAGAACTCACAGAAGAAGTCTACATGGATATCCCACCAGGATATGTTACATCTACTCATGCTAATGTAGTGTGCAGATTACGAAAGGCATTATATGGATTGAAGCAGTCTCCCCGGGCATGGTTTGGGCGTTTCACCTTGGCAATGAAGAAATATGGTTTTAAGCAGAGTAATTCTGACCATACTCTGTTCTTAAAACACAAGGGAGGAAAGGTAACGGCTCTAATCATTTATGTCGATGATATGATTATTACTGGGAATGATATGCAGGAAATTTCTCAACTACAAAAATGTTTGGCAAATGAGTTTGAAATGAAGAATCTTGGTGGACTCAAGTACTTCTTGGGCATTGAAGTTGCTCGATCAAAGCGAGGCATATTCCTCTCACAAAGGAAGTATGTTCTAGATTTATTGGCAGAAACTGGAATGTTAGATTGCAAACCTGTGGACACTCCAATCGTTCAGAATCACCGCCTTGGGGAATATCCCAATCAAGTACCCACTAACAAAGAAAGATATCAAAGATTGGTGGGACGACTGATCTACCTATCCCATACCCGACCCGACATTGCGTATGCTGTAAGTGTTGCTAGTCAGTTTATGCATTGTCCAAGTGAAGATCATATGGATGCGGTTCTTCGGATTCTTAAATATTTGAAGTCCGCACCAGGAAAAGGACTTATGTTCTCTAAAAATGGTCATCTGAATATCAGTGGCTATACAGATGCAGATTGGGCAGGGAATGTCACTGATAGACGATCAACATCAGGGTACTTCACATTTGTGGGAGGTAACTTGGTTACTTGGAGGAGCAAGAAACAGAATGTTGTTGCTTTGTCTAGTGCAGAAGCGGAATTCATAGGAATGACCAAAGGAATTTGCGAACTTCTTTGGTTGAGAAAATTGCTTACAGAGATTGGATATGCACCTACATTAGGAATGCATCTACAGTGTGATAACAAGGCTGCAATATCCATTGCACACAATCCAGTTCAACATGATCGCACCAAACATGTTGAAGTGGATCGACACTTCATTAAAGAGAAAGTTGAAAATAAAGAAATTCAACTTCCGTTTGTCAAGTCCGAAGACCAGCTGGCAGATATTTTGACAAAAGCAGTTTCTAGCAGAGTATTCCACAACTCACTGATCAAGTTGGGCATTGGTGATATCTATGCACCAACTTGAGGGGGAGTGTTAGCAATAGTCAATTAATAAGGAGTAGTTTGGCACCTACAATAGTTGGGAGCCTACAATGTTTGGAGGCTTGACTAGGTTGGTAGCCTACAATGTTTGTAGGCTTGACCTTGGGAATTCCAAGTTGCCTAACTTTGGGGGCTTGCCTAACATTGTGGGCTTGATTACTTGTATATATATGTGTTGATTGTAAGTAATGAAACATAAGTGAAAAATCAGAAAATATTCTACAACTCTCATTCTCTCTACACTTTCCACTCTCTCCTCTCAATATTCTCTATGTTTTGACAATTTGTACATCCCTTAGCAGCCACCTCCATCAGATAGATATCATCAATCATAACAGTGATACAATTCTTGTCCTCTCGAGGTAAGGCACTTATAGTCTTTTGGATTTTCCCATACAAAGCAACAAGTCCACCATCACTGTTCTTTCCTTCTTCACCATCTGAAGATGAAAAAACGGAGGATTTCTTGTAAGAAATTGAATTACAAAACTAGCAATACTAACAATTCTTACATTTTTCTTTGAAAAGAAAAGAAAAATCGATTTAACGAACTGGAACTATGGTTTATAACTTAATATCAATCCTGCACTGTTCCTACATTGTTACAAATTCAATTGCATACTAAATGCCCATGTTACGTCACGTCAGCACATTTAACAGTTTTGTGGATGAAAATGAACAAAAGTGCTAAAGTGAGAAACCATCCGTCCAGGGGTAAAACAGTAATTAAGCTTTTTTTTTTTTTAAAAAAAAAAAAAATTTAAAATTCCAGTCGCTTCTCCCCACTTCTTCTTCTTCTTCTTATCCCTCTCTCCTTCTTACGACTCACCTTCTCCTTCTTCTTCTTTCCTTCTTCTCCTCTATCTTCTTCTTTTCCTCTCTGCATCTCATTCTCTGTCTCAGATCTGGAAAAACCTCGACGCCTCGCAGCCGTACCTCGCCGTCCTATCTTCTTCTCCTCTCTGTCAGTGCTCGCCGAACACTGAACCAAACCACACCGAGAAATCGGCGCGCCGACCACATCGGTTTCAGGAGCTTCGGTCCGGCGTGCGGTCTCAGAAATTGACAAACAGTGGCCTTGGGTTCGACGCTCGGTGGAGGCTCAACACCGAACCAAACCAGAGCGAGCCCAGGCCTAGTTCAAATGGCAGGTCCTTACTGGGTTTCAAAACACTGCCTCACTAATTTATTGTAATAAATCTCTCTGTGTGACTGAGATTGCACTAGACACATTCATTTTAGTACTTTTTGGTAATCAATTGCATGCAGATGCATTCCTCAAATTCCAGGAGAGATTTGGATGCTAGGGTTTAGGGTGTGTGACTCGTGAGAGTTTACCTGATGACGTCTTCTGAAATAAAATCTGGGGCATTGGTTTCATTGCAAGACCTACATCCATCTTCCTCTTATTTCAAGCAAGGGGCTTCATTGAGAGTAACTGGAAAGTAAGACTTGTGCCCTTTCAATGCTTTAGTGGTTTCATTCAATTGCATTATATAAAATATCCAGTGTTTCTTCTTCTACTTTTACTTACTTTTCAGTTACGAATATCCTCCCTGAATCAAGTCTTACATTTTCATAGTTTTTAACTTGGAAGGTTCTCTTAACTATATTTGTAGATTGGCTGAGTAGGGTACAAGTAGTTTATAGTTTTAGGCTGGCTTTGTTGGTCTTGGTGACAGTGTTGGTATAATAAACTGATGGAGACGAGTGGTAGAAAGAAAGATGAACTAGAGGTGGAATTGCTGATACAGACATTGGAGATGTGATAATTTCAGCATTTCGTTTCGGGTTCTGTCGCAGTATTTCTCGAAACGATTCTAGTCTGGTTTTGGTTCATTGAGAATATCATGATCATGGTATGATAGTGTTGGAGTGGATGCAGAACTGGCCAAAAAGATCTTCTGGAGGCAAATGTGGCATCCCCAGTTGGTGGCATTGAGGCACATTGGTAGCATGATGTGGATGGAGTGAGTGTAATGATTGGAAACAAGTCACTACTACAAAAAAATAATTGGGAATAGGTCAAGTGATTCAAATAATTGGTAGCTGGATGATTGCTTCGCTTCATTGAATTTAATTGCATTTCTCATATTTATTCCCCAATATCATTAAGAAGCTTAGTCATTAGTATCTCTTGTTTCTTTCTCAGGTTACAAGAGTATTCTGTAGAGACAGCCATTGCCACAATTATTGATGGAAGAGACAGCTTAAAAATCAACACCCAACACCTCAGGGAGCTTAGCTTTCGAGTCGGATCCATCTACCAGTTCATCGGCGAGCTGCTTATTCAACCCGATAATGAGGTAAGTGGCAAATTACATCCACCTGATGATTTTCAGTGCCGGGCTTCATCCCAACACATGAATGTTATGTTAATTATGTTAGAGCAATGAGCTCAATTGTTCTTGCTCTTTTTTCAGGCAGTCTTGCAGGCACGTGTGGGTAGGAATGTTGATGGCATTGATCTCAATCTCTATTATCAGTCTCTCCAATTGTTGAGGCAATTTCAGGCTCATCATTTGTAGAACCCAGCAACTTAAATATTGTAATTTTAAAGTCAATTTAAAGACCAAATTACCCTCTGCATCCAACCCGTCAAACAATGCAAATTGAAATTGTAATGGCAAAAAGGTCAAAGCTAATGGCCCAATGATCACTTCGTTATTGAACCCAAACGAATATATTTAATCGGGCCCTCAGATTTTTCATGGATTTGACCTTCCGGAGAAAAGCTCATGAGTATTTTTTATAATAATCTTTTATTCGGCAATTGTCATTTACGACATTTGAATTTGAGATCTCTATTTTGCTGGAGGAAATCAAATATGGTTGTACCAAATAACCGTTGGCTAAAAAGTCCAAAATTGGAATTTGCAAGAGTTTATAGTTCAAGTCATTATGAACATTTACCCTCGTATTAGACGGATTTAATTTTCCCTCTCTCAATATCGTTTGTAAATGTAACAACAGAAAAGAAAATCTCTCTCTCTCAATATCTAAATGTAACAACAGAAAAGAAAGCTCAAAGATTATTGGGAAATAGCCTTAAATGCCACTCGTTTGTTAGTTTTAAGTGATCATCCCTCCCCAAAATTTTTGCAACTACCACCTATAAATACATACTTATTGCCCACTTATCTCCCAGCTAACACTTTTGATCAATTTTTGGTTTCTCTTTCAGCTCTCTCTCTCTCTCTCTCAACTTTATCTCATGGTTCTCTTTTCCTCTCTCTCTCTCTCTCTCTCTCTCTCTCTAGCTAACTACGCCTCTTCTCACGAAGAAGATCAAGAACAACCTACAAAACCCACAGCTTTGCCCTCAAAACCCAGTTCATCCCCTTACTCTCCGTTTTCTTCTCTACCCAAATCCAAATCCAAACCCCAACTTCATCTCTCTTCGAATCCCTTCTGCAACCTAAACAAATCCATCTTTTCTGAATATGAGAGCATGTCTTGGCATTAGGTGGCCATTGTTTGAGCATTTTGGTCCAATTTTGGGGGGTTTTGAAGTTAGGGTTTACATGCCCTCTTCAAGAACAGCTTCTGCAGAAAATGAATTGTTGGGAATATGTAAGTTTTGATGTTAAATTGAATTTGATTACTGAAATTGGAATTGTGATTGATTTCGTCTGTATTTTGTGTAGAAAGTGAAGTATTGGGATTGATTTTGTTTGTCTGAAACAACAAATGTGTTTGTTCTTTGTCGATTGATTCTTGCAATTGGTATTGGGATTTTCTATGAACTTGTTATGATTATATCATAGTGAGGTAGCATTGTTGATTTGCTATTTGCAATCGTATTGTGATTTTATTGTGGTTGTATTGTAGTGGTATTGCTTTTGTATTGCTATGGTATTGCTGTTATATTGATTTTTTTTTTGTGTTTTATTGATATGTTACTGTAATTTAATAAGAATATATGTTGATATCATTTTTCTTTATTCTTGGCTGAAGTATTATTTACGATCTCTCTCTCTCTCTCTCTCTCTCTCTCTCTCTGCTCTTCGTATTTTTCTCAACATTTATGTGTTAATTTAATGCCTGGTATTGTTTTGGAACCATAATCATTGTCAATCTCATTGTTTCTTTAAAAGATTGCTGTGAAATTGTTATTCCATTTCCTTCTTTCCTTTGTTTTAAGATATTTTTGTTTAGAGAAAAAGAACTCTGTTTTTGTAAGGCACGATCATTGCAAAAAGATTTAGACACATGCATCTATTTGTAGTCACAAAAGTTGTCCTTTCTTTCCTTATATTAATATCTTTTCACTATTTCCAAATAAACAAGAAAGGTCAGACATGTAGTGCAATTTTGTTACTTTGTGATTTTCATAAATCTTGTATTGATAGGTAATGGTTTTCCTTCAGTATTATTAGGCTTGATTGATAATTCTCATGCTTTACAATTTGTCTGATGGCTTGAAAAAGTGCCACTGCCTGACATAGCCCATGACTAAAATGTCTGCTGTTACAATGTCTCCACTTAAATTGTTTATTTTATGAAAACATGTTACAATTTTTTCCAATTTATTTATCTGTTTGTGGTTTATTACACCTGTTGCAACCCATTTAATGTGAAATAATGGGTTAGACTGAGATATTTTAGAAGTTAACTTGTGATCGGTAAAATATTGTAACAAATAGGTTAACACTCTTTTGTACTATTCTGAGTTCGCCAATATTTTCATGGACTAAGGAAAGAAGAAACCTAGAACACCTCTGTTTGTGCCTGATAAATCACGGCCATGAGCTGGCCGAAGGAGCCCTTTCTCTCGGCCCTGGCACTTGTTCGCAGAGGCTGAAACGCAGCGTTTCGCCAGGGCATTTCGCCTTCCTTAAAGAATAAAAGAAGAAATGCTAAGGCATGATCATCTCGGCCTCAAACGTAGGCCGAGGCCGAACAAAATTGCGGCCAAGGCATTAAAGGCAAATCATCACGTGACAGCAGGGTCCCAGGCTTCATTTAATGAAGTAGTGCCTGTTTAATGCAGCGAATCCATTGGCCACAAAGTAGCATTTAATGCATGAGGAAAGGTGGGAAGTGACTGAAGTCAGGATTTGGTGATGAAGATCAGAGTGATTAGACGTGGACATTCTCACAAGAATTCTGACAGCTTGAGATGTTGGTTCACTAGCTATCCAGGCCATAAATGCGTCTCCACGGCCAGAGGTTCAGAACCCACGATCGAGAGCGGCGGCCAAGATTCACCGGGATTTCTAGAGTCTCACCACCATACTTCACGATCCCAAATGTCGATTGGACTGCCCACTTGCGCTAATCAGACTCCACTATGTGTAAATTCAGCCTCGATTACTCATCCAGGGACTCTTCCTATAAATACAAGACTCGAGCTACATTCAAAGGGTTCAACACCAAAACAAGCCTCCCACTGAGCAACTTATTTTTTCCTGTAATGCACTTTCAATATCTTTACTTGCTTTCCTAGGAGTAGCGTTAGATTGTAAGCAAAATCCATTCATCAATATATCACACGACCCTTGATTTTCAAGGCGCCGGAGCACCATCCTTGTTGTTCGTTCACTCACCCCATATATCACACGACCGTCGCTCCCTGAGCAGCGCGCCGGAGCACCGCCCAAAATCCACCACCAACACCATCACTCGACGGCCTTGTAGTTCAGGCCGTGAACCTAACAGCCGAGACCAGTGCTGGCACCGCCCAAAATCCACCACCTACAATCGTTTGACTAGGAAGACAGATCAAACAGGCGCACCATTCATCCATCCAACACTCATCGAAACATCAACGCACGGTAAACCGTGCTGGCACGCCCGCGCACAACCGCACCGCACCCAAAAGCAGGAAACCCCGTGTTAACGCACATCCCCTCGGCCCGGAACTCCAGGCCGTGAGATTTGCGCGGTAGACACTTTTGCATTGTTTAGTTTCTTCTCTGTCTAGTGTAAATATTTATGTCGGCATGTCTATATTCTACTTTCTATTTTAAGTTGCCTAGTGAAACTATTTTTGTTTTTCAGACAAGATGGTGCTCAGGAGTTCCTTAGCTTCATTATGGATCAGATGCATGATGAAGTACTTAAGCTTGAAGGACAGCCCTTGAGTATTAATGGGCTCAAATCATCTCTAGTATCTTCTGCAGAAGAAGATGAATGGGAGACGGTTGGCCCTCAGAATACAACTGCAGTAACCAGGACACAAAGTTTTGTTCCTTCAGAATTAAGCGATATTTTTGGAGGACAATTGATCTTGATCTTGATTTTTCTTTCTTTTTTCCTGCAGAGGAAAGAAGAACTTTTTTTAGAGAAGGGTGGGTGACTATCAAAGAGCATTATGTCAGGCCTCCAAGATGGTGGAAAGAATTTTATCTTCAAGATGGACGCAGACTTATAGTCATCAATTTGTTGCAACTTCCTCTAGCATTGTACTCAAATGTTAGATTTGGAATCAAAATTTTGTTACTCTTCTTTGAGCCAGCAATTTGTATATTATATTTCAAGGGATATATATAATGTCATAGTCTGACTGAAGTTGTATTAATTTATGCCGAGTTGTCCTTAGCTTGGGGTGGTTATCATTATCAGTATAGAATTTTGTATCTATAATTTAAAATTCCATTATACTAAGGTGGAAATTGTGAAATGTGCATCATATCTCAATCTCATCATTGTGTTTGCAAAATGCTGCATGCCTCAGCTACTTTCAGTGTCAACAATGTCTCCAATTTCATAGGGTATATATCATTGCCAGGAAAAATGTAAGGGGAAATGTCTGATATAATCATTTTCTGTTTTTTTTTTCTGCAGTTTTGTGTTGACAATTTCTGTTTCTTTCCCCTTTTCTTTTCAAATTGCACAAGAAAAAGAAAAGCCACGCCCAACTTGTTTATTGTATTTGTATTGCGTTTTTATTGCTTGTATATTGCCACTTTATTGCTTGTTTATTGCTATCGTATTGCTTTTGTATTGCATGTTTGTTACCACTTCATAATCTACGTGCCATTACTTTCGTATTTTTTTTGTTTATTGCTTTTTGGTTGGTTTTCTTAATTAATATAATTTGTTGCAGGAAAAGCAACTATGTGTTTGATTTATAAAAAGGACATGACATCCTTAATGGAATCACATTCTCACAATAATAAATAATCAATAAATAATCAATAAAAAATCAATAATGGAATCACATTCTTACACCAATAGCTGAACATGAATCAATCATATTGAAGAGATACATATACGGTGCTTGTTGTTCCTTATTTATATGATAATGAATAATGATCTGACATTTTCCTTTACAAAATAAACTAATATAATCAAGCGTTGTCTTTTACAAAATATCCTTATAAGTTCCTTCACAAGACAGACTTGAAAAAACAGGTGATAAGAAACAAATATAAGTGCAATAACCAGGCAATACCAAAACACTACAATGGCAATACGATGACAATACAAATGCAATAGGGGAGCAATACAATGGCAATACAAAAACTCCACATTCCCACTATATATTCATAATCTACAACATATTACAAAAAGGACACAATGCCCTTAATGGAATCACATTTTACACTCCTACATCGTCAAAATACCCTCGAACAAGGAATGGGCGGAGAGGCTTCTGTAAAAGTTGAGGATGTAAAAGATGTTGTTGACTTGAAGGAAATGGAGTAACAATTTCACAGCAATCTTTTAAAGAAACAATGAGATTGACAATGATTATGGTTCCAAAACAATACCAGGCATTAAATTAACACATAAATGTTGAGAAAAATACGAAGAGCAGAGAGAGAGAGAGAGAGATCGTAAATAATACTTCAGCCAAGAATAAAGAAAAATGATATCAACATATATTCCTATTAAATTACAGTAACATATCAATAAAACATAAAAAAAAAAAAAATCAATATAACAACAATACCGTAGCAATACAAAAGCAATACCACTACAATACAACCACAATAAAATCACAATACGATTGCAAATAGCAAATCAACAATGCTACCTCACTATGATATAATCATAACAAGTTCATAGAAAATCCCAATACCAATTGCAAGAATCAATCGACAAAGAACAAACACATTTGTTGTTTCAAACAAACAAAATCAATCCCAATACTTCACTTTCTACACAAAATACAGACGAAATCAATCGCAATTCCAATTTCAGTAATCAAATTCAATTTAATATCAAAACTTACATATTCCCAACAATTCATTTTCTGCAGAAGCTGTTCTTGAAGAGGGCATGTAAACCCTAACTTCAAAACCCCCCAAAATTGGACCAAAATGCTCAAACAATGGCCACCTAATGCCAAGACATGCTCTCATATTCAGAAAAGATGGTTTTGTTTGGGTTTGTTTAGGTTGCAGAAGGGATTCGAAGAGAGATGAAGTTGGGGTTTGGATTTGGGTAGAGAAGAAAACAAAGAGTAAGGGGATGAACTGGGTTTTGAGGGCAAAGCTGTGGGTTTTGTAGGTTGTTCTTGATCTTCTTCGTAAGAAGAGGCGTAGTTAGCTAGATGGAGAGAGAGAGAGAGAGAGAGAGCGTTGAGAGAGGAAGAGAGAACCATGAGATAAAGTTGAGAGAGAGAGAGAGAGAGAGCTGAAAGAGAAACCAAAAATTGACCAAAAGTGTTAGCTGGGAGATAAGTGGGCAATAAGTATGTAATTATAGGTGGTAGTTGCAAAACTTTTGGGGAGGGATGGTATTTCCACTTAAAACTAACAAACGGGTGGCATTTAAGGCTATTTCCCTCTTTTTTTAAAATGGTATAGCCGCATGGCTGTACTCAGTTTTCCTAAATTTGATGAAACTAATCAACACCCTTTTGTCCAGAGAGAGAGAGAGAGAGAGAGAGAGAGAGAGAGAGAGAGACCTGGCCGTGGTGGGATATAGCCAATGTACAAGATTGCTGAAACCAAGGTTCCCCATCAACCTGAACAGGCAATGCAGCAAAGAGATGTATCTTAATTGACTGCCCTGTGCCAGTCTTCGAGCACGAGAAAGCCCAACCCGTCCCAAACAGAACAGCAGTTGAGAGACATAGCACGCATTACCAATTATAGTGATCCATTATAAATTGAGATTACCAAACTTTAGGGACTACAAGCCAAAGTAAATAATCAAAACAGCCAAACGAGTATTTATGCTAAAATGTAATCTAGCTTAGAACGAGCATTTTACATATCCTAATATTCTGGAAAAAATCAACATTCCAATATGTAAGTTTGTGTATCACATATCAAGAGGTAGAGCATCCACAAATACCCAAATACCTGAAGTTTCCCAAGGTGCCATGTTCCAGAAATGCTCACAACCTCAAGTATTTTATCATGCGTAGATTGTGGATCAAAATTATCATAAGTTTCATGTTCATTTTGCCACAAATCTACACCGCCCTTGTAGCTTCCAATATTCGCAACAAGTACGCCTTCGGCATCCTGAAAATGTGTCTAAAAGTCCAGCACTGATAATCTCAAAATTAGTCAATCATGATATAGCCAAAGCTCAAGCAATATGGTGATGATTTCTGAATCAGCAACTAAAGTGTTGTGTCTTTATGGTTAAAATCTTTTCATACGTACTCACCTCAGGGACCTCCATCTCAAGTCAACACCATCTACTTCAAATCGAACTTGCCAAGGAAAATCCACAAATGTTCTATCCATTATACCCTTAGCACCTTCTCTTGCATAAGGGACTTTATTCATGAACTGCAGGTATATAACAATTGCAACAAAATAACTGATGTCAACAGCTTAAGTAGGAAGTCTCTTGCATAAAGGACTTTATTCATGAACTGCAGGTATATAACAATTGCCGGACGGCTATACTCCGGATTTTTTATAATTAAAAAAAAAACAAGAGTATAGCCGTCAGGCTTTACTGGGGTCCTTTTAAAAAAAAAATTATAAATAGTATATTTGAGCGGCTATACTCTTTACATAGATACTGTGATCTTTTTTTAAATTGTTTTTCCCCGATTTTTGTTTATCGATAAGAGTAGTTTAGAGCATTATCCATTACTATTACATTAGGCCATTACCCGAGTCTCTATTGTCCCCTTTTGAGTTTTTACATTTCCAGAGTTATTACATGTATAAAGAATTTAGCATTTTCACATGTACACGTACGTACGTATTTTTCATGTTTAATACACTTTTTTTTAACCAAATTTTGAATAATACGCACAATATTCATGTTATTCGCATATTATTGATTAAAAATTAATGTCTATAAAGTATAAACTAATGCAACTAGAAGGGTCTTTTTCTTTTAATTTTTTTTATTAATAAATAGTATAGCCGTGGCTATACTCCTTTTAAATATAATATACTTAGAAAGTATAGCCGCACGGTAATACTACGGTTTTTTTTTTTATAAAAAATAGTATAGCCACGCGGCTATACTGTTTTTGACACGAATAGCAAGGCGGGTCCCTTTTTTATTTTATTTTTAATAAATAGTATAGCCGTGCGGCTATACTACTTTTAAATATAATATACTTAAAGACTAGCCGTTCGGCTATACGACGGTTTTTTTATTATAAAAAATAGTATAGCCGAGCGGCTACACGTTTGTTGGCACGTGGGAGCGAGTCGCAAGTCGGGTCCTCTTTTTTTTTCTTTTTTCTTTTTAAATAGTATAGCCGTCCGGCGGTACTCTGGGTTCTTTTTTTAAATTAAGACTTTACGGGGATAGTATAGCCGAACGGCTATACTATTTACATAGACACTAATCTTTTTTTTAATTGTTTTTCCCCGATTTTAGTTTATCGATAAGAGTAGTTTAGAGCATTATCCATTACTATTAGGCCATTATCTAAGTCTCTATTGTCTCCGGTGGATTTTTTACTGTTCCACAATTATTATCCTTTCAAAGAATTTGGTATTTCCACGCTGAATACTCATACTACACACCTACATATGTATTTATCAATACTACTTCCGTTTTCCGTACACGTCTTAAAGGTTCGGTAAAATACATGTTTTTTATAAAAGCAAACAGGTTTAATACACATTGTTTTTACAAAATTTTCAATAATACGCACAAAATTCACATATTATACACATAACTTTCACATATTATTGAATACAAATAGGTTATACTAGTGATTTACCCCCTGAACTTGTACATAACTTTCGATTTGGCCCCCTATCCTTTTTTTAAAAAAAGAAAATTAAGGATATGAACTTTTTTTTCATCAATTTCCCCCCTACCATCTAAATCCTCAACATTTCATCCAAATTTCAGTTAAATAAATTTTTTTTATAAATTATTATTTTGAAAAAAATGGAAGAAAAAGAGTATCATCCTCCACCCCCACAGACCTTTCCCCCCCACTTCCCCCTTCTGTATTTTTCATCCCCCGAACCCAACCCACCCCCCCTCTCCTCCGGGTTTTTCTTCTCCTCTCATTCCCCCATGACCACCACCCTCGACTCCCAAATCAATCCCCCACCCCACAGACCCCTCCCCTCACCTCCCCTTTTCTATTTTTTAACCCCCGAGCCTAGCCCCCCTTGGGTTTTCTTCTCCTCCCATTCCCCATGTGACCATCACCCTCCACCCTCAAACCAATCCTCCATCCCCAGATCAATCCCCCACCCCCACAGATCCCTCCCCCCTCCTCCCCATTCTTTTTGTTCTCTCCCCAGCCGAGACCCATCCCCGAGCCCCAGACCCAGACCCATTCCATCCCCTAGCCCTTGCCTCTAGACCCCAACCCATCCCCCCAAACCCATCCCTTCCTTGCCAGCAGAAATGGCTTCAGAGGTGCTTTACCGGAGAATCCCACCTCAGGAAATTGCATATCATAGCAACATTTGGAGCTTCTGAGCAGCTAGACCCTTATTATTAACATACAAAATGACCATTTTGCCCTCATTTAACGGCAAATTGGATGAAATGTTGCAAATTTAAATGGTAGGAGGGAAATTGGCGAAAAAGAGAAGCTAGTATCCTTAATTTTCTATAATTAAAAAAAACGGATAGGTGCAAATCAAAAGTTCGGTACAAGTTCAGGGAGTAAATCACTAGTATACCCATAAAAATAGTATTTACTAAAATATTTAAATAAATTATAGTAAAATATTATATAGGCTTGCTAATAAGTTTCTGGCAAACAACCATTATTTGTTAGAATTAGAATTAGGCAAACTGGCCCAATCTCGAGAGTCTCAAGAAGAGAGGACTTGTAGCCTCACCTCCAGCATCCATATATTAGGCTCAATTTTCTCTTTTTTGTTAACTAAAAGTCAAAGCTAGGTCAACCACATTTAGGCAGATTCAAAAACCAGATAGGTCACCTCCTCAAATAATATTCAATTTAAATATAAGAACGTCTATTCTTGTACAGATATGTCAGATACAGAATACACCTTAGTTGCCTAACTCCAAGTCTTTTGTGTGTCGACTAAACCCGTAACCTAACGGTAAGAAAAGAATACCCTCAGATTCTCTTGTAATTACTGCAAAAAGACTGTCTATAAGCCTTGGGTTGTTAGTGTGTCAACTAGTTGAAAATGCAGTTTTGTTTTAGTACACAAAATTGTATTTACAAGCTCCTTTTGCTCTAACATCCCTAACCAACAAACCACTAGTCATAGTGATATCTACAATTATCTTCAAGTTCTCAATCCTGTTATGCACGCCCTTCTCCACGGGGCATTTTCTTTGACATCGCTGCCATGGATAAAAATATTTCAGCAATTCGTAGAATCAAATGATATAAGAAACTCGTTTAAATAGAGATATCAAGCAGTTATATGATTGACTAATAGCATAAGTAAACCAATATTAAAGTAGTGAAATAACAATATACATATAACACAGAGAGAGAGAGAGAGAGAGAGAGAGAGAGAGAGAGAGAGAGATCTTACAATCTTCAACATCCTTCATCTGGTAATAATGCGGAGCTATTTCCACTAACCACTCCGGCTTTAATTCTGTTACCTGAAATTTAATTGGAAGGCTTTAGCTGTAATGCAAATAGCATATACGAGATAACCAACCAACAGGGAAAATGAAAGGTACCAGGGAACATATACCTGTCTCATATATTCCTTGGTTGTAAGTACCAATTCATGGTATATAACCCATCTCGGAAGCACCTGAAGATAAAAATTCAATAGAAAATCAAGCAATGCATCAGATAATATTTGTCCAATTACTATGAAAGGCAAAAACCGACATTGACATACAAATAAATTATTTCCTCTAATGCATATACAAAAGCCTGTGAGTTTTTGGTAATTGGTATTGTGTACATGTGTTCACAAGCGAAATGATGTGTTAAAAAAGCAGTAAAGTTTGTCCTCTTTTTTTGCATAATGCATAATAAATATCCTCGTCACGGGTGAGCAGTCAGCTCTTAATGCAATGAAAGTAATGACCCAAACCAATATTCCACTTTCACTCCCTTTGCAAAAAATACGCTTCACTAACACATACTATATTCAATACATAGCATGAGTGAGATCAGTTTATAATTGTGATCCAAAAGACTAAGCTTGTATGCAAAGCAGCCACCAGGACAATGCAATTCATCTTTACCTGTGATAACCCTGAGCTGGGATGTATATGGACGGTCTGTGGATGTTTGACTGTTCTATAAGATCCATTCTTTTGAAGCTTTGCAGAATGAGGGAAGAAGCCTGATAGAAATAGCAACACGGTTTAATTTAACAATGAACAGAGGGGAAAAACAAAAAGAATCACTTTTAGATCATTATGGCTAACAGTAATGGTAAGATTACCAGATGTAATCGCCTTCTTTATGGTCTCGTAATCACTGAGATTTGAGACCAGCTCAATCTCAACCCTCTCCAAGAGTCCCTCAAGCTGGTCTCTAATATCTCTAGCACGCTTCATGCTCCTCACCTGTAAATTTTTGGGATTACAAACAACCGTGTGAGGAGTATTGATAAAGAATCAATATATTGTAATTTGACATGGTCAACACAATATGTTAATCAGTATCTACAAAAAAGAGGAAATAATTAACCTAAACTAGTATCGATGTTTTAAATAAAAAATAGATCAAGATTTTAATTGGCATTGGTATTATTCTGTTGTCACCATACAGAGGCATATTAAACTGTACCTGTATATAGTTTTCATAGCACCACTGGGTTGAGAAGTTGGTCTCTTTCCATGAGTTATACACCTAAGAGGAAAAAGAGAAAAAGGAGGTCAAATAACCATTCAAAAACATTTGAAAACTTACTTGGCACACAGTTAATAATGCGGATCTATACCAACCTCATTCAAGTCATTATAACTACTTAACATATCAAATTTACCATTTTCCCATGCTCCCAAGTCCCAAAGTCATTGTTTAAAGCCCTAAACATCAGATATGTTCACTAAAGGGAAAATAGAAAGAAACTATATAGAAAAAGAAAGAAACTACACCTTGAGCAATGCAATGTGATCTCCCACGTTCCCGGTGTGAAAATTCAAACGTGCATTGTCAGCATGAACTTGTTTGTCCTTGGGACGGTAAAAGATGGAATTACCAATGGAAAGCATGGCAGCAATGGAAATGACCTCATCTGAACACTTGTACTTATCAGAAGCAACTATCATCTTAGATAGCATGGGATCAAGAGGAAACTCCGCCATCCTTCTACCAACTTTAGTCAACTCACCCACTTTATTTAATGCACTTAGTGCAAATAACAGTTCCAGGGCTTTTAGTAATGCTTCAGACGGCGGAGGGTCCATAAAATCAAAGTGTAATAAGTCATGAATACCAAGGCTCTTCAGCGTAAGCACAACATTTGCAAGATTAGTTCTTTGTACTTCTGGTACTGTGTTATCATCTAAATCATTGTAATAATTGTAGGCAGTATATAACCGGAAGCACTTTCCAGGACCCGTTCGACCAGATCGACCTGCCCTCTGCATTGCAGATGCCTTTGAGATGGGAGTAACTAGCAATGACTCCATTCCAGTCCTTGGGTTATACGACTTCATCTTGCAAAACCCTGGGTCAATAACATATTTGATCCCATCAATGGTCAATGAAGTTTCAGCTATATTTGTGGCAAGGACAACCTTCCTTGCCCCATCAGGTGTGGCTTCAAAAATTTTTGCTTGCAGCTCAGTAGGTAGGTTTGCATATATGGGACAAATGATCAGCTCAGCAATTTTTGTCCCTAGACCCCTTGTTCTGTGCTTCAATATTTCTTCTGCTGTTTCAATCTCTTCCTGACCAGTAAGGAATACCAATATATCTCCAGGTGGTTGTGTCACATGGATTTGAAGTGCAGTGACAATTGCTGCATCTAAGTAATCAGCTTCTGGTGCTTTCGTGTAATGTATTTCAACAGGATACCGCCTCCCTGGAATTTTGAAAATTGGAGCAGAATCAAAATAATCACTGAACTTCTCAGCATCAAGCGTTGCACTTGAGATAAGCAGTTTGAGATCCGGTCTAAATCGAGCAATATCCTATTACAAAAACCACTAACCATCAGATATTGAAGAAACAAAGGTATTTATCAGTTATTATAAGTGCTTCCAGAAGAAAAGTAGACAGGGTGATCATTAAGAAACAATCTCCAAGAGAAAACCATAGATGAAATTACCACAAAAATATGCCAGAGGTTTAACTAGAGGCAATATCTTCACTAAAAATAAGAAAATTAAGCACAGTCAAGAAAATTAAATTGGTCCTACAATCGATGCATGATGCACTTCAATAAGCAACACACCATAAAGAAATGACTGAGAAACATGAAGAGTTACTGCTTACCTTTACCAGTCCAAATAGAATATCAGTTGAGAGTGTTCGTTCATGGGCCTCGTCCACCATCACCACACTAAAATATTTGCAGACAGAAAGTGAACCAATGCAAATAATCCAAGTATTGAACTGTATATCCCATACACCAAGTTAGCTTACCTGTAACTCGCTAGATCTGGTTCACCAAGGAACTCTCGCAACAGCATTCCATCTGTCATATATTTCAAAACAGTCTTTTCGGATGTGCAATCCTCAAAACGAATAGAATAACCAACCTGCATATGGCATAAAATGCCCCCACAACTGTCAAATAGACATAGAATTCATCTAAGCAAGGACAAACTGAATCAAGAACCTAGAGAACCATTTGAAATAAGTAAACAAAGAATAAGCATACCATCAGAATACCTTTTTCTCTTAAATAAAGGGAATCACTGGTCATTACCTTTTTCTTTTTATCTGATCACAGGTTATTAACTTAATAGCATAATGAACAAAGATCGCTAGTGGAATACCTCGTGCCCAAGTTTGACCCCTATTTCTTGAGAAACCCTTGCAGCAACACTCATAGCAGCAACTCGCCGTGGCTGTGTGCACCCAATCTGTAAAAAAAAATATAAAAAAATTATCTAGCCCATACTACCCATTTAGATAGTTTTAATATAATCAGGAGTCCACCTATTTTTTTCGGTCACAATTTTGAAACCTTTCAGGTTGTTTGAGGTAAATTGTTCAGTCTCCAGGAGCATGTTGAATATACTAAAAATACAATGTTGCAAAACCAAAAACGAAAATATATATATTTTTTCAATATTAGCCACACAAGTTTTAAAAAAAAGGTATGATAAGGGCTATCCCTTATCAAGGGTCCACTTCAATTAGCATTTCATCTGAGAGTCAAAAAATTTCGCATCAAACACTGAATGATTTCCAGGACAAAGCAAGAAAATTGCAAGAAACAAAGCTTACACCTTTCCACGCTTTGTGTATCCAGCCTCGTGAAGATATTGGGGTATCTGTGTGGTTTTTCCAGAACCAGTTTCACCAACAATAACAAGAACCTACAAAGCATAAGTCGAAGGCATGTCATACAAAAAGAAAATTCTTAGATGTACTTTTGTTAATGAGGATATTCGTTAGAAATGCCTATGGCTCAAAATGCTTGTAGGAGTAAAACATAACAATCTGGTGCAAACTAAACCATCAGCTGCATTACATTTGAACACATGCATTCCTAGTCAAAATTTTGAAAACGTAAATTTGTAATGGAAAAGCTAAAAAACCTGATGATTTTCAACAGCTTCAAGCAATTGATCACGGTAGGTGTAGATGGGTAATGTTTTTCTGTCATCCTGAATGAGCAAAAACATAAACGATTATTAAAACATATATTGTAATCTCCTATGATTTGATACCATTCAAAGGTTAATCATATAGTTAAATAATTAATGATAACCACAAAGTAAATGGACACCGCAACAATCTTTAAAGCTTCCAAAATGTTTGCATTTTTTAACGTTCTATATTTATTCATGCTCTTCAGGTTGTTTATATTTAGCAGGCATTTTTAACTTCCCCAATTTATTCATTCGTTTCTGAAGCATGCCACAGGCTGCAACTAGTAGTATACATTTCTCAAAAACAACGGTAAGAATAAGTCATACCAAACACAGTTACATCTAAGCAAATAAGCCAAAGGAAATATGAACAAACAAATTAAGAAAAAGAAAATTATTAGCAACCTGGAGCTTCTCTAAGGCCGTTTTCGCCTTCGACTCAAGTAACGCAGAGGGTTGCCCGTCATCATCAAACTGCATCCAGAAAACAAACAGATGTGACTTTGACTGTGATACCAGACGAAGGTGTCACGTCAAAAATGATGATGCTAGTTGGCATACCTCATCACCATCCATCACTGATGCCTTGATAAAATCAATCTGATCCTCAAATACAAATCTAAGCATCAAAATATATGAGTGAAAAAGACTTAGAATGCTCATGCACAAACAAAAGAAGCTATGAGAATAAGCTTCTGCAATTAATTTGCTTCACTTATTAACAGATGCAACTTCAGATAGTGAAAATAAGCAGGTAAAACAGAAGCAAGAGGATGAAAATTCGTAAACTTACTGATACTCATCAGATATTTGTTTCTTATTTTTTGAACCAAATTTCAGCGTAGCTTTTCCTGCAAGATGATCCTCAGGATGAAAATTATTAAATTTGTTTAAAATTTCAAGGGAAAGGACACTTAAGAGAATGCTAAAACCTCACAAAGAACTCACCAATTTGGTGATCCTCCCAAGCTTCCTGTTCTGCAAATGGGTTCATTTTATCCCCAGCACTGAGGTCCCTATAAAACGCAACAGGTAAAAAAAAGAGTTAAAGACAGAACAAGATCTGTTTCAGGATTGTGGATTCATTTATTGAGTTAAGAATATTTTATTGGGGGGCAGGAATGATGATTGTAGTAATTGTGGACATTTCCAAAATAGTGACCTGTAGCGTTGCACAGCAACAGAAAATCTCTTTTCCTGATTAACACCACCCTCCTCATCGTACGCATCTGGCATCCTGTACTGCATTTCAAAAAGATTGAAAATACCAATGCATCTCAATTACTCATCCACTCCAATGAGAGCAGGAGGAAAATTGTCAATACAGAACTCTCTTGAAAACAAGCTCACATAGGCAAAAAAGCTAACCATAGTTAATTATCAATAACTCCAAATTACCTCAGTGGTATCCTCAACCTCATCTGACCTCTTCTTCACCAGATCATATATTTGTCTCTTGTAACTGTAGCACAAAATTCACAAATAGGAAAAACTATTAGATTCTGTAATAGATTTATTTGCTGGAAAAATAACTAAAATTAGTTTTTTTCTTTAACTTCGGTTTATTGGAGTAATAAAACGCTAACCAATAACCACTGACTGATCATGGCAAAGTAATTAGGTAACGGCATTTTCATTACCTTAGTTCGCGATATTCTGCTTCAGTGAGCTTCACACCATCAAATAAGTATTGTTCATCCTCTATATCGTCTCTGAGATACATGTCAAAACAATTAAGCACCGCTAATTGTGCAGTTATACCTTTTAAATTACAGAACTACAACAGGTTTTTTCTTTTTCTTTCTTTTGGGGGTAGGGGGTCGGGGTGGGGGTTGGGGGAGCTAACTTTAGGTCAAAGCAAAAGATAATTCTTTCCATACCTGATTTCCTCCAATTTCTTTTGCTCCCTCTTCTTGAGATATTCTTGTCTTGAAACTTTTCTGAAGCAGAGACAATTGAAGGAGAAATATTAGAACCCCGCTTACTGTCATATAGAACATATATATTTTGAGTACTTTATTTTGCTTTCTAGGATGAAAATAAGTAGCTTCAAGATAATAACTAAAATGGAAAGACAGTCTTTTCCACTCTGACAAATCACCAGAATGTTTGTGTACTAAACCATTTAGAAACAAGCAGCTTTTTATGTGTAAGAAGACAGAAAGGCATGCAGGTACTCTTGCTCAAAAATTTAGAAAACTAAGGGTGGATTTTATTTTTTTTAAACCATTAATCTTTTAACTATTTCAAAAACAACTATTGCCTGCCAAAACAAAAGAATTTCACCTATAAGAACGATACCAAAAAAATTAAAAACAGAGGACTTCAGAATGAATCAAATACTATTTAGAAACTTCAAATATTATTTGTTTTAAAGCACTAATCTTTTAACTATTTGAAGTTTTCTATTGCCTGCCAAAAAATAGAATTTCACCTATAAGAACGATACCAAAAAAACACAGAACTTCAGAATAAATTAATTCATGATATCTAGATAATGACAAACCTTAAATCTTCAAGGTCATTCCGCTCCAATGCATTGCTTCTCCGAATAGCCTCCTCTGTTGTACGGTACAATGTATCATGATGAGGCAACAAAAATTATAAACATGAATATGAGCAAATGCAGCAAGTCTTAAGTATGTAATTCTCGAAATATGTGTTTGGATGTAATTACTCTCAAGTTGTAGTACCTTCTTCCTTTCGTGTTAATTTTCTCTCTGTTAACTGTAGGGAGGGAGGGAAAAAAAGGAAGTTAGTGACAAGAAAACAACAAAAGCAATGTTATGATTATGCACATGTAGGTAGTTGTTCCAAATCAGAGACGAATATGAGAAGGCATAGCTCAATCTAAGAGTTGTAGCTAGGAAACACCATAACAGTAGTTTGTGGGTAAAACAGGATAATCTCCGTATCAAGGACTAGACCCAGATAATAATATTCTAGCCGAAATATACAATACAGCTGCAGTTTCAAAGCATACATCTTTGCATGATATCAATAAATCATTTAAGGATGCAACCTTTAAACAACTAGAACTAGCTCGAAGCAGGAAGACAATCCAAGCAATTTTTATACCGAAAACTAAATGTAGGAAATGAAAATCAGTTCTGAACTAAATTTGTACCTTTCGTGTAGCCGCTGTATCCCGTTCCCTTATATTCTGCTCCAATTGCTCCCTCTCTCTTTGATCACGCAATCTTTCTTCTTCTGACTGCATACCATTTTAAATAGAGGACATGTAGAGAAATATTAGGAAAAATGTATAACAGAAAATGAATGCAAACATGTCCCTCAATGTGTATATGAGACATAGCAAAAAATGTATATATAATTATAATGAACATAATGGCATGATTAATGAACCATACAGATTCTATCATCAGATAACAAGATAATTAACCAATCCGACCACAAAGTGAAAGACTAACCAAGTATTGAAGCACTACCTATTGATAAATTTTAAAATATATATAAAAATAAAACAAGAAAACCTCTGAACCATCATTGTCATCTGGGGAAATTCGTCTTTTAACTCGTCTCTCTTCTGCCTCTTGTGCAATCACCTGCATCATTGCACTCAGTTAAAACAACAGTTACCATGAGAAACAAATATAGAATATTACCTTTCAAGAAGTTAAAAGAATTAACCTCATCATCTTCATCTTCTTGACTCAAGACCTTCTTCCTGAAACGTTTCTTATGGGAGTCAGCTTTCCTGGACTCAGAAACAACCTGGACAGAAGATCCATCGCCATCATCGTCATCTTGGTCATCTGCATCCAAGAGAGAATATGTCTTCTGCTTCTTCACCAACATCGCAGCTTCCCTCTCTTGTTTCTGATATAGCTGATATACACAAGTAACAAGCAGGAAAGACACGATGTCATAGACAGATAAAACTGGAGGCTAAAATCCTAAGTCTACACATTCATTTAATTTG
The DNA here is from genome assembly GCF_965620075.1 of Prunus avium. Classification (NCBI taxonomy): domain Eukaryota; kingdom Viridiplantae; phylum Streptophyta; class Magnoliopsida; order Rosales; family Rosaceae; genus Prunus; species Prunus avium. Next base: position 28,308,359 of record NC_142288.1, on the reverse strand, counting down.
GAATAACAACTCACATTCAAACCAGATTCTTTACGGGGCACTCTTGCGAAGATGTCTTCAGCAAATGCACTTGTTTCGGCCGAAGAGGACAACCCAAATTCTACAAGCTTGCCCACCACATCAGCCGGTGATTTTGCTTGTTTGGCTGCAAGAAATGTGAAGTTTCGATTAGAAACAGCGTGCACAATGTAAATTTTTAAATTGAGTACACAAAAGCAAGAGAAAATTAACAGGTAAGGACAACTAACTTAATCCAATAATGTACTGAACAACAGTGGGCTGAGAATATCCGAGAAACGTCATCAACTTATCGGATACCCATGTCTTTAGATTGCTCTCGCTCCCCATTTTCCCTGCATTCAAAAATAAATCATTCTCAACATATATTGAGAGAAAATAATGGTAAAACTTTATTTCAAAATAAAACAAAAGAACAAAGGTGAAGAAGAAGTTAAGCAATTCCTGCTAATTTAAACTAACAATCAAGTGAAGGCAAATTCAAATTCAGAAACGAGAAGGAAGAATATCAAGTACAAAGAGAATTTATCCATGTTGCTTAAGCTAAAAAGCAAATAACTTTTTCAACGTAATTACCGTAAACAAAACAAGAAGGATCACATTGAAACCTAAGTACTGTTTTCCGTTTAGATAACGGAATTAACTAAGGGAACTCACCTTAGGGCTACAAATATTTCTAGCGTTTGTTTGTTTGGCTGAGAAAAGGATTGGTCTTCCTAGAGAAAGGCTCTGTGTGAGCTTTGCACGTGCGGTAATGCGAGGAACGTGTGGACAGTACGGCTACTTCCGAGACCACTGTAAACGGCCGGAGTTGACAGTTCGCTGTGCGTTCAAAACGGCGTCGCGTCACGGCGACGACACAGAAAGAGAGAAGGAAAGTGCGGGCTTTGCGAGATTGGGTCGGAGAGAGAAATATAAAGGAAGGGCTTTGGGCCGTAATTTTTCACATGTTGGAGCCAAAATTTTAATTGGTCTAAGAGCAATTCCACCGGTTGCCCTTAGCCTTGGCAAGGAGAAACACTTGCCTGCACCGGGGATAGAACTACAGTTCTATCCCCCTCCAATCGCAGCCCGCCACTTGTCCATTTTCTGACAAAGTTAGACACGTGGCGGGCTGCGATTGGAGGGGGATAGGACTGTCCCCGGTGCAGGCAAGTTTTTTCATTTGGCAAGGGGGGTAGGGCAGCCACTATTTTTGGTGTGGGAAGTGAAAAATATGACTAAGTATTTATTTTAAAAAAATATGAATTTTTTTGGTTTTTTTTATAATTTTTGTTGTTGCTGACGTCAGCCCCCTGAGTTTTGAATCTAGGGCTGAACCTGCCCTCAGGCCAGCCTGACTTCGTGGCCCCCACAAGCAACTCGGGCTAACCCTTGCTGCTGGAGGCCCTTTTTCTCCCAAACCCCCTAGCCTCAGTCCAAAACCCACTGCTGGACTTGCTCTAAGGGAGTGAGGGGCTCAATATCATCATCCAATAACATAAAGGAAAAGCTGAATCCCACTCGGGGTGTGGGGACACCTCGTGGTATTTACCAAAATGGGAATGCTAGCAAGCCTTCTCTTTTGGACCTTCTTCCCTTTTTGCTTAACATGTGTCATTCTTCTTACACTTAAAACAATGTCATTAATATATTATACAAGCTAACTTTAACTTTCCAAGTTTACCCTTACTAAATGTATTCAATTTATCCAAAAAAAAAATTCACAACTTTCTTACCATCTTATAATTTTTTTTTTTAAAAGAAAATGTATGCTTTTTTAAAAAAGAGGAAATGTCCCTTTTTTTTTTTTTTTTAACACAAAGGGTTTAGTAGATTGAATACATTTCCTATCTAAACCCTTTGTGTTTATAAAATAAATAAAAATAAAAAATAAAAACAGACATTTCCTTTTTTAGAAAAAGCATACATTTTCTTTTTTAAAAAAAATTAATAAGATGGTAAGAAAGTTGTGAAATTTTTTTGGAGAAATTGAATACATTTAATAAGGGTAAACTTGGAAAGTAAAAATTAGCTTGTATAATATATTAATGACATTGTTTTAAGTGTAAGGAGAATGACACATGTCAAGCAAAAAATCGAGAATGTCAAAAGGAGAAGGTTAGAGAGAAGGTTGTTAGCATTCCCCTTACCAACAAAAATATACATATTGACTTTACTTTTTGGGTCCACATAAATAATGTAAAAAAATAGTTAATACTCACTCCAACTGTAAATATATTTTCTAATACAAGCGATTGAGAGGAGGGGGTTTGCACAATAGTCATTGGGTGCCTAAGGATTTCTAACATTCGCTCATATGGATGGAGATGGAAGAACGCAACCAACCGAGTTATACCCAATTGGCCCAATTAAATATTTTTTTTATAGTACAATCAATAGTCTAAACTAAAGGGGAGGAAGATTTCACACACACAAACAACTAAAATGCCATGGGCAAGGGCGAAGCCGAAGCTAATGAAGGCTCACAGTGGTCAAGTGACCTTTCTCATGTTTCATATTTTATCTTTTTACATGTTTGTATTTGATTTTTTTATATAGTATTTCTGAAATTTGACCATTCTCACCATCTTATCTTTTGAAAACACTACAAAAGTAGAATGTTGACTTACAAAAGATGAAAACTTTTGTCTCACATGTCCTTAACTTGTGCTACTTACCTTTCTAATTATATTTTTATTTGTAATAACTTAATAATTATTAACCTAATTACCTAAAACTAAAAGCTAACATAATCTTACCCCAAAAAATAAAAAAACTCAGAAGCATAACAATTCAAATTGAAGATCAACAACCTTTGTAAATATTTTGGAATAATACATAAATTAATACAAAGGATTTTATTATGAGATGAATTTTATGCTAAAAGTCCGATCTCGACTCGTAGAGAGAGAAATATATAGCACAAGTTTTGGGCTTTTTTTAAACGTGTTGGAGCTTAAGGCCAAGGCCCAAGATTTTAATCAAGCCATTCATTAAAAGAAATTAGGCTTATTATCACAAAAGATACCTAAGGTTTACGAAACTATCAGATTGCATCCTTAATGTTTTTTTGTGTCACTCGTGGTCCTCAAGGTTAGTATGTATAATCACAAATGGTCCTTGCCGTTAGGTTCCGTCAAAAACTCCGTTAGTTTGCTGACGTGGCATATATACATATCACAAAACATCCCTAAGGTTTACACATCTATCACAAATGGTCCTTGCGAAATTTTTTAATTTTTTAATTTAAAATTCATAAAATTTTGGTTTTCTTTTTTATATTATTTAAAAATATATATTTTATTTTAAATACATATGACACTATATTTTTGAAGATGTGGGCTCCACATATATGCCACACCAACAAACTAATGAAGTTTTTTTAAAATAATTTAAAATTCATAAAATTTTAAAATGAAAAAATCATTTATATAAGGATTTTAACCTTAAGGACCATTTATAATCCCTAAACCCTTGGTTTTTTTCATTTTTAAATTTTATGAATTTTAAATTATTTTTTAAAAACTCCATTAGTTTGTTGATGTGGCATCTATGTGGAGCCCACATCTAAAATAATATAGTGTCATGTGTATTTAAAATACAATATATATTTTAAAATAATTTAAAATTCATAAAATTTAAAAAATAAAATCAAAATTTTATGAATTTTAAATTTAAAAAATTTGCAGGGACCATTTGTGATAGGTGTGTAAACCTCAGGGATGTTTTGTGATATATATATATGCCACATCAGCAAACTAACGGAGTTTTTGACGGAATCTAACGGCAGGGACCATTTGTGATCATACATACTAACCTTGAGGACCACTAATGACACAAAAAAACATTAAGGATGAAATCTGATAGTTTCGTAAACCTTAGAGACCTTTTGTGATAATAAGCCAAGAAATTATTCTCAACATATATGGAGAGAAAATAATGGTAAAACTTTATTTCAAAATAAAACAAAAGAACAAGGGTGAAGAAGTTAAGCAATTCCTGCTAATTTAAACTAAACAATCTAAGTGAAGGCAATTTCAAATTCAGAAACCATAAGGAAGAATATCAAGTACAAAGCGAATTTATCCATGTTGCTTAAGCTAAAAAGCAAATAACATTTTCAACGAAATTACCGTAAACAAAACAAGAAGGATCACATTGAAACCTTAAATACTGTTTTTTAGATAATGGAGTTAACTAGGAGAACTCACCTTATGGCTACAAATATTTATTGCGTTTGTTTGTTAGGATGAGAAAAGGGATGTCTTTCGAGAGAAAGCCTGTGTGAGCTTCTCACATGTGGTAATGCGAGGAATGTGTGAACATTACGATTTACTTTCGAGACCACTGCAAATGGCTGGAGTTGACAATTCGTTGTGCCTTCAAAATGGGGTCGTGTCACGGCAACAACACAAAAATAGAAAAGGAAAGTGCAGGCTTTGAGAGATTGGGTCGCGAAGAGAGAAATATAAAGGACGGGCTTTGGGCCGTAAACTTTTACATGTTGGACCAAAATTTTAGTCGATCTAAGAGCAATTCCAGCAACAAGGGCTGGGAGGTGGGGGTTTAGGCCCAAAAACCATTTCCAGCAGCAAGGGTTGGCCAGGGCAGCTGCTGGGGCTCACGAAACCAGGCCAGCCCTCAGGCAAGATGAGCCCGAGTTCAAGCCCGGGTTTGTTGAGGTCAGCAACACAAAAATTTTAAAAAAAATCTTTAAAAAATACAAAAAAAATTTCAGATTTTTTTTATAAATAAATACTTAGTCATAGTTTTCGCTTCCCACACCAAAACTCTATACAAATTTCTCTCCTCGTATCTCATGTGAATGGTTGTTGCCATGTCAATAGGTGGAAACACCACAACCTTTTGCAAGAGCAGCCACTATTCACATGAATAGTAGCTGCCCTAGCCCCCCTTGCCATGACAAAGGGCAAACTGGTGGAAGTGCTCTAAGGGAGATGTTAAATCCTAAAATATTTAGGATGTAAAAGAATGAAAATGCTATATTGAGGGGTTATGGGCGAGGGGTTTTGAGTGAGGGGTTAATCTCACAATTCAATATAAAGGAAATATTGACTTTTAAACTTAAGGCTGGGCATCTGAAACTGCAACCCGAGCAAACCGAGCAAATCCGGGCATCTTAAGCCCGATCCGATGTCCAAAATACAAAGGCCCAAAATTTTAGTCGGGTTAAAAGGTCCGATCCGATGCCCATTTAAAAACTCGGCGCGAAGTCCACCCCAAAAGCGCCAAAAATTCCAAAAGATTAAATTAAATTTATTTGTTTTCTTTTATTGAAAAGGTTGGGGTTGCGGGTCGATCGTGTGAGGTAAGAGCCACACTAAGCCTTAGAGATGCGAGTCACAGGAGAACACGTGGAGGAAATGACGCGGTTTTTGGGTCCCTGAATGGAAAATGAAGTCGTTGAAAATGACGACGACTACTTCTTCTTCACCTCGTCCGTAGCTTTGGAGGCTCTGGAGACCTTGACCCCCACCTAAACCTCTCTGCACAACGCTAATCAAATTTCATTGTCTCTAACTTTGAATCCAAGAGACGAAATTTTATTTGTGCAGAGAGACAAAATTGAAGAATATATACATATATAGATACAGTGCCTTCTTCAATTCCATTGCCTTCTCTTCTCAAAATTTATAAGATTAATTTGTTGGTGACAAAATGGGTTGCAATTCCAGCAAAAGCGTAGACTCAAAAGCGAACAGAGCCGCCCGATGGCGATCCACCGGCATTGTTGGTTTGCGGGACTCCAAATTGAAGGCAATTTGTCTCTCTCTCTCTCTCTCTCTCTCTCTCTCTCTCTCTCTCTCTCCCCTCTATTGGTCTGCTTGATTTTGAGTTGGATAATTGTTTTGAATTTGAATTAATGGAGGGTATTAAATGTTGGGGAGGTGAGAGTAGGAGGGTGGGTGGGATAAATTGATCAAATTTTAATAAAGTTGGTTCATATTGGTGGGCTGTGCTTATTGCTACATTTCCGTGATGGCTTGTGATTACAAATTAGAAGCAAGAATTATGTATAAAAAATTCATAATTGAGATGTCTCAATAGTTTGGCTCAGATGTAAATTGAAGTTGAAAGAGAGCTCATGTTAATCCAACATGGTTTCTCTTTGAGTTGACTGATGAAAAAGTTAGCTTTTTGGTTGAGCGAGTAAAGCAGTCATTTTACATTCCCGTTTGTACTATATTTATACAAATGTATGCATAAACTAGCATATGTATGGTTGATGTACGCTGCACATTTTAGGCAATGAGCATCACAGGTTGGTGGTTTCATTCAGAAGAGATGCTTTGTGTGCTCGTGTGTGGTCTAGGTTGTTTACTTATTGGTTACTTTCTCTGCAACAGTCATTTCCAGATGAAATTCTTGACCTGGACAGATCAGTACGTACTCTTGATTTAACACACAACAAAATAGGTAACGTACTTTTCCCAGCGAGGCATCCAATTCACCAATTTAGCTGTGTAGTTTTCTCTGTAAGGCATCTGATTTTCACAGAACTAATCTTAACTATAGAGGTTTTCTCGTGGCTTGGTTTTCAAGGTTTCAGTATTTTTAAATCTTACAGAATGAAGCATACTTAAACATCTAGTTTACTTCTCTTTTTCTGCATGCAGTTGACATTCCTATGGAAATTAGCAAATTAGTAAACCTGCAGCGACTGGTAAGAATTATGTATTTGACTTTTGTACATATACTGTGGCTCTCATTCCTAAATTCATGCTCTACAACCAATTTGTCGTATATAACATTTTTAAGACTTCAACTTTCGTTTGGTTTACATTCATCACGAGAATAGAGTATAGAGTGACACAAATGTTTTATTATGAAAATGATGGTCCTTCTATGTTCAACAGAGAAAATCCCATGAGTTTTCTCTGTTGAACATAGAAGGATGAGTATAGAGTGACACAAATATTTTTTGATGAAAATGATGGTCCTTGTTTTAAAGGTTACAATCATGAGTGGACTGTTGGATGGGATTTAGTGCTTTTTAAATCTGTTAATGAATTGCTTAGATTATTCAATTCAACATATATGAAAATACAAAGTTGTTTTTTACGAGAAATCAAAAGGTTTTTTGTTTTTTTTTTTTTAACGAACAACTTAAATAGTTGACACAAATTTAATAATGTCTACATGATGAAGATTTGTTGAGTATTAATGCAAAATTGTTCTATCATACATTGGGATGATCAATTTAGACATTTGAATATGAGTTGCTCTATCTTTCAGGTCTTAGCTCATAACCTCATTGACAGACTACCGATAAATTTGGCAAAACTAGAGTCTCTAAAAGTTATGACACTTGATGCAAATCGAGTTACTTCCTTACCTGATGAATGTAATTCTCTTCTCTAAGTAAGATAATGTTATATTTAATTTGGTTTCTTCAACTTCATGGGATTTTCTTTCAAAGACTTCATCACTGGACGCCTAACTAACAAGATGTATGTTTCCTGTTTCCAGTGGGACAGCTGGTGAGACTTGAGCAGTTATCCATCTCTGGAAATTCCTTACAATATTTGCCTGAGACTATTGGAAGCTTGCGCAATGTAAGTGATTTGGGCTTTACAACCTGTTTGTCTGTTTTTCTGTTCAAGTGGTTAGGAATTTTATACCTGAATTAAATATCAATCTCATGTTCCCCTATATCAAACTTGCATTATGTCAATAATTACTGCATCCATGAACCTAGTGCTGCGCCTTGATCTAGATTTTTCCAGAACATTACTAGCATAGAAGGTAAAAGTTCATATTCTCTGAGTGGCTAGGAAAGAAAATTAAAAACCTATTTTAGAGAAATGGTGAGAGTGGCACGTATTAGTGATAAGAGAAAGTTGGCTTAGGTGGTATAAACATATGCAACGTCAACCATTAGATACACCTATAACAAAAGAACGGTAGTTAAAGTAGAAGATAGAAGAAGTAATATGAAAATATCTAAACAGTTAGATTTAATTGGAGATACTGAATATAATAAAAAGAATGAAAGACGAGAGTTCATGTAGCTCAACCATATATGATTGGACAAAAGCAAGGATGATGATGATGATGAAAAAGAAATAATTGGAAAATACATTAATGGAATCTTAATTCGATTTCTAACATTTTTGAATATCAAACATTGAGTGTTTCTTCTGAAATCCAGGATCTAACAATGGATTGTTTAATGCAGTTAAAGCTTTTAAATGTATCGCACAACAAATTGAAGTCTCTCCCAGAATCCATCGGTAGTTGCTTCTCTCTGGAAGAATTACAAGCAGATGGTATGTTTAAACTTTTCTATTGTTCTACTAGTTGATGTCCGTTTTATGTGGTTTTTCTTTCTCTATTGTGGTTCTAAGGTTGTAACTTTTTTTTTTTTTTTTTTACCTCTCACAGCTTCATGATTCTGGATTGCTTTTCAGATAATTCAATTGAAGATCTTCCTGAATCAGTCTGCAACCTTGTCCACTTAAAGGCACTTTGCTTAGACAATAATAATGTGAAGCAGGTATAGTTTGTACAGATCACACGAGTTTCATTTGACTTTCTTAACTACATAAAAGATGACTAGTTGGAGTATTTCTTGGGCTTTTGGTTTCCATGCGCTCCCTAACTCCCCCTACCCCTACCCATCTTAAAAAGGGTGCTTAGTACAGTTTTGTAATGTAATGTGATGGCTAAATCGAGACATGGCTCCCTGGAAGGAAATCTTTTACTGGTTCTACTAATTTATAGATTTAAATTTGGATGTTGTTAGTGGTTGGCAGACATGTCTGCCAGCCCCTTCACCACTCACTCACCATTTACTTTTGGATGTTGAACTTTCCTATAATTTTTCTGTGGCTGGCCATGCCTGTGTTAATTTATAACTCTCTTGTTTGACAGATACCTACTAATCTGTTGAAAGACTGTAAAGCTCTGCAGAATATTTCCCTGCATGGAAACCCTATATCAATGGATCAGTTTCAGCAGGTATGCCACATTTTCCTGATGTTTGTTTTAATTCTGTCCTTTTTTTTTTCCCAGCAATACTTTCTATGTGGATTTGAACATTTACCCTGAGATAAAAATCTAGATGGAAGGATTCCAAGAGTTTGAAGCAAGGAGGAAGAAGAAGTTCGACAAACAAATTGACTCAAATGTGATGATCAGTTCCAAAGGCCTTGATGAGGGTGTCGATCATTGAGAGTATGACATTGACATTCCTGAAACAGTAAGTTCTGAACCAAAGTCTCAATGAAGTTCTAGTGTTTGTATTGTACTAGCGAAAAGAGAGGAGTCTCTTGTTGGGCGGGTTTATATTCTTGGTTGTGGCTCTCGTCAAATAATTGATATTACCAGAATTGCACTTTGTATTTGTCCTCTCAGTTTTTCTGATTTGACACTTTCAATTCTGTAAGTATCTATTAATGGTCACTGCTGCTCTGGTTTTGCCTACTATGCTGATTTTTGAAGTAAAATTGACATGTTCAAACACTATAAGCATACTCAAGCTAAGTTGCTCATCGTCCTCCCGTACCTATCTTAAAACAAATTGATAGTGATGGGTTGACACACAAGATTTGCATATTTCTTCTTGCTTTCTACAGTGGCTTGCATTTAACGATTCCTTTTTATCATTTGATTCGACGACAGAGGTTAACGAGTCAATGCCATTCAAATGCAAAAGAGGGGTGGTTTCTTCGCCACTGTAAATTGAGATGAGCTCTGCTGTAGCTTGGGAATGGACGACAACATTGTTATTTATGATCACTCGTCATATGCAAAATAAAAAGTATCCGAACTGAATTCTGTTGCATTGTACACTTGATATTGATAGTGTTTTCTTCAATACTTGCCGGTCATTGGCAAGCTTTGTATATGGAAGGGTGGGAACTCATTTTGGTTACACATTTGAACTGTAAAATAAAATGTTACATGTACTGATACAAAATGGAAAAGTGAATATAATGAGAACACTGAACGCAATTTCTGGACAGATTTTCATTCGACCAAAGTGGTAGATGATAAGCATAAAGAAACCAAAGAAACCAGAGAAACAAAGGAAAACAGAAGAATGGTTTTACTGAATAATCCTCTTCTCATTTACTTACTTTTCTTGTTAATTACATTTACATTTGAGGTGTATATATATAACCAAGGCTATACAAAACTTTCCCTAACAACCTGCTGTAACAAACATAACAGCTTAACAAACTAAATGAGCTGTCATGAGTCATGACTCGGCATCTTTATCTTTACACCCCCTCAAGCTGAGCATGGAAAGACTAGGAGTTCCAAGAGAAAGCTTGGATTGAAGAAAGAGAAACCGATTCTTAGACAAAGATTTAGTATGAATATCAGCTATCTGGTCTTGGCTGCAAACATACTGAACTGTAACAAGATTTGCAAGAACCAGCTCCCCGATATAATGATAATCAATTTCCACATGTTTGGTTCTGGCATGAAAAACAGGGTTTGATGCAAGGGAGATAGCAGAAATGTTATCACACCAAATGGTAGGTTTAACAGAGGAGGAGAAACCAAAATCTCGAAAGACTTTGCAAATCCATGTAACTTCAGCAGCAGTGTGAGCCAGGGATCGATATTCAGCCTCAATAGACGAACGAGCGACTGTAGGCTGCTTTTTAGCACTCCAGCTCACCAAGTTTGAGCCAAGAAACACACAAAATCCACCCGTCGATCTCCTATCAAAAGTGCAGCCAGCCCAGTCTGCATCAGAGTAGGCTAATAGAGTGAGAGGACCTTTATGAAACCATATACCATGTGAAGATGTACCTTTGAGAAATCTAAGTATTCGCTTGGCTGCCTGCATATGTGAATCAGTTGGAGCATGCATGAATTGGCAGACTTGATTAACTGCAAATGAGATATCAGGCCGAGTCCAAGTTAAATACTATAGGCCTCCCACAATGGATCTATACTCTCTGGGATTTTCCAAAGGTGTACCATCGTGATCCAGTTTGGTAGTTCCAAGAGGTGTAGAACAAGGCTTAGCACCCTCCATTTTTGTCTTTTGTAACAAGTCCATCAGATATTTACCCTGATGGAGAAAGAGTCCCTCGTTGGTTCGTTGAACTTCAAGACCCAAGAAATAATGTAAGGGACCTAAGTCCTTTACAGGAAACAAAGAGCTCTGTTTCTTGATGAAAAGATTGCACACTGATGAATCTGGACCACTGACCAAGATGTCATCCACATAGACAAGGACAATAACAAGAACTGGAACCTTGAGAACAAAGAGGGATGCGTCAGATGATGATTGAGTGAAACCAAGAGACTTGAGAGCTTGAAACAATTTATCAAACCATGCCCTGGGAGCTTGTTTGAGGCCATACAAGGACTTTTTGAGTTGACACACATGATTTGGAAAGTTTGGATCACTGAAGCCAGGTGGCTGATGCATGAATACTTCTTCTTTTAAATCACCATGAAGGAAGGCATTACTAATATCGAGTTGATGCAGAAACCAATTGAATTGCACAGTAAAAGTTAACAAAATTCTGATAGTGACAGGCTTTGCCACAGGACTAAAGGTTTCTTGATAGTCCAAGCCCTCTTTTTGATGAAATCCCTTGGCAACAAGCCGAGCTTTATACCTGTCAATGGTCCCATCAGGCTTTTTCTTGATTCTAAAGACCCATTTACAGCCTACAACATTCTGGGATGAAGAAGAAGGAACCAAGATCCATGTTCCAGTTGATTGGAGGGCATTAAATTCAGCTTGCATGGCTGATCTCCATGCATCAAATTTAGAGGCCTGATGATAGGTTGTTGGTACATAATCAAGAGAAGATGATAAAGGGTGTTTGGTAGCAGTATAAGCTTTAGGCTTAAAAATGCCATTCTTTGATCTAGTAACCATAGGATGAATATTTTGACCTGGTAAAGATGGAGAAGAGGAGTGAGATTGCAAAGGGCTGAAATTGTGAGGTGATACAAATTCACTAGGATTAGGAGTATGGGAAGAAGGATGGATGAAGGGAGAACTTGGTAAGACAAAGTGTGAGTTGGGAATGGGAAATTGCAGGTCAATAACAGGAGATATAGGAGGGATAGAATCAGTGGGTGATGCGGACTTGGCAGTAAAGGGAAATGACTTCTCATCAAATAAGACATGCCGAGAGATATATACTCTGTCAGTGGTCATGTCTAAGCACCTATAACCCTTATGCTGTAAACTATATCCAAGGAAAACACACTGCTTGCTCTTGCCATCAAGTTTAGAGGAAACATAAGGTTTTAACCAGGGGTAACAACTACATCCAAAAACCTTTAGCCTAGTATAATCTGGTAATGTATGAAATAAAAGCTCCCATGGAGATTGTGCAAGACCAGAAATGGGCAACCTGTTGATCAAGTAAGTAGCAGTGGATAGAGCTTCAACCCAATAGACTTTAGGAACATTAGAAGCTACGAACAATGTTCTGGCTGTTTCGACAAGATGCCTATGCTTTCGTTCTACACAGCCATTCTGTTCAGGTGTATGTGGGCAACTGAACTAATGAGAAATACCATGCAAATTAAGATAAGACTGAAAAGAAGCACTAGTGAATTCACCCCCTGAGTCAGAACGAATAGCCTTTATTTGATTACCAACAAATTTTTCCACATATGTCTTGAAAGTTACAAAGGTAGAATACACCTCAGATTTCCTTCTCAAAGGAAAGAACCAGCAATATCGGGTGTAATCATCTACTAACAGCAGGTAATACTGAAAACCACTCACAGAAGTTACAGGGGCAGGTCCCCATACATCACAATGAAGTAAAGCTAGACTATGGGAAGTAGATGAACCAGCAGGGTGAAAAGGCAGTTTATGATTTTTAGCTATAGCACAATCCGAACAGAAGAAATCAACTGAGGATTTACCTTGCAGTGCAAGCTTATTACCAGAAATCACTTTTCGAAAAATATTGGAGGAGGGATGACCCAATCTACGATGCCAAATTTGCACTGGAGCTTTAATACTAACAAATGCTGATGAAGAAATTGAAGAAGCAGTACCAGGTGAAGGAGAGCTTTGCAAAGGATAGGATCCATCTCTAACTGGTCCCTGCAAAAGCATCTTCCCCGTAAAATGATCCTTGACAAGGGATCCATCAGAATCAAGTGTCAATGAACATGAATTGTCTTTGACAAATTGAAAAGCAGACAACAAGTTGTGCTTCATTTGAGGAACATGAAGTACATTTTTCAATTTAAAGGAAGTACTGGGAGTATGTAACAAAGAGGAACCAATATGGTTGATGGACAGACCTTTACCATCACCAATATAGACTTTGTCTTCACCGGTGTAAGGAGATGGAGAAGAGATGTTGGAGATGTCATTGGTAATGTGAGAAGTTGCGCTAGAGTCAATGAGCCAGGAAGGAGAGGGCTTTGATGTATAGTGCGCACACATTGCAGCAAGCTTGGTGGGAGGGATTTTACCAGAAATTGCAGGATTCATGCGATCATAGCAGTCTATGGCCTCATGACTTGTATTTCCACAGATCTGGTAAGGAACACGAGCACCAGAGAAAAAGGAACCACGAGAGTTGGAATTATGACCACGATTGAAACCAGAAGGGAAGCCAGAGTTGTGGTTGCCCCGATGAGAGCCAGAATTGTAGTTGCCCAGATTATTGCCATAATTGCCCCGATTGTTGGAAAATTGATTGTTCCTGCCACGATTGGAATTATATCGAAAAGAGTTTTGAAGTGGTGGATGTTGAGCAACAAATGCCTGAGGTGGTGTAGGAAGAAGAGGCGGTGATACTTGGGCCGAGAGAGCATGAAACGCTTCAGTGGTTGCAGATGAGGCAATTTTCTTCCTTCGAGTCATGGAAAGCTCCTTTGTGAGTAATAAACCATGTAATTTATCAAGAGATGTTGAAGAGAGACGGAGCATGATATAATCAATGAATGATTCAAACTCATCCGGAAGCCCAGCCAGTGTAGCAGCAATAAGATCGCGATCCGAAACCGAAGCTCCGGCTGCAGTGAGGGAATCAGAAATTTCCTTGATCTATTGCAGATAATCAACCATTGATTGGGAGCCTTTCTGAATACTCTGAAGACGAGAACGAAGCTGATGAATATGAGCATCAGAAACACCACCAAAGCGCTGCTCAAGTTTGAGCCACAAATCTCTGGACGAAGAAACACCAATAGTAAACGGAATGACTTCCTCAGAGAGTGTTGAATTGAACCAGATGAGAAGATTCTGATCCTTCTCATACCAACTCTCGTAAGTAGGATTGAGTTATCGATCTGGTAAAAATGGCACCGGACAAGGCTCAGTTCCATCAATAAGTCCAAGAATCTTGTAGCGACGAAGAATTGGGGCAAACAGAGCACACCAAGGCAGATAATTCGAATGCTTGAGCTTGATCGGCACCATGCTACCGATGTTTTGAATCGTAAGAGAAGTGTAGGTTTGGGGCGAATTAGGGTTTGAAAAGGAAGAATGGGGATTCTGAGTGGGGATTGACGGAATCGGAGAAGAGGATTCAAGAGGTGACACCATCAGAGATGAAGGAGACAAAGAATCAAGATCGAAGAACAGCAACAAACAATTGCTTACAGATCAGAGATCAAACCAGAGATCGGAGCACAGAAGCGGAAGAGACTAGGATCGAAGAATGCCGTGAGGCAGTGGCGATTGATACCATAAAGAAACCAAAGAAACCAGAGAAACAAAGGAAAACAAAAGAATGGTTTTACTGAATAATCCTCTTCTCATTTACTTACTTTTCTTGTTAATTACATTTACATTTGAGGTGTATATATATAACCAAGGCTATACAAAACTTTCCCTAACAACCTGCTATAACAAACTAAATGAGCTGTCATGAGTCATGACTTGGCATCTTTATCTTTAAAGCAGTCGCCATTGTTTGCTGGGCGGGCTAAACCTCCAACTAATTTTTTTGTTCTTTCAATTTAAATAATAAAAACTACCAGCAACTTACGAGGCTATAATTTTCAGCAAACTAAAAAGTCTATTCCCTCTCCTCAATATTGCTTGTGTTAAAAAGAAAAAAAAAACTAAATTTATATAATTTATAGCTACAGAAGCTAAACACTAGGGACTAATTAATCAAAATAGCCCATCCCGGAAATGCTTCGAAACGGCATCGTTCTGACACTGTGATGGAAAATGATGATATTGATGTCCTCCGTGTGGAACCTATTGTTGGTGACCCACCCCCCAGTTTCAAGGATATGCTGATTGGATCTTCCATCTTTGAGTCTTCTCCAAAGCAACCAGCTGATTTGGCTGATGAGAAATTTGAGATTGATGTTGGCGATTATGAGATCTTGGTGACCCCTAATGGCCCTTCGGTGAGATTTTCGGACAAAATCAAGGAAAAACTGTATCGGCCTTGGAGGAACGCCCTTATTATCAAATTGGTGGGGAAATCTCATACATACAACTTTGTCCAGACCCGGCTTAAGCAGAGATGGAACCCCAAGGGCCCTATGCAACTTGTGGATCTTGACAATGATTTTTTCATTGTCAGATTTGTGTTGGAACAAGATCTGCAAAAGGTTATTACTGGTGGACCATGGGTGGTGGCTCGTCAATATGTAGCGATGCAGCGCTGGAGGCCAGGTTTTTGTGCTACAACGGAAAATATTGACCGCCTAACGGTTTGGGTGAGATTAACAGGTATGTATGTGGAATTCTTGAAAGCTGAAACTGTGAAGATTATTGGGGATTTGCTGGGCACAACCTATAAGGTGGATGCTCACACAGTTGGGCAATCCAGGGGAAAATATGCTCGTGTGTGTGTGGAAATAGATACTAGTAAGCCTCTACTTCCATCTGTGGAAATTGAAGGTAAGATTGTGCGATTGGAATATGAAAATCTACCGGTAATATGCTTTAAATGTGGTAGAATTGGTCACGGACAAGAAACTTGTGTGGATAGTTTTAAGGCTGGTCAAGGTGTTACCAGTATGGGACAAGCTAAGACTTCTACCCCCATTCGGGGCGATAAGGGTCCAGATGTACAGGTCCGGATTGATGGCAAGGAACCTCCTCCTGCTGAAATCTCAGTGGAACCCCCTTCGGGGTTTGGGCCCTGGAATCTGGTCACCAATAGGAGGTTTGGTAAGAAAAAGGCTATGAATACAGAGGACAAATCTGGGTCGAGAAATGTGAATGAGCGGCAATCTGGCTCCCGATTTCAGGTTTTTCAAGAAGAAGAGATCACTGGTGATCAGGGGATTTTTGTGAAGCAGACGGAAAATAATAAAAACAAGAAGATCTTTTCAAACGGTAAAAAAGTGGAGCTGCCACTTAAAGGGAATTCTCAGCCAGGGACCAATGGTTTGGTCAAGAAGAAAGTTGGAAGACCAAGGAAAATTCTAACTGATATCTCTAATAGTGTTTTTGGTGGAAAAAACTGTCAGGGGACCAAAGACAAGCCTAGTACCTCCACTAATGTGGGCACTGCTAAGCTTGGCCCTCACAATCCTGTCTCTATGGCGCATTCTCAAGTGGAGGTGCATAAGGATATTGTGAAGGCTGTTTTTGATGACACTGACAAAGTCTTTCTTGAAGATGCGTTCAACCGATTGAAGGATCGTGGTGGTTTTGTGCCAGGTCACCAACCTCCAAATATCTTGCAGTCGCTGGAGGGCAGTGGGGTGCAGACTGATGACGGGGAGGACCCCCTAGCTTCTATGGTCCCTCAAAGCCCACTGGATTCCATGGAGGAAGGTGATGCATGTGTGACTATGGCCCAGAAGGCACTGAACTGTGACGAAGCATCTCCCTCCATCTCTGTGGAGGAAATGCAAGTGTCTTAGAAGCTTTTGCTTCAGGTATCTTTTCTCATCCTTTCGTAGTTTTTTTATGATGATAAAACTAATGGTTTGGAATGTTAGAGGGGCTGGTGGTAAAGGTTTCTCCGGTACCATCACTCACCTAAAAAAAATGCATAATTTTGATGTCTTGGCGATTATGGAGCCAAGGATTAGTGGCAGGAGAGCAGCTAATGTCATTAAAAGGCTGCCCTTCAATCAACATCTGGTTGTGGAGGCTATTGGTTTTTCTGGTGGCATTTGGCTTTTGTGGAATGACGACAAGCTACATGTGCAGCTCATGGTGTCAATGAGCCAAGCCTGTACTGTTTTAGTCTCTGGGTATGGTGTTCAGAATTGGCTTATGACTGTTGTTTATGGGAGTCCTTGTCATAGGAAAAGAGAGGGTCTCTGGAATCACCTGGCTGACATTGGGGATAACAACTCTCTACCTTGGCTCATTAGTGGGGATTTCAATGAAACTACTTCGTTGGAAGAATGCAAAGGTGGGAGATCCCAATTTAAACCTGGGGGTCTCGCTAATTGGATTCAAAATTTTGATCTTGTGGATTTAGGGTTCCTTGGTAGCCCCTTTACTTGGACTAATAAAAGGGAGAGTGGTAAAACCATATGGAAGAGACTTGATATGAGTCTTTGCACTATGAATTGGAGAGTTTTGTTTCCTGAGGCTTTTATCAAGCACCTTCCTCGTATTAATTCTGATCATAATCCTTTGTTGTTAAGTTTGGACAGCCTTCATATTCCCCACCCTGAGCTCAAGCCTTTCAGATTTGAGGCCATGTGGTTGCAACATAATGAGTACAACAAGTTCGTGTCTTCGGCTTGGCCTGCTAGTAAGTCTTGTATTCTCCATAAAATCCAGGAGTTTACTCCGTCCATTGTAATGTGGAATAAGGAGACTTTTGGCAGTTTATTCCAGAGGAAGAGAAGAATTATTGCTAGACTTGATGGCATTCAAAGAGCCTTGATCTCTAAATCTAGTTCTTTTTTAGCTCAGCTGGAGAAGGATCTTTCTTCTGAATATAATGCTATTCTTCTTCAAGAAGAGACTTTTTGGCATCAAAAATCCAGAAATCTTTGGCTTCGGGAGGGCGACAGAAATACTAAATTTTTTCATCTTTCTACCATTATCCGTAGAAGGAGGAACAAAATTGAAGGCCTTGAAAATGAAAATGGGGATTGGTGTTATGATAAGATTGGTATTCAGGAAATTGTGGTTAAGTATTTTGTGGAGTTGTTTACTGCCAAGAACTTACAGCACATTGACACCTATCACTTGACTTTTCCCAGTATTGATCATAGTAGAATGGTGGCGCTGAATAGAGAGATGATGGATGTGGAAATTAAGGAAAGTCTTTTTGCCATTGGGAAACTAAAGGCTCCAGGGCCTGATGGCCTTCCTGCTGGGTTTTTTCAACATTCTTGGGACTTATGTGGCAATGATATCATTCACTTTGTGAAGAAGTGTTTTGAGACCGGTAAAATTCCCGTTGGCCTGAACCACACCTTTATCTCTCTCATTCCGAAAGTGGAGAAACCTTTGAGTATGAATCAGTTAAGGCCTATTAGCCTTTGCAACACATTGTATAAAGTAGTCTCTAAGATTCTTGTGGCGAGGCTTCGTCCGTTGTTGCCCAATTTGGTTGGGCCTACCCAAGTTAGCTTTGTTCCTGGAAGGCAAATAACGGACAATATTATTATCGCTCAAGAAATTTTTCACAAATTCAGGAAAACCAAAGGTAAAAAGGGCTTCATGGCTTGGAAAATTGACTTGGCAAAAGCCTATGATAGGCTTCAATGGAGCTTTATCAAGCGGGTGCTTATGGAGATTGGTATTCATGGTAAATTCCTGGAATTAATTATGTCATGCGTCTGTTCTGTGACCTTCCAGGCTCTCATTAATGGGGAAAAGACTGTTGGTTTTAAACCCCAAAGTGGCATTAGACAAGGTGACCCGCTGTCCCCTTATTTGTTTGTCCTCTGTATGGAGAAGCTTTCTCATATGATTACCCAAAATATTGAGGGCCGTACGTGGAATCCGGTGCCCGTTTCCAAGCAGGGCCCTTTTATCTCCCACCTTTTCTTTGCTGATGACTTGATCCTGTTTGCTGAGGCCTCTCCTAGGCAGGCAAGACTCATGAGAGAGTGCTTAGATGGGTTCTGCAGTATGTCTGGTCATATGGTGAGTTATGAGAAGTCTCAAGTTCTATGCTCCCCTAATGTGAAAAGAAGTGATGCTTTGCTTTTGGCTCAGACTTGTGGTTCCCCGTTGACTCAGGACCTTGGGAAATACCTTGGTGTTCCCTTAATTCATAACCGTATCAATAAAGCAACCTACTGGGAGGTTATTGATAAAGTCAAGAAACGGCTGACAGGTTGGAAAAGTGCTACTCTATCGATGGCTGGTAGGATGACGTTGATTCAGGCGGTTTCTTCATCTATTCCTACCTACTCTATGCAAACCTCTAAACTCCCTATGACAGTGTGCCATGAGCTGGATCGTTTGAACAGAAACTTCCTCTGGGGTTCTACTGATAGCAAAAGGAGAGTCCACCTTGTGAGTTGGGAGAAGGTTACTCGACCTAAACACCTTGGTGGGCTGGGGCTTAAGAAAGCCATTGTTTTTAATCAATCCCTGCTTGCTAAAGCTAGTTGGAGGATTCTACAACACCATCATGGCCTTTGGATTGATGTTGTGAATGGGAAATATCTGAAAGGTAAAAAGGCGACTGAGGTTAAAAAGAAGGATTTTATTGATTCTTCCTCTACTTGGAAAGGAATTTTATATGGTACTCAGGCCTTGTCCACAGGTTTGAAGTATAGATTGGGAGATGGGTGCTCTGTTTTGTTTTGGACTGACCCTTGGGTTGATACTGAGTCGCTCCAAAGGTATGCTTGCCACCCCCTTACCCTTGATCATTTGCATGAGAAGGTTAGTGATTTCCTTACTAATGGTGAATGGAATTTTCCTAAACTTAACATATGGCTCCCTACTGAGATTGTCACCAAGATATCTTGTATCCATGTGTCAGGCCCTGGTGTGGTTATTGATAAACTTATTTGGGATGCTAACTCTAATGGTCGCTTCTCTGTGAGCTCTGCTTACTCTGCTCTTATCCAGGATGATTGTGTGGACCATTGGCAATGGGATTTCATCTGGAACCTGAATCTCCCCCCCAAAATTAAAACTTTTCTGTGGACTTTGTGTCATGGCAGAATTCTTACTAATGAAGCTCGAAGGAACAAAGGTCTCTCTCTTGATGCTTGTTGTCATATCTGTAAGTGGCCTTCTGAATCTATTTCCCATCTTCTCAGGCTTTGTCCCAATGCCTTGCTGGTCTGGAATTCCATGGGTCTTAGTGAGTCTATCCGGCAATCCTTTAATTTTAATCTGTGGGATTGGATTTTCTTTAATTTGAATGATGGTAAGAGCTGTTATAACCAATTACAATGGAATGTTGTGTTTGGTTTTGCTGTGTGGCACATTTGGAAAAACCGTTGCGTTGAGGCCTTTGAAGATAATCAGTCCCACACTGCTCTTTCTGGAATCTATGTTTGTCGTGCTGCCTTTGAGTGGATTTATACCAATTTGGTAACCAATAGGAAGGCTGCTAAAATTGATGTCCTTATTACCTGGAATTTTCCTCCTGTTGGTTGGTGGAAACTAAATACTGATGGCTGCAGGAAAGGTGAGGAAGGGATTATTGGTGCTGGTGGTGTAATCAGAAATGCCAATGGGGACTGGGTTGGTGGATTCTCTGCTAGTATTGGGAGGGGGTCTGTTTTACAAGCTGAGTTATGGGCCATCCTCTATGGATTGCGGCTTGCTAACCATTCTAATTATTTTCCTCTTATTGTGGAGTCTGATTCCTGTTTAGCGGTGGATCTTGTGAATGCGCCTAGTTGTGACCCTCTTCACCCTTTGTTCACTCTTATCTCCAGCTGTAAAGCCATCATGACTGGTGGTGTTTGTCGTATTCATCATGTCTTCAGAGAAAGCAATTCTGTTGCTGATATGCTTGCTTCTATTGGAGTCACCAAGCCTTTGGGTCTCCATACTTGGGTTACTGCTCCTGCTGCTGTAAACCAGTTAATCTTTAAGGATTTGTGTAGGGTGTGCATACCCAGACTTATTGTTCCTTAGTGTTTTGTTGGGCTTTGCCCTCCTCTTTACCAAAAAAAAAAAAAATTGCCCATCATAAACTCCTCCCTTTATTTTGGAGCACTAATAACGAAAATATTTTGTTTTAAAACCAAATTCAAAATCGAAAGATTTGTAAGCATGAGAGCAAAAATACACAATTAATCAATAAAAAACCGAAATCCAAATTTCTCATTGAATCGCAAAGACCATGTCCTAAAGGTAAAAGACAACTTTTATACCATAATTGTCTTAATTTCATGATAAGGAAAAGATCTTGGTCACTTTATGTGTTGTATTTTATCCACCAATAAAATCACATAAGCACCGAAAAAGGCAAGAGACAAATTTGAAAGCTTAGTTGACCTGGCCACTTTCCGCTAACCAAAATGCCACGTGTCACACTCACCCGAGGGTAATATAAAATTCCCAAATCACCACACCACCCTTCATATATAGCTCATTTGTAGAGCTTGTCAGTCTCTACGTCCAATCTCTTCCCGTATTCGGAGGGGTATTTTCCGTAATTTTGGAATAGACACGTGTCTCTTTTCGTTATTTCGGTTCTCGGACAGCCACTTACAAAAAAGGCTAACCCTACTTTGCCCCTTTTCTTCAATCGCCGCCTCTTTTTCGATCTCAATCATTTTTTCACCCGATTCCATCTTGATCTTTCGTCTCAATTCCGAAATTGAGATTAGATTCGATTAATTCGTTATCTCCCCTATCGGTCGATCCCAATTTCAACTATAGCCGTGTTCCCAATCCGATTCTAGGGTTAGGGTTTCAGAAATTGTTCGATCTTCTTCTGCGATCGTAGATCTAAGAAACCATTTTTGGATTAGCGATTTCCGTTCTAAATTTTTTCGGATTCCGTAAATTCTTTTGAATTCTTTTGGATGTTTAGGTTTTCTGATTTCTGGGTTTGATCCATTTAGGCTTAATTAATCCATAGATCTATTAGCCTTTGAGGTTTTTCTATCACACAGCTGCTGTATTTGTCCGTGGATCAGGTGCAATTTTCGAGATTTCGACGAAAATTGAACATCTAGGGTTAGGGTTTTCAAAATTTTAGGGCTTTTCTTTATTTTCTTAAATTAGGTTGGGAAAAAGTCGGATTCATTCAAATAAAACAGTTTTGCCCTTTGGTTGCGTTTCGAATTGAGCTTTTATCTTCCAAATCAGCGATCTGCTTCATTTCTCGAAGACTATTTTTTGAGGTACAAACCATTTCCTTTTGTTAATTTATGAAATTATTAGTGCTTAAAAATTAGAATCAATTTTAATTACTTGCTCAATTTTTGGGCTGTGATATGGCACCCATATTTTTAGCTAAATGGGGCGCCCTTTTTTAGAAATAGAATAGCAAGCATATTTACCAAATTGCCCTTCATTAGTGATGTCTCTTCTATGCCTCAGGGTCCCCAAATAAGTGGCCCCACAAACCCTTTAAGAATATCAGTTATAATAAAAAATTGATTCATAATTCTTAACTAGATTATAATTATCATAAAATTATGTCAGGGACTTGTAGTGGTGTCATTAACTGACATATATACTGATTCTTTAAGTTCTTGCATGCATATGTCAAAGACATATTATCAATGTCTAGGGTGATACATGACGTACTGAATTTACGTCTCTTAGCAGATAGTTGTGTTTACTGAATTAACATCTTTTGGTAAGCTTATTTGGGTTTGCTGCATCTGTTTGAGTTTGCTTTGTTTATTGAAAGTGTTTAGTTTATGTCAGTGGAAGCAAGTTAAGATAACATTGATTTGTGATTGTAATGGTATGTTTTGGATGAGGTCCTGCTAGAGTTAGACAATCATTTAGCTTGAGTAATTTTAGCTGAAAATATGTACTAGAGATACTTCACTATGTGCTTTCTTGTAGATATATAGAAACATAGTTTCTGGCTTCACGGTTTAAGATGGTATTAAGAAGTTTTAGGCGTTTCATTTTCATTTTATCTAAACTTATTTTATCTCTGTCCTGCAGTTTAATATGGTACAAAAACGGCCTCTTGATGATGAGCAAATATTTGTTTCTTTCAAGCACCCAAGACAAGTGGGGCACAGTAAAGAGCTAGTTTCTTTTTCAGAATCTGTTTTCCCTGAAGATGTTTCCAAGAAACCGCTGACTTTAGGTGAGGGACCGTAGTCTCTGTAAATATATGTCGAACCTCTGAAAGAGGGAAAAATTTGTTTGTCTGTCCTAGTCAATTTTTGTGAGTTTTTCTCAGACGTTTGATATTTCAATGTCAAACACACTCAAATCATAGCGTATTTTCACTTGTTTCTCATTTTTGTTTATAACGATTTTTGGTCACATAAAGACAGCCTAATCAGCTGGTTTTCGTTTTTCATTTTGATTTGAACTCTTGAGAAAAGTTCTGATTTTTAATTGGTAGAGAATGGATGGGCAAAAGACAATGATAAAGGTGAAGAGAAGCTTTCTGATGACATATTTTCTGATCTTCCTAAAGGTGGTGAGGAAACCAGTGCACCTGGAAGCTTTACCATCTCCTCATGGACCACAAGCAGTACCAGTGAAGAAGATTCTCTGTTGGAAGCACCATTTCATGGATCCTTCCCGGACTGCTTCAATCCTGAACGTCCAATAAGGACATTGGCTCAATCTGAGGATATTTATTCTTTTCTTTTGGATCACCCTCCTCGGAAGTCTGTCTCCATTGGACCAGAGCATCAAGCTGATGTTCCACTGTGGGGTGCACAGGGAACCAATAATAATTCAAATCATTTAGATACATCTGAAGCAGTTTCAAACTCTGACCTTGAGGATGAGAAACGACTGATGGGGACCTGTGTTATTCCAATGCCTGATTCTGATTTATCTGCTGACACTGGTTGCATAGTTGGAATTGGTAGAACTGATTGCAGCTGTGAAGATGAGGATTCTGTTAGATGTGTCAGGCAGCACATTTCAGAAGCAAGAGAAAAACTTATATATACAATTGGGCCAATGAGATTTGAGGAGCTAGGATTTAGTGACATGGGAGAGCAAGTCGCACAAAGATGGAGTGAAGAGGAGGAACAATTATTCCACCAGGTTGTCTTCTCAAATCCAGCATCATTGGGCAAGAATTTCTGGGACAATCTTTCAACCGTCTTTCCCTCCCGGACAAAAAAGGGGATTGTCAGTTACTATTTCAATGTCTTTATGCTTGTGAAAAGGGCTGGGCAGAACAGGTATGACCCAATAAATGTCGACAGTGACAATGATGAATGGCAGGGCAGTAATGATTATGGTGACAATCAACTAGCAGTTACAGAGGATGAGGACTCAGTGGTTGAGTCTCCCATATGTCAAAATGTTCCTGGTTATTATCAAAGTTGGAAGGATAATTTGCAAGAGTACGATGAGGAAGTTGTAGATGATACTTGCGATGATAATGTCAATGTGGATATGTTTGGTGGGGGAACCAAGCAAATTTTAGATAGATGCTATGGGCTGGTTGACAACTGCAGTACCTGTTCCATAGCTCAGCTTCAGGATAAGATTTCTTGGGATGAAAAGGGAGATCAAGAAGTCCAAGATGATTCATGCACGTCCTTTGATGCAGCGGCTGCTTCACAAGAGAACCAGCTGAAGTCTGAAGAGGGGAATCATTGGTCGGGTGGTTTCAATGGATCTAGCAACCGAGGTGACCATGAATATGTCTTGGAGCCTTGTGATACGAAAATCTGGGATGCCGGGTATATGACTTGCCCTGAGAATAAGGTTGACTTCTTGCCAACTTGCAACATGATTGAAGAGGTTTTCGGGAAAGAGTCTTGGAATTACAAAGCAAGGGATGGTAAAAACTTGGGCTAGAGTTGCTTGTCCTTTATCAAGGTGGTTTTGGAAAAGTAGCATTGAGGTGTTCATATCCGGTGGTCTGCCTGAAGGTTTTTCCTCCGAAATTTTTTTAGAGGAGTTGAGTTTTCCTTGTGTACATCTGATTTGTTGGGAGATGGAAGCTCGCCGTCCCTGTAAAATAGTGTATTAGAAGGTGATTTGTTGTTTAGGTCTCTTTTTCATTAGCTAGTGTGGAAATGGAAAATTCCATTCATACCTTCTTCGTAAAGAGATCCGGAGTTGTCATCTTTGTAGGGTTCTGCCGAAAATATACATATATTGTAAGCGCAACGGTCATCTTCGTACGAAGATACCGCGATGTAATTTTGAATGATTTTTCTAATGAAATTTTTTTACTGAGGATTTTATCCCCCATTCCTCACTTTGATATCTGCCTAATTCATATCCATCATCCCCTAGATAAGTGAAACAGAGAGAATAATTATGCCTTGAATCCTGATTAATTTTGGTAGGGGACTTTTGGTGCTCAATGGTTTTGCAATTATGTGGAAAGGTAAGAGAAGCAAAGCTATTATGTCTTATTATATGAGCTAATCTTTGATTCCATCATCCACTTGGCTTGGGATAAAGGAATATGCAATGCAGTTTCTTACTGAGCTGAAGGGCAACAAATAAACAAGTTTAAGATACTCATATCATATAATAGAGCTAGTGGTAGCCTACGGGAAAACAAAACCATCCTCTTCCAACCAAAAGGCTATCTAGGTAAGGAGGAGGGCCCCACATGATGATATTTTTATTTTCTATACAATTTTGTTTTCTTTTTTGAAGTTCATTGACTCTTTTGAGTATCCCCTAAGCCTTGTTTGCTGGTGAGTGCTTGCTCACTTACACACATGCACCTTTATTACTCTTGAAGAAACACATGTATCTTTATGATTGGACCATATTTACATAAAATAAATAAAAAAGAAAGGAAATTTTGGCATCAAACAAATATTAGCAAATAATTTTCTTTTTTCAAAGGTAAAAGTAGTGTGATTGAGATTGAAGATACTTTTTCTTTTTCTATTTCTTAGGTCCACTCAATTTGAGTTCATTTTTCTCACTGTGAAGCTAATGAATTTGTTACTTTGTCACTAATGGTAATAGCATTCTAGTGAAAATGCCCCAACTGCCAAGACTATACATACATATTAGCTTATGATTCAATTAAAGCTTAATATGCTTATAATCCGTGCAACTTTTTCATGATTCTATATTATTTGATCATTGATGTCAAATTGGTGTCGGCCAAGCCCAACTGACAAATCAATGTAACTGTTGTGTTGTCACATGTTTGCTTCATGCAGTGAAAGATCGAAGCAACATGGCTATGATCTCCATTACACCTTTCAACCAACTTATTTTATTTCCTTCTCACTAGATAGAGAGAAAAAAAAGGGTCATTGTAGCCATTTAAGAAAATGTTCCAAAAAGAAAACTTCATTTTAAAGGAGACAAATGCGTAAATTAATAGTTTATTAAGAGGAAAATAAAAAGTCATGTTCTTGTTGACATACACGTGACGTGAGTGGGAGTCGAGAGATTAATTTCGAATAAAATGTGTGGATATACAAACTAATTAATGTTGCACTTGTAATGAAACGAGAATGATCAAGCATGAAACAAACCAAATGATGTGCAGATTTAATGATCAACGGTTGGCATCTCTCTTACCAACTTTTTACTGATGTGTGCTCTGGTCAACGAGTGTGTGATTCAATATTTGGTTGATGTGATTATTCACCAATCGTTGTGCTCGTGATCGGTTTGTTTTATTTTGAAAAATTTGCAGCAACTTTGAGTTCAACTGAGCCCAAAAATACTAAAAACAGCTGCTTTAGATCCAAGTACAAATATTTCTCAAATTATCTCTGTAGTGGAGTGGAGTTCATGTTAGCAAAGTGGGCAGTTCAACAACTGGTGGCAACTGGTGTGGCTGCCAGAAATTTAAAAATAAAAAAAACAATTGCTTTCTGATCAATATACAACTCCACCTTCAGTTTTTTCAGCTCTCTATCCTAACACATCAGAAAGTCATTAGTGAATCTTCCAAACACATAGCCACAACACCAAGATGTCATGTTTAATTTAGTAGGTAATGTAGACCGGAAGTATTTATAAAGTATTTATAAATCCACCTAGCTAGTTGCTGGGTTGGGACCAAATTAAACTCCATAATTAGTTCAAATTAAGGTAATTACACAAAAAAAAAAATGATTAATATATTCATTAACAAGCAGAATCTATACATATATAGAATAGAACAAGTGGGAAGGGTGTCCAAAAATGAAAGTAACAGAAAATATGTTTAGGGTTTAAACAGAAAATATGTGTTCTCTTCTCTGCCATGATGGTTTGAGAGATTTGGTGTTGGATGGTGAGGAATGGGGACGGAAGCTTGAGAAAGCATAAAGCCAAAGTGGGCATCTTATCTCAAGTCTTGTACATGTTACAAGGCATGGCAGAAAACAAGGAGTGGCCTGTGGCCATTCTTTCATTTGAAGGAGTCTACTAGTCAATTTTGAGCATCACTTTTGGAGGGCCATCTCTCTTGACTCTCAAGCGAAGTCTTCTGTGGGCTACCATTCATATCTCTCACGTACGTATTTATACGTATGTATGTTCCCGAATGGAACGCGTGTACATTATACGTACACGCGTACAAACATAAAAGAAACACTGTAATTGAATCTGCTGATGGACCAGTAGACATAATATAGTATGTGCACATCTCGTGGATCCATTAAAAAAAACAGACAACAAAAGAAGATCAAAAAAGAAATGCAAGTACAGAGGGGTTACAGCTAAACATTGTACTAATTAAAGAAGCCGGCAAAAAGGGCACAAAGGAAGGGAATTGTGCAGCCAAATAAGTGTGATTAGTGGCTGCTAATAAGACATTAACATTACGATTAGAGCAATGAAAGCCGGCTCCTCCATCATCATCAATAAAGGCCGGCCAGCAGCACCCTCACTCGTTTTGGCCATGCTTCTGCCCAATTTTCTGACTTTGTTTGTAGGGCTGCTGCACCCACAACTCTAGACATGCAGCATGTACTAATTCTTTATATAATTAATTTGCTTGAATCATGGGGTTAGGAATTAATCCTAAACTAATCAGCAAGATACCTTTTATTAATTAACTACCAAAACTATGGCCCCCATCTACTTCTGTTAATTTCATTAGACCCTTTATGCTATAAGTTAGTGATCATTTTAAATTTTCTGATATATATATATATATATATATATATATATATATGTTGAATTGTTCTTCTCATGTACAGAACTGTATAGGTTATTTGACCTATATATATATATGATGTTATATATTTTGTTGAAGTGGGTTGTGAGTAGGACATGGAAATCCACTTAAATCAAGATTCAGAAAAGGGATGAACTATAACTGTACTGATACAATAAGATTCTAGCTACCCCATTCTTTAAAGTTAGTTTTGCCTTTTTGTTAGATATTGTTGAAAATTGAATACATGCATATATTTAAGATCTGGATAGAAATTATATTATCTTCCCTGTATATATTATTTCCAGATCAATATAATTATAGATCAGAATAACTTCAACTTCTATATATGAAAATATTGCTGCCTTAAAACCCTTCCTGGGCATAAAGGGATTGAATTAATACTTAGAGGCTTCCTTGCATTTCATAATGATCCGTAGGTGAGCGGGACTGTTATTTGGTTTTTCATTTGTTTTAAAAGATAGCTTCCAAAAGAAAGAAATCTGATATGGTTTGCATATATAGAAAGTGTGCAGGTTTGTAGAAGGCATGGTGAAAATATAATCAAAATTAATTACCTTATCAGAGAGATCATGGTTACCAAACTCTGCTGCTTTTTTCATACATATTTCAAAGGTTACCTGAAAAAAAAAAAAAACTTAATTTACTCCAGCCATGGAGGTTAAGGTTAATGATTTGATCATTTTGGCTCTTGGGGTAAAGTTGGATTTTAATAGTTTAAGGATTAAAGTAAATTATGGAGATAATCAGGAGGCATAATAATTAATATGAGGAAGCATCAGTAGTTTCAGAGTGATGCATACAAATATTCCAAAATTTAGCTCTACTATAATATTGCAGCTTTCTGGGCTACTGTAGCATCTCATTCTCATGTTCATGTTCATGTAGAGAGTGCTCATGGGTACAAATCTGAAGTACCCTAATATATCCCTCCAATTGATCACTTACCAATAAAAGCACATCAAAGTTGGTTTTGAAGGATAATTATGAATATAAAATGAAGGTTTTATAACTATACTGATCACACACAAATCACATAAACAACAGTGGTAGAGTGTTGAATACTGTGCTAAATGCTTTGGTTGAAACTCAAGGAACTGGATAGAGGGATTAATCTGTGGGACCCACCATGAAAAATCTTGAAAATTAATAAAAGCACTTTTATAATAATCAATTGATGAGATGAGAAGAAGAAAAAAAGAAAAAGAAGTGATAGTTAACGGCCGGAGAGTGGAACCTTTCACTTGGGTGAGAGTTTAGAGAGAGAGAGTAGAGAGAGAGTGTGTTTATGTGTGTGGGGCCCAATTTCTTAATAGCAAGACAAAGGAAGGAATAGTTAAGGAGGAGAGGGAGTTAGTTTAAGTAGGTTCCTGAGGCATAGGGATGCTCAGCTGGACAAATCTTGGCCGTTGGATTGGGGTTGGCGTAGGATCCTCAGTTGAGTACACGTGCTGCTATCTTTCCTCTCCTTTACCTCTCTCTCTCACTTTTTTATCTTTGCTTCCATGCATGGATTTCTCCTCCAAATATAGTCAAGTTCACAGAGAGAGAAAATAGTGTGTGAGAGAGAGAGAGAAACAAACGCTCGCTCACTCACTCTCACTTTTAATTTCTTCTTTGGCTTGTTCATCGCCATCATTACCAACAAAGCCAAGACAACACCACCTCACACCTCACCCTCTTCAAATTCTGTATCTTTTTCTCAATTTTCAACTACTCAAGAACAGAACAGAACAGAGAAGAGCAGAGCAGAGCTACTAATTCTCTGGAAGGAAAAAAGCTACTACATATTTCACTGTCAGATCTTTTTTCATGCTAATATAACTCTGTGAAATCTGGGATTTCTTCTTCTTTGTTGGTTAGCTCAAAGAGCAACAGCATCGACCTTGATCTGATGCAAATTTCACTCCTAGTTTGAGCTTTCACCTTGATTTTCTGATCTGGGTTCTGTCATTTCTCTTTGGAGGTACTCTGTTTCATTAGTATTTGTTCTTTTTTAGTGTAATGAGATCAAGCATCTCAGAATTTGGTAAACTTCTTTGATCAGATTTGAAGACTCCTTAGCTTGGCTGATCTTTACTATTTCCTTTATTGGAAGAATTTTGATTCCAACCAATGGAATTGGAAGATCAACAATTCAAGCATCTATGCAAGTTCTGCGGCAAGAGTTTTCCCTGTGGTAGATCCTTGGGAGGTCACATGAGGTCTCACTTGACCAATAATTCGGTAGAAACAGAGGAAAGACTCATCATCGGCAAAGTTAAACTCCCATCTGCCAACAATGTTAATTCTGATTTTGAAACCGGACCTCATCACCAGCCAGGTTATGGCCTCAGAGAGAACCCCAAGAAGACTTGGAGGCTTGCAGATTCAAGTGAGGACACTTCACTTCTCCCTGTCAAGTTTTGCAGAGAATGTGGTAAAGGGTTTCAGTCTTGGAACGCTCTGTTTGGTCACATGAAGTGCCACTCAGAGAAAGAAAGAGTTGTTAATTCCATCAATAGCTTTGATGAGGAAGAAGAAGAAGATTCTTGGACTTGTGCCAACCAGAAGCTAGTCATGGACAGCCAATCTGACAACGAAACTACTACTCCCAATAGGAGAAGAAGATCGAGACGAAGAAGAACAAGGTACATGGGCACAACAACCTCCTCTTCCAATTTCTCTATTGCTAATGCTGCCACTTCCTCTGTTTCTGAGATTGAGCAAGAACAAGAAGAGGTTGCTCTGTGTTTAATGATGCTTAAAAGGGATGCGGGTCACTGGGGTGGCTTGAAATTTGTAGCACATGACTCCTCTGATAACAGTTCTGTGTTCTCTGAAGCTCCTTCATCAGGTCGAACAAATCGGGTTAATGCTGATATTAAGGGTAAGGTTTCTGTCTGCAGTGGTATTGAGATTTTGAAACTGAAGAAGAAACTTAATAAAAAGACATTGGAGCTTGGAAATTTGGATTCTGATTTTTCAAAACATGGGTCTAGGATGAAAAAAGAAGAACTTTCTGCTGTTGGGTTTTCCGAAAATGATAAATTGGTCAAGAAAATGGAGTTAGCTCAACCTCAATTGGGTTCAAACAACAAGTGCAATTCAAGCAAGAGAAAATTCCAGGAGGGTTATGATTTTGAGTCAAGGTCAGAGCAATCTCTGAAAACATTGAGCACAACTAGAGGTGATGTTTTAGATTCTGAAGCAGTCTGCAAGAGTTCACAACAGAGAAGCAAATTTGAGTGCACTACTTGCAACAAGGTTTTTAGGTCATATCAAGCTCTAGGAGGCCATAGAGCAAGTCATAAAAAGATCAAAGGATGCTTTGCCTCAAAAGTTGAAAGCAGTGAAAACACCATTGAAACAGACCACTCTCCTGAGCCAACATCAGACAGTAAGCTCAGCAAGTCTTGCAACAATGAAAACCCCATTGAGCATGATGTTAAAGCTGAGATTAGTACAAAGAGTAAAGGTCATGCTTGTACAATTTGCCTAAAAGTTTTCTCCTCAGGCCAAGCCTTGGGTGGTCACAAGAGATCCCATTTGATTGGTGGTTCAGCTGAGAATAAAAACAGCCAAACCATTGTAATTCAGAAACCTGCAGCACCTGAAGTCAGGGACTTTCTTGATCTCAATCTCCCTGCTCCTGTTGAAGAAGAGAGCAGTAGCAGCCATGCTGCAGCCTTTAAGCCATGGTGGGTTGGAAGCAGCCATAAGCATGAGGCCCTTGTTGGCCTCATCTCCAACTGAGTTTCCTCTTTAAGTCCTGCCCATGATGGTTTCCAATCCAATAAAGATTCAAGAGTGTACAGATACATATTTCTGGACATTAATTCATTAATTCTTTACAGATTTTAGAGTTTGCTGAGGCATTGCTGCTCATTGCCAGTTTCCAACAAATTCTCAATTACCATTTCCATCTTTTGTTACAGTATACCATATAAATCTCATTTCCTTTAAAACTCATACTCATTAATTTTGTTTCACCTTGAAACTTCAATACTGTAATTGAATTTCGTATTCTCTTATAAGAATTGTACCTTCTTTTTTTTTTTTTTTTTAAATATAGGAAAGTAATTATTATTTTTTAATGGCATCAAAGAGAAATGAGTGAGGTGTTGAAAAATTAGGATGCTATATGAAGTCATGAAGAGATTTATTTAAAAATATATATATATATATATATATATATATATATATATATATATATATATATATATATATATAATGTGCACAAAGATGGCATGTGAGCTAGCTCAAGGTGAAGGTGGTTGTTTAGTCACCTACCATTAAACATGACAACCAATCTCACTTCTTTCTCAAACTTAGTATGTTAAGTGATGCTTATATTTCTCTACTCTAACTAATATCATTATGCTCACTAGAATATAATTCATCTTTTTTTAAATTTGGACCACTCCAACTTACAAGTGTCTATATGCAAGTATAAAGTCACTTCAGCACGCGAACTTTGCTGCCCTCAAAATAACTGCAAATGGGTTTTATTTTAGGCGGGCAAGGCTGCTAAAGCACGGAATATTTTTTCCCCAATAATCAATTTGGCCTTTTAGACATGAGATTTTTTGTTGGAGTACTTCTTTTTTATTGAGACGAGCGATAACATACTAAACACACATTGCATGAGAGTTTTTGGTTACCTCTTGATAGAGCTATACATTTATATATTTGG
This sequence comes from Prunus avium, assembly GCF_965620075.1. NCBI lineage: Eukaryota > Viridiplantae > Streptophyta > Magnoliopsida > Rosales > Rosaceae > Prunus > Prunus avium. Next base: position 28,275,584 of record NC_142288.1, on the reverse strand, counting down.
GCAGCTTTTGATTTAAGTGCTTTTGTTTGACAAGAGCATGGAGAAGTCAGGAGTGGTTGTTTCACTTTGGCTTTCACTTGCTGTGGTAGATGGCAGTGGGTGGTGAGTGCTTGTACATAGAATAGAATGATAGAAAGCTTTGCATATTGTTAGGCTCTTAAGTGACAAAAAGGTATTAAGTCTTATTTCATATTTGTGTTAATGAAGTTTTTAAATTAAAGTTGGAAGAATGTGTCATTGCCATCTTCTCTCCACGTGTCAACACCTCTTTGTCCCAACAGTCCTATTAGATGTAAGAAATAAGTCATCACTCATCAGATTAGTGGCCTTTCTCAGATCCAAGCAAGAAAAAAGCTTTTGTCTTGGTCAGCAATGGAGTCAACTTTAATACAAAGTCAACAGGGTCTTAGGATTTTGGTTTAGATGTGGGCCAGGGCTGATGAGCTCATTTGATAAATTGATATCATACTCATGCCAAGGGGAAATTTTTATCTCTGAAAAATGAACACTAAGGAAACTTAGCAATGTCTGCAAATATTGCCCAATATTCATATATGTAGGAGGAAGGAACATGAAACTCAAACAAGAATAATAATGTGCCATAATACTGAGTGGAACCATGTTTTAAAGTATTTAAAAGATAGTGAAATTTACAACTTCCTTTGTTTTTTTTTTTTTTAATAGAGACTAGAACAAATATGAAATTTACATCTAAGAAACTTGAATTTTGATTGGAAAATCTTGGTCCCTCAAAATTTACAGCTAAAATTTTGAAGTTTGAACTCGTAGCCCAAATTGTTGTTGAAAAGGTTTTCCAAATTATAGCCCAAATGATTGAAGTTTGAACTAGTAGCCCAAATTATTGTTGAAAGGGGTTTTCCAACCCAAACCCCCATTCCCTACATTTCCAAAGCACCAGATACTATTTCTGCAAACCCAACACTTTCTTCAATGAACCACGCCACAGTCCCGTCATACACTAACCCTAATTCCAACTTCACTCCCTACGTTTCCAGAGCACATGTCTGCAAACCCAACACCTTCTTCAACGAACCACTCCACAATCCTATCATACACTAACCCTAATTCCAACTTCACTATAAATTCACACTTCCAAATGTTCAATCCTTCACAAGATTCCACCAATTTCAACTATCACATTCCTTATCAATCCAACACCATAAACCCTAACAATAACCAACGTTGGTTGTTTCCTCCACCAGTGGTTCCTTCTGCATTAGCCTTCGATCCAGCCCTTCGCCCGCCTGGAACTGAACCAAATGCCAATTCAGGCTCATACTCGTGGACCCATGTTGTATTCCAAGCTCAAACGCCATTTGGTGAAGACCCAAATGCTGGTTCTCAGAATGGGGCTATCCAACAAGCTGAACCCATTGGACACGAAGCTGTAAGTGCCTTTCTTCAATTCAAGTTCGGTTTTTTGGTGCATAATATAACTCTTGGGCTCTTTTCCCTAAATGGGTTGTGATGTATTTGTTTTGTGATCCTATTCTATTGGTTTTGATGTGTTTATGTGGTGTATCGAGTGGTGCTGTGGTATGCGAGAGTGGAAAATTAGATTGGATGTCTTCTTTTCAAAAGCATTGCTCCATTTTCGCATTACTCAGTTTAGTTTAGGTCATTTAAGTGTATTATGTGTGCATCCACTTGTGGATTGTGTATTCTAATACTCTTATGATGCATGTTCATAGTATGTTTCATGTCTAATTCAGAGATTCATAAGTTTTCCCATCTGCTCGCATTGTTTAGTATATGTACGATTACAATATATAAAGTCACATTGAAAACCATTTTTTGTGGTTTGCAGTCTATCAAGTCTCTGAATGAGAGTTTGTTAGTGCCCACCACTTCAAATTCTTTGTGGAATAGCAATGTGACAAATCGGTGTGATGTTTGTAATATCAGTTGTAGTAGCAAAGAAAATTACGAGGCACACATATTGGGAAAGAAACACCAGAAAAAAATCAGAATGCAATATAATCCCACTGCTGCAGTCTCTAATGTTCTAAACAATATCAGTCTGCCAAGCCAAACAAGCAGTGTAGGTGGGCAAGTGATATTTGGGGGTTCAGGTGTGGCTGCTGGTGAAGAATTGGAAACAAAGAGACGTAAGGTTGTGAATGGTGGTGCAGCAGTTGATTCTGTGGGGGTTTGCACAATATGCAACGTTGTTTGCAATAGCCAAGAAGTTTACATTAAGCACTTGGCTGGTAAAAGGCACAAGGCTCAGGTAAATAACAATTTAACTAGCTTTCCTTTTAAGATTCTTCTGTCACTTTTACCATACATCTTTCCATAGTGTCCGCATTTCAGTATTTGGTTTTTTTTCTTTCACCTGTGATATGGTATTTAGGTGCCCTCAAGTCTTTACGAGTGATTTTGGATACACTTGCTTGTATCATGTGAGTCCTCTAGAGGATCTTGCATTCTTTATGTTATTTTTTAGACTCTCAATGTTTTCTTATATGTCTCCTTCAAGTGGGCCTTATTTATCTTATTTTGTGATTTTTGCTTTTTTTGATTATTAATATATTACTTACTTTTACTATTTCCATTATGTAGGCTAGCTTAGTGGCTCCAAATGTTGGCCCATATTTTGCTGCAGCTCAATCTGAAGTTACTGGCATTTGGAGTAAAGATCCAAATAAAATCAAACTTGTTCAGTCTGCATGGTGTGAAGTTTGTAAAGTCAATTGTAACAGCAATGACACCTACATCAAACACCTAGTTGGAAAGAAACATCAGAAGAACTTGGAGCAACTTGAAAAGTTAAAGAATGATGGCAGTGCCTCAACCTCAAATGTTCCATCAGCTGCAACAAATGCTATAATTGGACCAATGGAAAAGCCAGGAGTCAAGGGTTCCCAGCCAGAGGAGGATTTGGAGACAAAGAAGCGAAAGATCATATCAGGAGGAGCAGCAGCTGGTGCGGTTAGAATGTGTACTGTATGCAATGTGGTGTGCAATAGTCAGACAGTTTTCAGTTCTCATCTTGCTGGTCAGAAGCATGCTGCTATGGTGAAGAAACAGGCAGAAGTTGGAGTAGCAATCAGAGCCTCTCAACAGATAACCGCATCCTGAAACCTGAATTCGGCTTCATTATGGCTCAAAGATCTTCATTGGTGGAGTTGTATAGCTTACTTTTGCACAATTGTCAAGCAGCACCAACAGCAATAGCGACAGCTCATTTGATGTTGAGGACTCCTACAAATTGGGACAAGATGTAGAGAGGTGTGATTTTTGTATCCTTTTATTTTTCGGTTTATTTTTTAAGATGGCTTGTTTGGAACAGAAGAGAGAAGATTTGCTTGGATATGCTAACAGAGTTTAAGGAAGAAGACAGAGAGTTCTAGAATATTCATAGAGAGGAATTTGGAGGAAATATTACTTTTTGATTTCTGTATTTCTCATTGAATGAAACCAATGCACATGGGATTACAGACTTTATACTACAGCAGAAATCACGGGGATTACAATAACAGTCTAACCATAATGACACGTCAGCTAACAACCTTCCAAGCTGACTAACCTTTAGCCAAACAGGATATTGTGTGACACAAAAAATATATTGGTACTGGATTAGCTATATACGTAAGAATTGACAGTGAATTATGTCATAACAAGCATCTTGAGATAGTTGTGCCAATACATTCCATTTCCATTGTATTGGTTGGAGTCTTGATTTGTACGGTTTTACTGCTTGTTTTTAAACTAGAGCATACTTCTCACGGAATTTTGGTTTTTTTATATTTTTATTTGACTTGCTGTTGCCATCTTGTTACCTTGTGGAAGTTGTTAAATTTCATTCCCAATTACTACTACCTTATTTATATGTTTATTTACTTTAAAAAATACTTGATTTGTATGCAGCTAAAGAAATAAAAAGACATGTTGAAAGAATCACAATCCCAAAGCTTGGGGTTGATCAGGATAATGTTTATATTTTCTTTGCATACCGTATTTGCCAATGTGGGTGTTAACAGGGGCACCAGTATCTCACTTTGCTGCTAGCCCTCCCTCGCTCACTCACTCACCTGTAGGGGTTCTCAACCAATTTATTACTTATTTGATTACGGATAAGTTTGAATTGTCTCCCAGTCATGAAGTCTGTAGATCTTACATCTACTGTCTCTGTGTTAAGAGAAAGTGGGGCATGTGGGTTAGGCTAGAGGTCTGTGGCATGTGAAGTGTTATGTATGAGTTCTGGCCTCTTGCAAGAGCAAGAGTTCTTATTGGCGCCTTAGGTTTTTTTGGTTTTTTAATTGTTGTATTGCGAGTGGTTAAGTCTATTTTGTAATTAAGGTTATTGTCCTTTCAGAGTTTTGAGGTTTTGTTAAGTAGATTATATCTTCTAAATGTTACATTACTTATGGTTGTTAGGAAGAACTGAAAGAGGAAAAGTTGAAGGCAAAGGAAGAAGCAGAGGATCTAGCTCAAGAAATGGCTGAGCTCAGATACCGAATGACAGGTTTGCTTGAAGAAGAGTGTAAGCGCTGTGCTTGAATTGAACAAGCATCTTTACATAGAATTGCTGAGTTAGAAAGCACATGTATTCAGGTTCAGATTCGCAATGTGTCTGTTACCAGTGAGAGGACACATCTGAAGCGGGCAAAATCGATGAAAATCCTTTGCTGCTCTCTGGCATCTCAATGAAGCAAGGTTCAGAGGTAGCGTCCCGATGATTACATGGTATTCCAGCTTCAGCTCTAACGTTTGTGGCTGTGGAATTTCAGAGAGACCATTCCAATGAAGGATTGAGCAATGGTAAAATATGCAAGCATGTCAGTAGAGAAAAGGAATCGCATTTACATGGGGCAACGTGAAGAACTTGCACTAAATTGTTTCCCATGCATTTTCCTGTATCCCTGTTTGATTATTTGGACGAGACTTGCATAAAATTTTCATGTACCATATGTATAAACATTAAAAGAGATTAAAAAGGAGGGGTCCTTTGTGTAAAATTTTCTAGCTCTTAATTCTTTTTCATGTGCCTTATGAAAGTCTCACATGAACTATGTTCCCCTTTGCACAATCATATTCATATTACCAATCAAAATTCAAAATTGATAATTGCAGTAAGGACTCAACGGTAGGCAATTAACTCAAGTAAACTACATTCTTAGATCTAGAAGTGGCCAACATGGAGGCCCTCCATAATCATGAAAGTCTTAATAGAAATTTTTTTTGTAGATGTATTTTTGACCTTCCATCTTTCCGTCAATTTGCTTCATAAAATTTTGAGTCCATTGCAGATGGTGAGACCGTAGTCTCAATTGGCAGAACTTTTGAGCTTGAATTTTTCAGTCTTGGTGCTTCAAAAAACCGGTACGTGGCCATATGGTACAAGAAGATATCGGTTACCACCACTTTATGGATTGCCAACAGAAACACACCCCTCACTGGTTCATTAGGTGTACTCAAGGTGAGCAGCCCTGGAATTCTTGTCCTTGTCACCCATAAGAACACTACAGTTTGGTCTTCCAACACATCAAGTTCTGCACAGAATCCAATGGCACAGCCTTTGGATTCCGGAAATCTTGTTGTGATAGATGGCAATGGTCATAATAACCGTGATAATATTTTATGGCAGAGTTTGATTACCCAGGTGATACATTAATACCAGGTATGAAGCTTGTTAGGAACAAAATCACAAGTTTTAAATGGCATCTTACACCCTGGAAAAGCCCCAGGATCCTTCTGAAGGAAATTATACATATCAACTTGGTCCTGATGGATACCATGAATTAATTCTGAGGGAGGATTCTGTTATAAAATATCGGACTGCACCATGGAATGGAATCCAATTTAGTGGGATGCATAATTTAAATCCAAACCATTCGTACACATATGATTTGTGTTGGATAATGATGATGAAGGATATTATGGTTATAAGCTTCTCAACAGCTCAACTCTTTTCAGGCTGGCGTTAACTCAAGATGGATTTGGGCTGAGCTACATCGAGAGTGATGGAAACCAAGTCCCCAGTATGTAGCTGCTTGAAAGGATTTATACCAAACTTTCAACAAGACTGGGACTTGGTGGATTGGTCATATAGCTGTGTGAGAAAGACTCAACTGAATTGCAGTGGAGACATCTTTAAGAAGTACTTTGGGGTGAAATTGCCAAGTATAGAACAATCCTGGTATAACACAAGTATGAACCTCAAGGAATGTGAGATGATGTGCATGAACAACTGCTCCTGCATCGCTTTTGCAAATTTGGTTTTGGATATCCGAGATGGAGGAAGGGGGTGCTTGCTCTGGTTCAGCGATATGATTGATATAAGATATTCTAATCAGAGCCGGTCCATTAGATATAGAGGCCCTGTGCAAAGAAAGCTGATGAGGCCCTATATGTATAAGTAAAATAACAATTTTTCAAATTTTAAAATTCATAAATCATAAATATATTAAACCGAAATCATTATGTGGCATCAATTACATTAGACAAATAGAATCAAGATCATCCTTCGTCTATTTTCACACACTCACATCTATTCAATTTTCTTTTACATACAAAAAAACTACACCCAGCAAAATGAAGCAAAATACTTCAAAACCAGCAACACTCAAGAACCCAAGCAAGTACAATCATCAACCAGCAACCAAACCAGCTACAGAATCATCTAAAAACTGTCCTCCTTGCATTTTGAGCTGCAAAATCATTAATAAAACGAGTACAATCAAGTTCTTCCAAGAAATCACTTTCAACAGATATCAAAGTTAAACCATTTAATCTTTCTTGTGACATGGTTGAGCGCATGACCTAAGTTTTCCACATTTTCATTAGCCTGTTCATCATGACCTACATTTTCAAGATTTTCAACTAAACCTTGTGGTTCTTTAATAATGAATTTATCAAGAGCACCTCTCTGAGATTGAGTTAATTCTTCAACTCTTCTCTTTTGTTGGCGCTTACTATATCCAGATGAGTGTTTTCTTTTAAACATTTTTCTAATATAGCAAAATAACACACATCATAACAAAAAAAGAGGACAATAGAACCTGATTTTTGCAGCTATCATCTGATTTTGACGGTTTCACCTGATTTTCACAAAACAAAAAGTCTGTTAAAATAATTACAAAAACAATATATGAAAAGCATTGACAAATTAGGGATAGAGATTCACCTGATTTTTTAGGTTTCTTCTTGCAATCATATGATGGCTAATTCCAAATGCAACATATAATTTCTAAATTCTAATATGAGAGAGAGAGAGAGAGAGAGAGAGAGAGAGAGAGAGAGAGAGAGAGAGAGAGAGAGAGAGAGAGAGAGAGAGAGAGAGAGAGGTGTGGTGGAGACTTGAGAGAAGAGATGCACACAGAGCGCCTTTTGACTTGCCAAAGAGTAAAGGAGATTTGTGTTTGGACGGAAGATGGAAGAAGAATCAAGAAGGAACAATCTGCCCGTTAGGAAATAATAGTAATATTTTTGGAATAAAAAAAAATATATATATTGCTGGGTTGCTGGGCTTTTTAAAACATTTGGAGGCCCCTAAATTTTGGGGGCCCTGTGAAGAAGGAACAATCTATCCAGGAAATGATAGTAATATTTTTGGAATAAAAAAATATATAATATATTGCTGGGTTTTTTAAAACATTTGGAGGCCCCTAAATTTTGGGGGCCCTGTGCGGTCGCACAGCCCGCACATGCCGTGGGCCGCCTCTGATTCTAATATAAATGGGCAAGATATTTACATAAGAATGGCTTCATCAGAACTAGGTATGGAATCATCTTGCTATTTAAAACAAAGTTTGAAAGAAAAAAAAAGCCACCAACAAAAAAAAAGGAAAAGAAATCTTCCAACAGTGACATGATTAGAAACAAGATAGAGCCAGAAAACTTTTGACATGATTAGAAAAATATTTCTTTAGAATTGTCTCATGAACTAGCATTAATTGTTCATTGGATGATAAAAAGTAAAGATTTTCTTCTTTATGAATTTCTGACTCCTCAATCTTCTGCTTTCAAATACTTCATTCCTAGATCAAGGAGACAATACAAAGATCATAGTAACGAGTACTCTGTTTGTTATGCGAAAACACTACAAGATGTTGTTGTTGATGGGCTATGAGACAACACACAAATAAATCGTCGACATAATCTTTATTCCACTCGGCATATACGTTGACATCAAAGTTGACCTAAAAGCAATATAATAAAAGATACATAACTTGTAAATACTTTTGAGTTTTTCCCATCAGCTGAGGAGGCTTTAGCCAACTCATCATTGGAGATACTTAATAGAGATGTCGCACATGAATGAACATTTTTGTGTACTCATTTTCTTTCACCGGGGTTTATGGTATTGATATCATTGTATTACTTATTAAACTAATGTTGATTACCTCTTCATATTAATTTATTATTACTTTGTAACTATGTAGAAAGCATCAAGTGTCAATAAAGTAAACCAAACCAAAAAGCAGATGGAGCATCGTGCCTGTTTGTTATCGTTTGCACACATTGTGATGCAATGCGCAAATGTAATATATTAGTTCTTCCTGAAATTGGTTGATTAACATGTTTCCAAATTAGTAGTAACAACACAACTTATTTTTCTCAAGTAACACCGTTGCCTCATTTTCATCAGCAACTTTTATCTTCACACTTGGATGAGCTTTTGTCCCTTCGTATTGCATTAATACGATTTCTTGTAACATCCCCGTTATGTAGGCAAAAAATTCATGTCTCAAGCTCATTGCATTAAAATGTTGATAATCAATATTTGACAATTATTTGTAGTCTATGCAGGATTTTTGTGTGTGCGATAGATTTTCTTCTTGCTATCAAACATATTTCTATGTGTTTTTGATAAAGCAATGAAAATGGTTTTGCTCCAGCATGATGGTTATACTTTCCTTCAATCGATTCTCCTTATTGGCCCTTTCACATATTTGGGCAATTATTCGGAAAAAATGTTCGATGAATCATGCTTATTGGAGTGACATTCCTGAAGACAAGAGAAAATGACCTTATGGATGAGATCACTGTAAGTATGCCAAGTATTATGTTAAATATCCAATGTTTCATTATTGTTAATTGCAGGTCAGCCATGACATAGACTTAAATAACTATGATTGTCATCATTATGTCAACAAAATCATGGCTAAACGGTTTCGAGACTTAACTAAGTATGATTGTCGTCATTAAAATCGTTAATCAAACATACTTATACTATTAAGCATTAAAATTGTTAAATAAGTACAATTTTTCTCGCTATCAAACATATTTCTACGTATTTTTGATAATGCAATGAAAATGATTTTGCTCCAGCATGATGGTCATACTTATCATTTGATTAATTCTCTTTATTGGCTTTTGATCGCTCAACAATAGGTAAACTGAATATTAATACAATATATATGTATAGTCAAAACATTTGAACTTTTAAAACAAATATGTTAGGGAATTGTAAACTGCATATTTAATACTATAAACTCGGGAGACTGAAAATGTGTACATAAACATAGTCATTGTGATATGTCTCTTCCTATCATCTTCTTGGGAGGGTTCTCCTTAGCATGTTAGCTGATTCAAAAGACTTAAAATAGTCATGCAATTCATACTTGAATTCCCGATATATCTTATGAAATAAATCTTCGACATAATCCTTATTTCACTCGGCATGTACGTTGACATCAAAGTTGACCTAAAAGCAATATTATCAAAGATACATAACTTGTAAATACTTTCGAATATTTCCCATCAGCTGAGGAGACTTTAGCCAACTCCTCATTGGAGATACTTGATAGAGATGTCGCACATAAATGGACATTTTTGTGTACTCATTTTCTTTCACCCAAGCTTTTGGTATTGATATCATTATAGTACTTATCAAACTAATGTTATTTACATCCTTATATTGATTTATCATTGCTTTATAACTATGCATAAAGCATCAAGTGTTAATCAAGTAAACCGAACTAAAAAGCAAATAGAGCATTGTGCCTATTCGTTATCATTCGCTCACATTGTGATGTAATGCATAACTGTAATATATTAGTTCTTCATGAAATTGGTAGATTAATATGCTTTCAAATCAATAGTAAAATCACAACTTATTTTTCACAAGCAACACTGTTGCCTCATTTTCATTAGCAACTTTTATCTTCACACTCGGAGGGGCTTTTGTCCCTTCGTATTGCATTAATACAACTTCTTGTAATATCCTCGCCAAAGATTCGTGCCTCAACCTCATTGCATTAAAATATCGATATTCAATACTTGACAATTATTTGTAGCCTATGCACGATTTTTGTGTGTGCGACAGATTTTCTTCCCGCTATCAAACATACTTCTACATGTTTTTTATAAAGCAATGAAAATGGTTTTGCTCCATCATGATGGTCATACTTATCTTTCAATCGATTCTCCTTATTGACCCTTTTACATATTGGGGCAATTATTCGGAAAAAATGTTCAATGATTCATGCTTATTGGAGTGACATTCCTGAAGACAAGAGAAAATTACCTTATGGATGAGATTACTGTAAGTGTATCAAGTATTATGTTAAATATCCAATGTTTCATTATTATTAATTGCAGGTCAACTATGACATAGACTTAAATAACTATGATTGTCATCATTATGTCAACAAAATCATGGCTAAACGGTTTTGGGACTTAACTAAGTATGATTGTCGTCATTAAAATCGTTAATCAAACATACTTATATTATCAAGCATTAAAATCGTTAAATAAGTACAATTCTTGTAGCTATCAAACATATTTCTACGTGTTTTTGATAATGTAATGAAAATGGTTTTGCTACAGTATGATGGTCATACTTATCCTTCGATCGATTCTCCTTATTGGCCCTTTCACATATTGGGGCAATTATTCGGAAAAAATATTCGATAAATCATGCTTATTGGAGTGACATTCCTGAAGACAAAAGAAAATGACCTTCTGGATGAGATCACTGTAAGTGTGCCAAGTATAATGTTAAATATCCAATGTTTCATTATTGTTAATTGTAGGTCAGCTATGACATAGACTTAAATAACTATGATTGTCATCGTTATGTCAACAAAATCATGGCTAAACGGTTTCGGGACTTAACTAAGTATGATTGTCGTCATTAAAATCATTAATCAAACATACTTATACTATCAAACATTAAAATCGTTAAATAAGTACAATTCTTCTAGCTATCAAACATATTTCTACATGTTTGTGATAATGTAATGAAAATGGTTTTGCTACAGCATGATGGTCATACTTATCCTTCGATCAATTTTCCTTATTGGCCCTTTCACATATTTGGGCAATTATTCGGAAAAAATGTTCGATAAATCATGCTTATTGGAGTGACATTCCTGAAGACAAGAGAAAATTACCTTATGGATGAGATCACTGTAAGTGTGCCAAGTATAATGTTAAATATCCAATGTTTCATTATTGTTAATTGTAGGTCAGCTATGACATAGACTTAAATAACTATGATTGTCATCATTATGTCAACAAAATCATGGCTAAACGGTTTCGGGACTTAACTAAGTATGATTGTCGTCATTAAAATCATTAATCAAACATACTTATACTATCAAACATTAAAATCGTTAAATAAGTACAATTCTTCTAGCTATCAAACATATTTCTACATGTTTGTGATAATGTAATGAAAATGGTTTTGCTACAGCATGATGGTCATACTTATCCTTCGATCAATTCTCCTTATTGGCCCTTTCACATATTTGGGCAATTATTCGGAAAAAATGTTCGATAAATCATGCTTATTGGAGTGACATTCCTGAAGACAAGAGAAAATGACCTTATGGATGAGATCACTGTAAGTGTGCCAAGTATAATGTTAAATATCCAATGTTTCATTATTGTTAATTGTAGGTCAGCTATGACATAGACTTAAATAATTATGATTGTCATCATTATGTCAACAAAATCATGGCTAAACGGTTTCGAGACTTAATTAAGTATGACTGTCGTCATTAAAATCGTTAATCAAACATACTTATACTATCAAGCATTAAAATCGTTAAATAAGTACAATTTTTCTCGCTATCAAACATATTTCTACGTGTTTTTGATAATGCAATGAAAATGGTTTTGCTCCAGGATGATGATCATACTTATCCTACGATCGATTCTCCTTATTGGCCCTTTCACATATTGGGGCAATTATTTGAAAAAAAATGTTCGATGAATCATGGTTATTGGAGTGACATTCCTGAAGACAAGAGAAAATGACCTTATGGATGAGATTACTGTAAGTGTGCCAAGTATTATGTTAAATATCCAATGTTTCATTATTGTTAATTGCAGGCAGGGACGGACCCACAGTGGGGTCAATGGGGTCAAACGACCCTACAGACTCCATGAAGTTAAGGTAGAAGGTCCCCTTTAATGGCTGTGTGACCCCATGAATGGATGAAGAAGGAGAAGGTCGTTGGTCTGAGGAAGAAGAAGAGTCCAGCGTTTCTGTTTTTTTTTTTTAACACATGCTGGCCAAAACGACGTCGTTTTGGCCCAGCGTATAATTTTTTTTTAAAAAACACGCTGGCCAAAACGGCGTCGTTTTGGCACAGCCCCAGCGAATTTTTTTTTTAAAAGACCTGGCCAAAACCACGTCGTTTTGGTCCAGGTCTTTTTAAAAAAAAAATTAGAACAGATTGCAAATACCCTCTCGACTTCAGCCTCTCCAAAACACCCATTCCTAAACCCTCAAACCTAAATCCCCAATCTCCACCCCCCCCAAACCTTTAACCCTCTCCCCCACAAGACCCAGCTCCTCCATTGCCGCCGCTGCCATCAGTGCCGCCGCCTCCAAAAGCTTGCCTTAGCTTCCCCCAACTCACAATTCAAGGTAAATTCTAACTCTAAACCTAAATTACTTGCCTTATCTCCGGAATTAATCGACGCTTCATTCCCCAATGATTTGATGAATTTGATTGGTTGGAGTATAGTGTATCTAAAGATGCTGCATTTTGTCTTTATTGCTATCTCTTTAAATCCAATTTTGAACAAATGGGTAGTGAAGCCTTCACTGGAGCAGGGTTTAAGAATTGGAAGAAAGGGAGAGAAAGAATGAAGGTGCATGTTGAACCGGTTGGTAGTGTTCATAATAAAGCTAGAGAAGCTGCTACAAATTTGATGAATCAAAATACACATATTGAAACGGCTGTGAGCAAACACTCCGAACAAGCTCGTATGGCATATCGAAGATGCTTAATTGCATCAATCAAGTGCACTAAGTTTCTATTGAGACAAGGTCTTTCTTTTCGTGGAAATGATGAAAGTGCCACTTCAAGCAATAGGGGAAATTACTTGGAGCTATTGCAATTCCTTGCAAACAATGATGAGAAAGTTAAAGAAGTTGTGTTGGAAAATGCTCCGGGCAATCTCAAGTTAGTAGCTCCAAAGATTCAAAAAGATATTGTCAATGCATGTGCGGGGGAAACACTTGATGTTATCATGAGTGGTTTAAAAGATAGATTCTTTTCTATATTGGTGGATGAAGCACGTGATATTTCTGTGAAAGAGCAAATGGCTATGGTGTTGCGTTATGTGGACGACAAAGGGCATGTAATTGAAAGGTTTGTGGGGGTTCAACATGTTACCGACACCACTTCAAGTTCACTAAAGGATGCCATTGACATATTCTTTTCTTCCAATGGTTTGAGCTATTCCAAGTTACGAGGACAAGGTTATGATGGAGCTAGCAATATGAGAGGTGAGTGGAATGGCCTTAAAACAAAGATTTTTAGAGAACAACCTTGTGGATATTATGTTCATTGCTTTGCTCATCAACTTCAACTAGCACTTGTTGCCGTAGCAAAGAAGAATATTGATATTGCCTCTTTCTTCACAACCACTAATAGTGTGGTTAACCATGTTGGAGCATCTTGTAATCGGCATGATGCACTTAGAGCACAATTCCAAGAAGAACTTGATGATTGTCTTATAACGGGGCGAGGTTTGCATCAAGAAACAAGTCTCATACATGCCGATGACACACGATGGAGCTCACATTACGGTACCATTATTAGCATCATTTCCATGTTTTCATCTGTGATTCATGTGCTTCAAATGATTATTGATGATAATCCCAATGATAGTGCCGGTGAAGCAAATAAGATTCAAAGGGAAATGCTTACTTTTCAGTTTGTGTTTCACTTATTCTTAATGAAAGCTATATTGGGACTCACAAATGATGTGTCACAAGCATTGCAAAAGAAAGATCAAGAAATTGTGAATGCAATGGCTTTGGTGAAATCATGCAAGGAAAAGCTACATTGGATGAGGAATAATGGGTTTGATGCATTGGTTGAAGAGGTGTCTTCATTTTGTGACAAACATCATATTGATGTTCCTAACATGGATGATGCATTCGTACTTCCAGGGAGGTCAATGTGTAATGCTCCAATAAAGACAAATCGTCATCATTATCGTGTGGAGCTCTTTATTTATGTCATTGATGAGCAACTTACGGAGTTAGATGATCGTTTTAATGAGGTAAATACTGAGTTGCTTATTTGTTTGGCATGTTTGAGTCCGAATGATTTATTTGAAGCTTTTGATAAACAAAAGCTACTTTGTCTTGCTCAATTTTATCCTCAAGACTTTTCGGATGGGGATCTTTTGGCACTTGAAGATCAACTTGAGCTTTATATTCATGTTTAGCTTTATATCCATGTAAACATATGTGAACAACATGTCAAATGAACATGCACACATAATATTTTGTGTCACCTCAACTTTTCTGCCTTAATATGGAATTTGTTTTGATGCAGGAGCCCATGCACTGATATATGTTCCATCAATAGCACCAATACAATCCTACCAAGTGGCAATTAAACCATGACATGTTAGTACTTAATTATATAATAATAAGAAGAAAAAAGTAGTTAATCATATTTACCTTAAACCACGAGTGGTAAAAAGTAGTTAATAAGAAGAACTTGAATGAGATGATGAATCGCTTTTAGAACTTGAATCATTGTTGTCAACTTCATTTGAGTCCATCATCTATAACAAAGACAAATATAACAAGGAATAAGAAAAACATGGTAAACAAAGATAAATATCCTTCAGCAGACAAACATGAACAAAATTTAGCTAGGATCCCAAACACAATAAATCCTCAACAAAATTTAGCTAGGATCCCAAATGAGTTTAGCAACTGCATAACAAATATCAAGTTAACAAAGATGTTCAGATCCATGCAGAAACCAACATCAAATGAATGCTCATATCCAAGCCCAAACATACCAAATAACAAGTACAAAAACAACAACAGCAGCAACTCCATAAAAACAACAAGAAACAGTACTAATCAATTATAGCACCTAGAGAGATACCTACTACTAAATAAATTAAGACTCATTCACTCTCGTTCACTTTAGTAAGCTATTGAGTCACACTCTTCTCCGTGGATCCGACATCTTCACGAACATCTTCCTCCAATCCGAATTAGTAAACTTATCCAAAGCTTTCACATAAGCATCATCATTCACTCCCTCCATGGCCTCCAATATTTCCATACAATCCTCAACGGAGCTCAATTCTCTATATGGAGAGGATACTTCCTTCTCGCCCTTACGCTTAAGCCTTGCCAATGAAACTTCAGTTTTGGCATTAAGAGACTTTGCCCAAGCTTCAATGGCTTCATCAAGTTTATAAAGTTGGACTCAAATCAGATACCAAACAGGCCCTTAGTTCTTCATGAAATTGGTTGATTAACATGTTTCCAAATCAGTAGTAACATCGCAACTTATTTTTCATAAGCAACATCGTTGCCTCATTTTCATTAGCAACTTTTATCTTCACACTCGGAGGAGCTTTTGTCCCTTCATATTGCATTAATACGACTTCTTGTAACATTCTCGTTATGTAGGCTAAAGATTCATGCCTCAACCTCATTGTATTAAAATGTTAATATTTAATATTTGACAATTCTTTGTAGTCGATGCACGATTTTTGTGTGTGCGATATATTTTGTTCTCGCTATCAAACATACTTCTACATGTTTTTGATTGCGCAATTAAAATGGTTTTGCTCCAACATGATGGTCATACTTTTCCTTCGATCGATTCTTCTTATTGGCCCTTTCACATCTTGGGGTAATTATTCGGAAAAAAATGTTCAATGAAGCATGCTTATTAGAGTGAAGTTCTTGAAGACAAGAGAAAAGGACCTTATTGATGAGATCATTGTGAGTGTGCCAAGTATTATGTTAAATATCTAATGTTTCATTATTGTTAATTGCACGTCAACTATGACATAGACTTAAATAAGTATAATTGTCATCCTTATGTCAACAAAATCATGACTAAGCAGTTTTGAGACTTAAATAAGTATGATTGTCGTCATTAAAATCGTTAATCAAACATACTTCTACTATCAAGCATTAAAATCGTTAAATAAGTACAATTCTTTTCGCTATCAAACATATTTCTACGTATTTTTGATAGCGCAATGAATATGGTTTTGCTCCATCATGATGGTCATACTTATCATTTGATTAATTCTCCTTATTGGCTTTTGATCGCTCTATAATAGGTAAACTGAATATTAATACAATATATATGTATAGTCAAATGTGCACATAAACATAGCCATTGTGATATGTCTTTACCCATCATCTTTTTGCGATGCAATGTGCAAATGTAATATATTAGGTCTTCGTGAAATTGATTGATTAACATGTTTCTAAATCAACACGAACATTGCAACCTATTTTTCACAAACAACATCGTTGCCTCATTTTCAAAAACAACTTTTATCTTCACACTTGGAGGGATTTTTGTCGAAGCGGTTGGATATTTAATATCATAAAGTTGGGAGATTGAAATTGTGCATATAAATATAGCCATTGTGATCTATCTCTCCATATCATTTGCTTGGGAGGGTTCTCCTTAGCATGCTAAGCTGATTCAAAAGACTTGAAGTAGTCATGCAATTCATACTTGAATTCCCAATGGATCTTTTGAAATAAATTCTCGACATAATCCTGATTCCACTTTGTATGTACGTTGACATCAAAGTTGACCTAAAAGCAATATAATCAAAAATACATAACTTGTAAATACTTTATTCCACTCGGCATGTACGTCAACATCAAAGTTGCATGTTCGTTATCGTTCGCACACAGTGCTATGCAATGTGCAAATGTAATATATTAGTCCTGAAATTGGTTGATTAACATGTTTCCAAATCAACAGCAATGTTGCAACATATTTTTCACAATCAACATCGTTGCCTCATTTTCATCAACAACTTTTATCTTCACACTCGATGAAACTTTTGTCCCTTCGTATTACATTAGTATGACTTTTGGTGACATCCTCGTGATGTAGGTTTAATGGATTCAGCGTGCACCAATATGCATCACAAAATCTGCAAGTACGTGTCTTCACATATGGTACAAGGGGCAAGGTGTCACATCCCGGGGATCGGCTCTGCCGTAGCACGATATTGTCCGCTTTGGGCCTCCCTCTCTGCCCTCACAGTTTTGTTTCTGGGAACTCACAAGCAACTTCCCACCGGGTCACCCATCTTGGGATTGCTCTAGCCCCAACTCTTTTAACTTCGGAGTTCCCATGTGCCATGCCCCGATCTAGAAATAAAGAATATTCCCGAATCAGGGTACGTGAATTGAAAGAAAGAAATAAAAAGACTGAAAAATTGGTTAAAATACATTACCATTATATTTATAAATATATATATATATATAATAATCTTACAAGGGTACAAGATATAAATAAAAGTTTATCACTCTAAACTAATCCAACTTCTCCGGTTTCGGCTTTGTCTTGCCCACTAATTGATCTGAAAAACAAAGTAAGTGACGGATGAGCAAACCACCGCTCAGTGAGTAGATTATGTAATATGCCAGTCAAGAAATGTTATTTTACACGCTCTAGAAAAATATAATAAAAAGATACACAATCCAAATCATAGCACATCATTACTTCATATCTTGATTATCCTTCACATATTGTACCCAGCACGTGACCCCTATTGGCCTCACTGCCCTATGTCCCCGTCTGGTACATATATCCTTTGGATACCCCGTCACTGAAGTTCTCATGTTCCATGAATAATACATACTTCACAAAAACTCCAAATAATATATATATTGTGTGAAATATTGAACAAATTAGACATGCTTGACTTGAAAATAGAGAGAGATTTGTAAATAGTTTAAATCCATGGTAATCCATGATTTTCACATTTATCACAAAATAAGAACTTTTAGAACACATTACATAACCCCCTCACCATGATAAGTATGAAATATTGCAAGACAAACACACCCACTCTTCATCTTGTTTCTCTCTCTCTCTCTCTCTCTCTCTCTCTCTCTCTCTCTCTCTCACTACTTCATGGTAGAAATCTCTCTTGAAGGATTGGAATGAATGATTGAAGTAAGGAAGCATGATATTTATAGGAGAGGCTATGCATGCACCCAAATAATATTTAAATATACAATATTTTAAACCACCAAAAGATAAGATAGAAAGATGAGAGAATAATGTGAGTCATCCACCTTTGGCCAATGATATCACAACACTACCACCAAAAGATAAGATAGAAAGATGAGAGAATAATGTGAGTTATCCACCTTTGGCCAATGATATCACAACACCACTTGTTACTAGCATGCAAGGTGGCATGGCAATGATGATTTGATTAAAACCAATTCTAAGTCTCTACACATGATAACAAGAATGGTGTCATCTTTCAACTAAAGGGATAATCTCATACTAGGTTTAAGATTTAATAACATATAAGTCTTCACAATAAATATTTAAATAAGAAAAATTCATATTAATAAATAATTATTATATATATATATATATATATATATATATATTACGGGTTCTCACACCATGACTCCAAAGCCAGTGAGCTCCCAAAAGGCCTCGTGCTAGATGGATGTGGGCATGTACATATAAGGCACATCACCCCTTCTCTGTTGGTCGATATGGGATCTCACACAAGGATGATGAAAGTGACTTTTCTCATAATTAATTAGAAGTTCTCTTCGGACCAAAAACAAAATGTACAAGTTGCTGGTATTTCCAAAATCACATATTCTGAAATATTGGAAGTAGTAGTTTTTTCTTATGTTAATCAAATACCAACTTGTTTAATGAAATTGACCCAAAAAAGAAAGAAGGTTAATGAAAGAAACATCGACTCAATATTTTATCATAATTTTGATTCTCTCATAATATTTATTTATTTTTTTCTTGTCCAAAGGAGAAGGTTAAGCATTGAGAAATTATTGTTTGGAAAAGATTATGAAGGAGAATAAAAAGCATAAAGTGTACTCCATCATGTATTCTCTTTAGATAAAAAGATGGGGGTAAAAGGATAGACTTCTTTTGCATTTCTTTTTCTAAACTCTTTACATAGATTGTTTTTTTTTTTTTTGTTGTTCAAAAGAGAGAAAATCAATTAATTATACATAAGGCCAAAATAAATAATAATTATGCATAGTAGGCTTTAGTGAGGGGAGAGAGACCCCACATAAAACGTTTATGCAGTGGCGGAGCCACTCCTATGCTTAGAGTGGCCCTGGCCCCCCCAAATTTTTATCTTTCATATATTATATTATATATATAATATATAGAATTTGTAATAAACCACTTATAATTTAAGTTAAAGTTCCCTCTAAAACAAATTAGATGTAACTAAATTAGAAATATTTAGTTCTAAACATGTAATTATTGAATACTTAGTATTTTATATACTTGTATTTTCTACTTCGGCCCCCCTAACTTTACAATTCTAGCTCCGCCTTGCATTTATGCCTCCTATCTTTTGAACTCTTTCAAAAATGGCTATACTCGATATAATGGTACAAAATTATTTCTGTTTGAGTTTCATCATGTACCTCTTATATGAATATTTGAAGTGAAGATGAATAAAGAAAATCATAAGCCCATGTTGAGATTGCCACAAATATATTTGTTTATATACACATAATGAATTTTCTTTTTATTAATTTACTAAAGTGAATTGAGTAGTAGCTCATATTTGAAACATCTTGTTTTATATATAAAAAATGTGCTTAGGTTCTGACTGTCGAAACTCTCATATTCGAATTTGGTAGCGTGTGTTTGTGATAAGTCCCCTTCCTCCATGTAATTTAGACTATCGATTGTATTAAAAAAAAATGGTACTTCATTTAGCATAAACATTTGTATAATACTAAGATCTTTTGTAGAGAGAGAGGTTTCATATAAACTTCACTATTCTTTTTTGGGTAAATTAAACTCTATATAGTTCACTTCTTCTTGACCCGACCCGAACATTTGTCAGCTGAGACTCAAAACAACCCCGTCGGGCCCACTCGAACCAAAAACTGAGTTGGCAAGCAATTCTCAAGTAAACCCCAAATTCATCATTTAAACAAAACGGTCTGAAAATTTGGAGAATTTCCACTCAAACTTCCCAAAGCCCAGTCTGAAACTCTGATTCGTTTCACCCAAAGCCACAGACCACAGGTATTGGATTGAAGCTTCAAACTTTATTCTCTCTGTCTTTCTGGGTGTTTAGCTTCGGATATTTTGATGGGCTGTCTATTTCGCTTCGGATATTTTGATGGGTTTTGAAAATTATATCATTGTTCTCAAATTTATGATTTGGCGATTACTGTATCATTTCAATCAAATGGGTCTAAGCTTAAATTTATCTCTGTGAAAGTTTTAATGAACTTTTTTTGTTCTTCATTCAGAAAAATGTAATTCCGATTGTTCTCATACGCAGTATAATTATGTTGTTCTTTATTCCGTGTGGTAATCTTTTGTTTTCTAATAACAGATTTTGAGTACCCAACAAATATAAAGCAGTGCTTTTCATTCACCTTACTGGGAAGTTTGGTAATTTGTATTGTATTCACAGGGAACGATACTTGAATTGAAATGCAATTTGTAGCTATTATTAATAGAAATGAATATCTTGAGCCAACATGCTTTTTCTTTTTTTGGTTATTCCCATGATTATGCAGCCTATCTGATTGGATTAGACAGAGCAAGTTTTCTGGTGTTGGCAATTTTTATGATGGATGTTGATGTTTGTCTTATGAATGCAAGATTTTAGGCCATTGGGGGGAGTTGTATAGCTTACTATTGCACAAATGTCAAGCAGCACCAAGGGCAATAGCGTCAGCTCATTTGATGATGAGGAACTCCTACAAATTGGGACAAGATGTAGAGAGGTGTGATTTTTGTCTCCTTTTTTTTGGACTATTTTTGTAGATGGCTTATTTGGAACAGAAGAGAGAAGATTTACTTGGGTAATGTCTAACACAAAATATATATTGGTTATGGATATGTTAGCTAGGTACGTAAGAATTTATAAAAATTATATCGTAACAAGCAGCTTGAGATAGTTTTGCCAACACGTTCCCTTTCTGTTGTATTAGTTGGAGTCTTTATTTGTTCAGTATTACTGCTTGAGAGAAGAATACATTCGGTTTCTTGTTTTTAAACTAGAGCATACTTTTACTTCTCACGGAATTTTGATTTAATAATATCTGTTTGACTTGCTGCTGGCATCTTGTTACCTTGTGGAAGCTGTTAAATTTTATTGCCAATTACTACCTTATTTATATGTTCATTTACTCTTTTTTTTATAAAAATATTTGTATGCAGCTAAAGAAAGAAAAAGACATGTTGAAAGAATCACACTCCCAAAGCTTCGGGCTAATCAGGGTAATGTTTATATTTTCCTTGCATACCGTATTTGTCCACTGAGGGTGTTAACAGGGGCACCAATACCTCACCTAGTCGTTCTCCCTCCCTCTCTCACTCATTCACCTGTAGGGGTTCTCTGCCAATTATTACTTATTTGATTACGGATAAGTTTGAATTGCCTCCCAGTCATGAAATTTGTAGAGCTTACATCTACCAGTGTGTTAAGAGAAAGTGAGGCATGTGGGTGTAGTTAGGCTAGAGGTATGTGGGATGTGAAGTGTTGTGTATGAGTCTGTGCCTTGTGCAAGAGCAAGAGTGCTTATTGGTGCCTTGGGTTTATATAATTTTTGCACATCAATTAATAAAATAATGAAATAAGAAATAACAGAAGAATATTAAAAAATAGGGAGCTGTTAAATGCACTTCCACAAACTCATCCTGCACTCCTTGAAGTACAATTTCTGTCTTATATTTTTGTAAGGGAGGAGTGTAGGATGACCTTTGGGAGTGCCAATAACATCTCCCTAAAACAAATGAGAGCTGGAAGTTTGGATCTTTTTATCCACGTCTACCGATGTTAAATAAAGAAAAAGTGATGCAAAAGATGTCGTTGAAGCTTGAAGAAATTATTTCCTCTGGGAGAGTATCTGATTTCAGATTTGGTTAATTCAGAGATTAGAAGTACATGTGAATTCATTATCCGAAGCCTGCACAGAGGACAAGAAACAAATTCAAATGTTAGAGAAAGAACTCAAGAACTGCTCTCAAGAAATTGGTAATCATCTGTTTTGACATTCTTTTCCTTAGACCAACAATTTCTTCTGGATGATATTGTGAAAGATGCTTTGTATTGATTTACCCAAAAAAAAAACAATGCTTTGCATTGCATGATCATTGTAGGATCTATATATCACAAAATTTGTAGTTTTCAGTTCATCTTCAATGGACTCTTTGGTGCTAGCTAGATATATCAAAGTACCATATTATTTTGAACTTAACCCATCAAAAATATTTATGACAGATTACCTGCAGGATCAACTAAATGCAAGGAACGCTGAAGTGAACCTCCTCGAAGAGCATACACATAGCCTTGAGTTCATATTAGCAGACATGGAAAATTTACAAGAGACGGTTGACAGGTTAAGGGATGAACTTAAGAAGTCCTATTCAGAGCGCCTGTTCTTAATGGAGGAACTAGAAAGCAAAGAGATAGAGTTACAGAATTCAGCTTTGTGCATAGATAAACTAGAGGAGTCAATTTCATCCATGTCATTAGAGTCTCAGTGCGAAATAGAGAGTATGAAGCTTGATATATTGGCCTTAGAGCACAGTTTCCTTGAAGTTAAAAAATTCCAGGAAGAAACTGTTCAAGAAAAGACTAGGATGAGTGAGTTAATTCAAGAGCTTGAGGTTCAATGTCAGAATGCACACAAAACTACTGAAAGTTTAGATATGGAAAATAAGGAACTCAGGAAGAAGCTTGATGCATCTGAGACAAATGCTAGGATATTCTGCCAGAGGGTTGAAAAATGGCTGGAAAAGGACAGAATTCAACTCAACTCAAGGTCTTCGTTGGGTCAACTAGAGGGAAATTACATATTCTCAAAAGAAATGAGGTATGCTACTATTTACTGTTAGTTCACTCTTTATTGATTAACTTATTCACTTTGTTCCATCAAATATAGTACCAATTAATATCTGTACTAGACGCATTTCATCTTTTGAAGTTCGTCTTGAATTTTCATCTTAACATTTTTCTAGTAATATCTTGATGATATTTCTGAAGCAGTTGCGGAGAAGTCCTGGGCCCACTATTTTCCAAACTGGCAATAGTAGTGGCACCAGATGCAGATTCAATAATGAAGATGGAGAAGATGTCACATATTATACAAGATTATGAACTTCTTGTGAAGCAATTAAAGGTATGAATACCGGGGAGGAATACTTGATAATTGCTTTTGACAGCTTTTAATATAAAAAATCTATGTAGACTCTCAGAAACAGTTTTTGTGAATGTGGTGTTTACAAAAAATATACATCAAGCTTTCAAGTGAGAGTTCAGTCAGTTGGTCATTGTCCTTTCAGAGTTTTAAGGTTTTATTAAGTTGATTATATCTTCTAAATGTTACATTACTTATGGTTGTTAGGAAGAACTGAAAGAGGAAAAGTTGAAGGCAAAGGAAGAAGCAGAGGATCTAGCTCAAGAAATGGCTGAGCTCAGATACCGAATGACAGGTTTGCTTGAAGAAGAGTGTAAGCGCCGTGCTTGTATTGAACAAGCATCTTTACAAAGAATTTCTGAGTTAGAAGCACAGGTAATGAGGTTCAGATTTGCAATGTTTCTATTACCAGTGAGAGGAAACATCTGAAATGTATAATCTTGTTATTTGGTAAGGTTACAAAAGAACGGACACAATCAGTGAGATCCTTTGCTGCTCTCCGGCATCTCAATGAAGCAAAGTGATGCGGGGAAGGTTCAGAGGTAGCATCCACATGGGTATATTCCAGCTTCAGCTCTTACCTTTGTGGCTGTGGAATTTCCAAGAGACCATTCCAATGAAGGATTGGACAAGGATAACATGCAAGCATATCCGTAAAGAAAAGGAATCATCTTTACAAGGGACAACGTGAGGAACTTGCAGTAAATTTTTCCCCATACATTTTCATGTATGCAAGTGTAATGATTTGAACGAGACTCTAAATTAAATTTTAATGTAATATGTGTATAAACATAAAAAGATAATAAAAATGGGGGTTCTAGTTTTCTCTTGTCAAATTATTTGCTTGGTTTAAATGTGGGAAGGTGATTTACATTTGTTCCGTCTTTTAGCGGCGGTTTTTAAGACCGTCGATTTAAGGTCCTATAGAAACGGTTAGCGACGGTTTTTTCCGCATCTAAATCAATTTTACAAATTTGGAACATGTAAATCGTCATGAAAAGTACAGAAACTGTAGCTAAAAGTAAAATAGCGTCGTTAAAAGATAAAATACCGCCACAAAAAACTAGAACGTCAGATCTACCCTGATAAAACTCTTTCCTTCTGTTTTTTTTCCGGGTACAGCAGCAAAGTCAGTTTGGAAGGAGTTGTGTAATGTTTGTATTAATCATGATTATAATATTAAACAAAAAGATCATTTTCATCAATTTAAGGTGTTCGATCTTTGGATCTTACTTCTTATCTTCTGAGTTCTAACTTTTCAATTATTTTCCATGTATGGAAGTCACACATGAACTATGTCACCTTTAATTATCCATATATAAATATTAATAAACTCCATATTTGAAATATATTTGGTGGAAGTTCTAAGTATGTCTAGCCGCAAAAGTTGGGTGACATTAATGCTAAAGGTTTTTCTTTTGGCCATAAATGAAGAGCAAAATGAGGGGGAAAAGGAAACCTACAAACAAGACTCATGCAATGCAATTGATGGTAAAACCATTTTTGTTTGTCTGTCAAGAATATCCAGTGAGAAGTCTCCTCCTAGTATTGGAACCTCAGTGAAGCTACATTCTTAGAAGTGGCCAAAAAGGAGGCCTTCCTTGTTTGTGGTTTAGAACGAAAGTCTTAATAGATAAGAAATTTGTAGATATATTTGACATTTCGTCTTTCGCCATGTGATTTCAAAGAGGTTGACTTTTTTACAAGAAAAATAAATAAATAACATTATTGATGATGTATTGCAGGCTTGCATGTCTTGTTTTGACTGAAAGCTAGCCTAAAGTGGCTTTGTGAATTGATTGAACGCAAGACTTCAACATGCACCAATACGCGCATAGCAAAACTTACAAGCATATGTTGTGTTCGCCAAAACCGAGTAAAATTGTATAAACATCTGGGATACCAAAACGATGAAAATTTGTTCTAGAATGAAGCATCCCAAAATGACGGAAAATTATTCTAGCTAGAATATGATCCTTTTTCCTTGCATTTTCTTACCAACCAAACTGAGCAGATGACTTTTGTCCTTGTTTCTGTTTCTCCAGATTTCTTTGTTAAAAGTCCCTATCTATTTTATCTCTCATTAATATTTATTTTAGACTTCTTCACATAAGGCAAGGATGATGGTGACTTTTCTAATAACCCATAAAAATTATGATAAGATAATAATGCATAATAGGGTTTAGTGGTGGGGAGAGAGACCCCATATATAAAACGTTTATACCTAGCAATGAGGCAATGATGGATAACAACAACTATTATTTATTTTTAATTATCCTAACCAATGCTGATATATATCTTAAGGGTGGAGTGGCTGCTACTCTAATCTCTCTCTTCTTTGTTCAAGTCCGATTATTGATTTTCCATCTTACCAAAAAAAATGTTGCTTGTGAAACATAATTATCCCATTCGATTTGAGCACACATTAGGATCCCATTTGTCATCATGTTATGAGCCGATTTGTAGTGTAAAGGAAACCCAACTATTTGAAAAAACTTATGAGAAATTTCGCAAGGTGGTTGTAAAATATTATATAGTAATCCCTCGCATACATCATTTTGGTAAAAAAAAAGTTTTAGCTATATATTCTTTAGTTTAGTTTGGTAATAATACGTCCTAATTCAATAGCAATTACACTAATGTAAATGCTCATTTGAAAGTAACTTTGTGACAAATTAACATCAATGTATTGTCTCTATTAGTTGCAACTCATCACACAAGGCCACCAAATAAACTGAATTCTTCCGGCCGGCATAGGGTCACAAAAATGAACTCCAACTGAAGGCCGGCTGCCCTCGTGCGATGTTATTGGAGCCTCACACTACCAACAACCGATGGTTGGTCGGATTCCATGAAACGGTGTTTCTTGCTTTAAACTTTCATGTTATAAATCTAGCCTAGGACTTAATGCTATAATTCTTTTTCTTTTTTTTCCCATAGGTTTATGAGTAATTGGAAAATATGTTATGGTTTGGTGGCTAGAAGACTTGACTTTGGTAGTAAATGCAAAGGATAGTGTCGCTATATAATATTTATGAGCCCCAACTTGCCAAGGGATATAACAAACAATTACAAAGAACTAGTCCAAATTGATCCTCTTAGAAAAAAAGACAAGAATCGAAGAAGTGGGTTCAATTAAGAATCATTTGATTTGTTCAACTTCAACCGTCTATAATTGAGATGGAAGCGAAATTAACTAAAGAGGATACCTAAACACGTGTACTTAATTAAGGAAAGTAATTATAAAAAAAATAAAAAAAATTTATTTAAAAAGAAAACAAGTAAGAAAGGAAACAAACAAAAGCATAAAAACACTGCGTTCCTTTGTTGAAATTTACAAGACCCATTCACCCGAATGACCAGTAGCAGTTTCCAGTTTCCATCCTAAAGACTACGTTTTGTGACACCGCGTTTTTCCAATTGCCAAGTCTACCTTTGAATACCACCTTCCCTCTTTCCCACCCTTTAAAACTCTCTCTCTCTCTCTCTCTCTCTCTCTCTCTCCCTCTCTCTGTAAAAAGATCTGGCTTTTCCTCCTTGCAAGACATTTGATGCAATTTCTCAGGTATGCAAATCTTTTTCTTTTAATTGATTTTCTTTGATTCTGGTTCTCCTTTTCCACTTGGGTTTTCTGTAGCTTCTCTTGCTTTGTTCCTTTTTTGTTGTTATCTAACGGTCAACTTCTCTATTTAATTTCAAGAGCCCATTTGTGGCTATCTCTACATCGGTTTCTGCTTTTCTTTATTCATCTCCTCTGTTTGGTTGCTGAGAAAAGGGAGGAACACGAAAAGGAAAACAGAATTTTGGATTCTTTTCTTTGTGTAGTTGGGGTTGTTAAGTAAGAAGGTCAAGTCAACCAAGTCAAATTGTTTAGTTTTCTGGGATACCCATATGATGAAATTTATTCTGGAATTTGTTTCTTTTCCTTGTTTCTTCTGAGCAACCAAATTAAGCAAATGGGTTTGTTGTGTGTTTGTTTGTGATTAAATATTATAGTTGCTTTCGTCTTTTGATCTCGTTTTAAAGTTTTAATTTTTCAAAAGTTCTTATTGTACCGGGAGATTGCACGACCCAAGTGGTCGTTGGCTTTTAAGGAATTGGGGCAAACTTTTCAATTTGTGTATGTTTTCTTTACAAGTTTGTGTTGCTTGATTTGGTGTTCTCGGGTACTTCCTTGAAATTTGTTCTTGAGCTATACTGCCCAATTTTCATTTTATTATGAAGGTTTTGAACTTTTGCTAAGTTGGCCCTTCTTTGTTTGAGTGCTGATGCTTTTGGTGTGTTGCCAACGTCTCACATATTGTTCTTGTTTGCTCTTCCAGGACTGCTGTTGATCTTTGTAAAGATTTCTAAAGTACCATTTTTCAATTTCATTTAAGATCTTCAGATCTTCTACCCCATTGGTCGCTCGACTAAATTGTGCATATTTTCCCATTGAAAATGTTTGGCTTAAAGAAGTCTCCTTTGAAGCCTGCTAAACATATCACAGTTAATCCTGTATATCCTGCTTCCTCTGGCTCAAACCCTTTTGAAAATGCGCCAGTTGGACAGAACACTAGCACTAATCCATTTGATGATGGTCAAGGAGAAGAGAAATATTCTTCATATTCATACAAGACAGAGAGAAACAAGTACAAGAATGATTTCCGTGATACAGGAGGAGTAGAGAATCAATCAGTGGAAGAGTTGGAGAACTATGCAGTGTACAAGGCTGAGGAGACTACAAAATCAGTCAATGGCTGCCTGAAGATTGCTGAAGAAATAAGAGAGGATGCTACCAAAACTTTGGTCACGTTGCATCAGCAGGGGGAACAAATCACTAGGTCCCACATGGTTGCTGCAGACATTGATCAGGATCTTAGTCGGGTATGGTTTCCTTGATCAAATTAAAGTTATATACATAAAAAATTTAAGTGCATATGAAAGATAAGACTTGAAAGTATTATATTCCCAGTATTGATGCAGTTGGTTATTGATTAGACTATCTACTACCATTTATCATGATTAACTATTTAATTTTTGCATTGTATACCAACGGAGTTGATGGTTTTTGTGTAGCAGGTGATCTTGTTCTTACATGCATTATCTGTTTGTGATATGCCTATTTGTTTCTACTTTTGGTCTTGATTTGTGTTGATGATTCCCGATCCCAAACCCCTTGCTCTTCCTTCTGGAGATAGTTTGATTTGATTCCTGTATAGGTTTTTTATTTTATTTTTCTGTAATCCTGATTCAGATCTTCATCTGATTTGGGGATGGCAAGCCTTGTTCATATAAGAGTTTATCAATTTAACTTTTTATAAGTTACAATGAAATGATGATGGAATGTATGGTACAAACAAGCCACTAATGGCAGTGATGATAAATATAGTGTATCCTCCAGTACTCTTAATTGTGAAAATTGACATATCATACTTTCTCCAATAGCCTTCTTCACTATTTTATTCTCTTTAGCAAGAAACACGTTTTAGTTCTTGAGTCCTCTTTCAACAACTCCTATGGTTTTGTTACTGTTGTTTTTGGTATTAATGGTGATCTTCTTCAATAGAATGAACAATTTCATTACTTTCTTATTTCAGGGTGAAAAACTTCTAGGAAGTCTTGGGGGCATCTTCTCTAAGACTTGGAAGCCAAAGAAGACTCGCCCAATAAGTGGCCCTGTCATCACAGGAGGTTAATTTGCTTTCCTTTCTGTCCATTACTTATATGCTCTTT
Organism: Prunus avium; assembly: GCF_965620075.1. Lineage (NCBI taxonomy): Eukaryota > Viridiplantae > Streptophyta > Magnoliopsida > Rosales > Rosaceae > Prunus > Prunus avium. The sequence goes on along the minus strand of NC_142288.1, from coordinate 28,246,240 downwards.
GTTGTCCCTGGAAATTTTTTATGTATATTATCTCCTTTCTCTGGAAAAATAATAATATTATCATTTTCAAAATTGAAAATGCAGATAATGCAGTCAGAAGGGGCGGCCAGTTGGAGGAAAGGGAGAAGTTGGGACTGACTTCTGCACCCAAAGGAAGGTCAACTCCACGAACACTACCTCCTGGACCTGCCAACGCCCTTCAGAAAGTTGAGGTTTGTATTTGTTTGCTTGGCATATGAAATGCGTTTGTTCTTTTTCAAATTTTCCAGTTGACTGACCCTTTGGCTTAAACAGTTAGAGAAGGCGAAGCAAGATGATGGATTGGCAGATTTAAGTGATCTGTTGGGAGAGCTGAAGGATATGGCTGTTGACATGGGGTCTGAAATTGAGAGGTTAGTTATGATGATTCAGTTCAGATACATGGGTGCCTGCATCTTTCCGTTCATTCTATGTTAAGTTGATTATCTTGATCACCATCCTCTATTTGCCCATCCAGCCTGAACCTTTTAAGGCAACATTAAACTAAATGTAACTAGTATCTCCCCAATGATTTTTGCAGGCATAACAAAGCTCTGGGCCATCTCTATGATGATGTTGATGAGCTAAATGTTCGTGTTAGAGGTGCAAATCAACGCGGTCGTCGTTTGCTTGGAAAGTAGAATACAGGGTTGTAGATGCTTTCTTGGAGAGACCTGATAATGTTTGCGTTTCCAGTGCCCCCCACATATTCTTTGTTTCACTCTTTTTTTAGCCCGATTTAGGGATCTGGATGTAGACACATTGAAGTATCTGGATTTTGGATAACACTTTGTTCGTGAAACACAAGTTGAAAGGATGATTAGTGAAGGAGACTTTTTCCTTAAGATGAATGTGTTGTCATCTAGAGCCTTGTTTGTTTTATCTGTCTTTTAGACTATTCAAAATTCTCAACAAAGTAATGAACTTGCAAGGAAAGAAAATTCTCAATAAAATCCAAAACCATATAGATTATCAAATCATCATTTCCATACTCGTGGTACACTGTAAATCCCCATTACACAAGGCATAACGAAACTAAGCAAAATGCAAAGAAAAACCCAGTAAACAAAACAAACAAAAAATCAAGTAGCAAAGCTCGTTTATTGTTGTTGTTGGAGGAGTTGGTTTTCAGATGGTGGGCTTGAGGTCCATGATGCTGGTCATCTTTGGGGCATAGAGCTTGTACACGAGTGCTTGCCTTTTAGCGAGGTCCAGCTGGGACTTGCCGTCGGAAAAGACTGAAGAGAGATGGGAGGGCTCGGAGAGAGACTTGTTGTGGCGGAAGGCGTCGATGGTGCGGCGCTTGGTGTACTCTCTCACGTTGTAGTCGCAGAACTGCCTCGCCGTACGCAGCAGCGATCGAAACAGCCACAGCACCTCCGCTTTTGTTGGGGTCGTCGACGCCATAAATAGAGTTAGAGAGATCAAGGCGAGAGAGATGCGTGTTTGGATAGAGTTTTTTCTACTAAAGCGAACAACATGTCGTTTTATGAAAAAAAAAATACAATTTTCTTTTTCTTTCCTTTTAAAATTTTTAAAGAATATATATTATTAAATTTAAACATAAATAACTTGTTACAAATTCTCTGGAGGAGGTCATCAGATAAATTAGAAGATTAAAGACAAAATGAAACATAAGTTACTTATTATAAACTTCTCCCTTTTTTTTCAGCTTATTCTCCGCATGAAATATGTGCCGAGAATATTTTTTGTTTATTGTACAGATTTTACAATTGCCATTGGCTCGCAAATTCTGCAACTTAGGTGTATGCTAGTTGACCAAGGGTCAAGTACAGAGAAATCATGCACAAGCGGAGTGAGCATCAAAGTAAGGCAACACCACAAACTTGATGGACAAAGGGCTGATCGTTAGGGGAGAATTTGCAAGGACATGAGCAGGTTCCAATTCTGGGATGTTTCCGTCCTTAGTAATCTCCAATGGAGCTCCATTGAGAACCATGGTTTTGCTTCTAAGGTTCCCGCTTTTGGGTGTCAAATGGTATTCTTCTCTGTAAACTGGTTTGTCTAATGCTTTGCGTCCTACCCATGACACCGTTTTCTTAAGGCTGCTTTTGAAATGACTTTCTTTGCTAATGTTTCTCTCGTGAGCACCCAAATTGAAGTCCAAAATATTTTCAACATTGACAATGAAATCAGTGTCATTGCTTAAGTTGATAAGGACTACAGTTATACCCGCCTGCAAACAGTAAGAGTAAGATCAGTGTAAAAATTAGAATTCAGTTAAGTTATTGCGCTATCAGGCAGTTACGAGGGACGTTCACTACAATATTTTCATGTTTTAAATAGGCTCAGTAGTGTTACTAGACTTAGAATTATAGTATTCCTGGTTTCCTATGAATTTGAACCAATTTTATTTCCTTTTATATGCTTGGCACAAAATCTTCCTACAAAGGAGACTTACTCTTCCTCTTGCACAATGGGCGTAAGTGCGTAAATCTTCTGAAGCATTGCTGTTAACAGCAAGAACACCTTGTCCCATAAGTCGATGCCATAGAAGCGCACTATTCAGAATATAAAAAAACAAAAACAAAAATCAGGTTTTGATAAGTAGTATATCAAGTAAAAGAAAATCCTTCTTATACCCCACCCATGCTTTACCTGTAGTAATCAGGGTTAGGAACAAATGACGTTCTGTTGAGGAGACCATAGTTTCCACCAACTAGAGACTGCCTGCAATATACTCTGGTATTGTACTTGGCTGACATTCCAAGCTGATCCAAGTACCTGAAATTCATTTATAAATAGTAACTGTGGGCTTGTTGATTACACAAAAATACAGTGAACAATGGTAAATTTCTCTGTTTCTACAATCAAAAGCTTGCAATGAAAAATACATAATGTGGCAAGCAGTGTGACAATCAAGATTACCAAAAGCTGTTCACAAATGTGTCAGACACATTACGACCACCACTGTTATAAGCCCCTCCAGACTCTCCGACCCATATAGAAGCCCAAGGGCCGTTCTTTTTCACCATTTGCTCAAGATCATGGAATGTTCCAGATGCATGGTCCAAGTAACCGGGATTCAAAATTTTGCTCACCAATTTGGGATCACCACCTGAAAATCAGAGCTGAATTGTCAAAGCAGAGGGAAAATAGGAAAATAATTTATGCATATGGGGCGTACTGTGTGTGAATACTTACTATACCTCAAAAGAGTACTATTTAAGCATATATTAGAAAATTATAAACTGTGCATTTATTAAAAGTCTTAACAGAATTACCTGCACCCAAATTGTACATATGCTGAGTGATAACATCGACTATCCCTGAACTAGAAACCTGAAGAAGCTTGGCAAACCATGCTTGGTCATAGAATCCTCCAGGTGCCACAAGTGCAGGTTTAGTGCGGGACTTATTGTACAACTGGTTGATAATATGTTTAAGCTTGATCAAGTCTTTTCCATATTGTTCAGCTCCAACACTAGCTCCAACACCACGACCACTGAGCTCATTACCTAAAGTAACATGGACAAGAACATAAGTGACGCAAAAGTAGAACGAGGGAAGAAAAGGAGATTTGTCTATTGTTCCATACCGAATTCCCATGAATCTATCTGGTATCCCTTCGAAATGGTATAATTAATAAAATCATAAGCGTTGCTAGAGTCCCAATCTCCAACCCAAACACCCCCGCTTTTGTGGTGCCTCCCTGACAGTGCATTCAAGCTAAATGTGACAATGGGCCTGAAAACGTAAGATATAAATAATAGGTCAGCACAAGGAAGCATTGTAGCCCTCTCCCTTCTACCTCCACGCACACACACCGACCCCCCTTCTCTTTCCTCTTTTCTTAAACAAAGAGGCTATCTGCAATGAATTTTTGAATAATACAACCAGTGAAAGTCGTTGGACCTCTGAAGAAAGTTTTACACTTCTAAACAATTAGAGATTTGCATTTGACACAATGAAGACTTTTTTATTTTAGATTTGTTAGGATAGACAACAACATAGTAAAAGATGTTCCTCAGAAACACTATCTAAGATAAATGATAAATCAAGCATCATCCACTTAATTTTGAGGAATGAAGATGGAGAAGACCCAACTTTTTTATAAAAGTAAAATAAAATTTGGTTGGGGTAGGAAAGTTGATAACCCGAATCTTACCTTGTCTTACTGAAAAATTGGTTTAGTTCATCCCATCTACTCATAGGTAAACATCCTCTAGAAAATCCAAACAAGCCCTGACTCTGCTTTCTGAAAGGATGGCAAGGATATTTCAAATTTCCTACATCGTACAAGAGTTGGTCTTCCAAGGAACCTCCAATTCTGATCCTTAACTGATTGAAAGCTATCAAGCCACCAGTGTTGAAGAGTAAATTTAGTTTGTAGATAAAGTTATTCAAACAAACATCAGTAGAAGACTTTAATTCATCTGTTCTGATCTAATTGACACTTGATTCTAACTTAAATAAATAGTATTGTCCAAAAGATGTGAACTTATTAACACAGATAGACAAACCTTGGATTGACTTGGCAAGCAAAGGATGAGACAAGTTCTGGAGAAAAGAAAACCACAGTAGTAATTTAACTTCATACTCCCTTTCTTACTATGTGGCATAAAAAGAAAAAAAGCAAATGCGTACAGAGGTATCTCTGGGTGCTTACCAAATTTAACGCAGATGCAGATCCCCATGGACAGTGGTTGTAGTTGCACTTTTCATGATTCCACCAATCAATAGTGGCACAGATGAAATTATTATCAACTTGTGCAGTAGCTAAAACCCCATTAACCACAACCTTAACATTTCCAACTTTTTTAGTATTCCCAACATCTTGAGCTAAAATTGCAGGGAGAGAAACCAGAATGAGAACCAAGGAGAGACGGAATTCCATAGGAAATTCAATTGTGCCAGTATCGCTACCACCTCAACTAATCCAAATTAACTGCAAGAAAAGATAAACTCATTGAATCACAATTATATCAGAGACGTTTATATCTATACGTAAAGGCTAACTTATAAGTAAAGGCTAACAAATTATCCTAATGAGCTTAACTAATCTATGATGAGCTTAACAAATTATCCTAATGATTAGTTATGACTGCTGTCAACAAATTCCTGTGTAACTAACTAGGAAGACTTCTAGAAGATTCTTCAGTTGCAGACGCTTCTCTGGCTGTTGACATGGCAGCTGATGAGGCGACAACTGTACTAGCTGAGGTGGTAATGCTATCACTAATGATGGATGGAGAGGAGGAGATTCATTAGTGCAAATGGAAAAGAAAACAAAGAATCTGTAATGGTCATTTGACTGACAAGAGACGTACTATTCTTCATATTTTCAGTTTCTAAAGAGCTTATAAATACATAAAGCTAAATTTTGCATAGAAAATCAGTGTAAGCAAAATGTAACATTTGAAAAACTGCAAAAGAGAAAGAAATGCATTGTCTTTGGGATGTAAAAGTAAAGATAATTAGTACCAGAAGCTCCTGTTTTCTCGTAAAACCAGATTTAGGATTCTGCGGAAGATCCAGTGATGGTTAGCTCACTGGAAATTCCAAGGAAATCTCAAGTGAGTTGGAATAACAAACACTACCAAAGAAGACAAGGGTGAGCCAATTCGAACTAGGGGATGTATTTATGAATGGTGGCATTGCATTGCCAATTTGCCATGAATGAACTTTCATTCGCATTAATTGTTGGTAAAAGCAACGCACCAACATTTACCAGTTGCATTAGATAAAGAGAATCCGAATCAAAAGTACAAATTTAAGATCTCAAATTCAAGATATAACATCAACAGACTCTATACAGATGTGAAGGAGAAGAAGAGTTTTTCACCGATTACCAGTGCTTATCATAAATGAAGACGGTGGGTGTTTATCTATGGCTGCCCACCAAAATAACAAAATTCAAGACAAACATGGACAACCCAGTTGAGAGTTACCACAAATAAAGCCAAAAGAAATAAGCTTTTCCTTAGAGACATATATCTAGATTTCAAGAATCAGCATCTGAAGAACTAAAACCAAAGCAACCCAGACACCTACTGATCAAAATAAGGCTAACCCAAATGAAAATTAAGCTCAAAAACTAAAAATTTACCTTTGACAACGCCATTAATGAAGCTCAAACTCAAAGCAAACTCCTTCAGATAGAGCACATCAATTATGTGATGCTTTGCAGCTAAAAAACGAGCTTTCTCTGTCCCCCAATTGGAGTTGTTGGCATTGCTGGACCTTTCAGAGACACGAAACAGTGATGGGTGAAATGGGTCCAGCTTGGAAAAGTGACATTCATACGAACTGTTCATATGGTTCCATGGCACACTGTTGCGGTGTACTCTGGGAAAAAAGACAAAAGAAAAACAGAGGCTACATGTGAGAAACGGTTTAGTATAATTTTAGAGGGGAAAGGTTTAAGATTTCAGAGAGAGTAGAATGATATTGTTATTTTAATGTAAAAAGTGTGAGCTTTTGGTTAGCACATATTCTTTAATTTAATATACTAATATACGATCTGGAAGGTGGCTTTTTTATTTTATTTTTATAAACGGCTTTGTCTTTACCCATACGTTATGCGAATACCAAATGTTCTTCTCCTCGGAGAGAGGTTTTTGCTTTGGCTTTAGAGAATGTCTTTAAGTTTGTAGTATTTTATAATTTTTGACTCTGGTTTGATCAATCAAATGCAAAGCTTACTTTTCTGTTCTTGCTTTCTTTGTTGTCATGACGAAAAGTTGCTCTTAATAATAAGTTATGAAAATAGAAAAACGGTGGAATATATATTCTCTAGAAAATGGTTTTAATTCCTTTCAAAGATTGTCCTAAAACTCTTGTATCTAATGATTGAGATGTGTTGGTCTAACATTTCATGATTAATTTCTTTCTTAAAAACATAAAAAGTGAGCTCTTTTGCGTTAGTCGGATTTGAGATGTGTTGGTCCAACTTCCATAATTTTTTTAAGGATAAACTGAAATAAGACTTTTTCTACGATTAAATCTTATTGGATCACTCTTATCTCCTATTTTCATAGGACTCTATCTTGTACATGACTTGAGGCGATGTAGGTTGACTCCATGTTTATCTGCAACCGTGGCACGCCTGGATCGCCATTTGATGAGATGACCACAAATGAGTAAATAGATATAAATCCAAGGAAACTGCCCGTTTTAGCTTTTTATAGATAAGAAAAGGAAATATACCCTTCAGTCACTTTTGATCCTTGTAGTTTGGCACTTCAATCACTTTTGATGTTGAGACTTAGGTGATAATGTGAAAAAAGCAGTGGAGTCAAAAGTCATATGATCAGTGGCACCTGTGTCAATTATTCATGTAGTGGGCCGTGTGCCTAATTTGGGGTTGGAGTCAGAGAGTAAGGTATAAGATGGAGAAGCATTGGAAGTCATGACACACACTGCCTTGGGTGTTTTGTTGCAGGACTTGAGTGCTTCCCACCATTCAGGATAACCATGAAGCTTAGAACACTTCTCAACAAGGTGATTACCTCCACAATGAGTGCATTTTTGAGTCCCCTTCGTATCATCGGTTTTGGGACCAAGGGGGGCAATCCGGAGGATACACGGTGGGGTGCCCGATAGGGTTTGACTGCCATGACACTTTCACCGTCAAGCATAGAGGATTGTCGATTATCTTCCTCCACCACAAATGCATAAGCTTCAATGACAGGTGGGACTAGAATCATAGTAAGAATTCGTCCCTGCAGGGATTGGTGTGCCTGCATGGACGAAGTCTATCGATTTCCTGTCATATTAAGTGTAACTTTTCATAGAAAACATTCACAGGCTCACCATTTTGAGAGGTGATAATGGACTGACGATGGAGTTTGTACAGCTTGGAGCTATTTTGAGTAACAGTGTGTTGTGCCTCAAAAGAGGTGTTTTAAAATTTATAAACTCCCAAGCGCACGAATCGAATATAGCATAAGCGTGTAAGAGCGAGATCGTACCCAAGGGATTGCGTGTAAAGATAGAAAACCAATTTCACCCAAGTTAATTTCAATGCCAACCTAGTTGATTCAAATGGTGATTTGTTTGTTTAAAAAGAAAATAAAATAAAGCATAAAACAAATATAGAAATGACAATAAACTGAAATTAAGATTTACATTTATGAGAAAAATAACTAAGGTATTAGGTTTCCACTTTTAACATAAACATGCAACTCTTAATAATTTGATCCACAAAATATTTTCCATTGTAGTTGTTCAAAATAATTAAAGCTCTTTTTAATTTCCTTTAGAAGTATTCTAAGCATAACTTGTACCATTGGCAACAAACTATCAAAAAATAATCTTCATCAAAATTCTATTAATCTTTAGTAATTCTCTTCTCTTTTAAAAGCATGAAAGTTTTTACTACACTATGGGAAAAACATGATTGAACCCATGAAATAGATTATCAAACATTCATCAATTAATTAAAAAGACAACTACAAATTCCATTTGAACAAATACTACAAATTCACATTAAAACTTAAGTTTGGATCAAACTAATAAAAATTACACACTTATATTAAAAGCTAGCCTACGGAACCATGAGGTATTAGAATCCACACCATCATTCCATAAGATTCTAATTATTTATCTTTCAATTCCCATGGAGTAGCAATCTAGAAATCAATCTAATGCTTTCTCAAGATTTATCAATTAAGCTTGTAATTTAGATCATAAGTAAATTTTCCTTCCTTTCATAAGTACAAATTCTAAGCATAATATGTAAACAAAATTATTTAACTACAAAGGATCAAAGTTTCCTAAGCGTCCTATGTGAAAAAGTTCATTTGAATAACAAAATATCAAAGAAATTTGTAAATTAGAAATATAAACCAAGGATGAATTAATAGATTAATCCAAACTCTTAACTACCACAAATACATGTTATATCTCACAATACATAATAGAAGTGGTGAAAAGAAGATTAATCTATTAATCATGTGAAGTGAAAATTATAATCATTGAACACCACAATATTTGAGAATTGAAAATAAAAACTAGAACTTTATTTAGTAATGGTGTTTCATCCAACCTTAGTTAGGTAATTTAAATAGACATAATTAATATTTAAAACAAAACAAAGAAACTAAAATACATAAATTAAATGAGAACTAGGAAAGGAAGAACAAGTTTAAAAGAGTTATTAGCTCTTGGTTCTTTCCTTTCCATCATTGTTCTCTTTCTTCCTCACTCTTTCTCTCTATCTCTTGCCGTGTGTTTCTTCCTCTATATCTCTATGTTTTGATCTTTGCTCAAAACTTGTATTTATAGCCAAAGAAAGGGAGTCTTGAATTATATAATAATCAAGTAGCTTACTTTTCCAAATATCTTTCTCATCTTTAGCCTACTTCCTTTACTTTGGTTTCACAAAGATCTTTGAGTCTTCTTATCAATTGCTCCACTTGCTCCACTTGCTCCATCTCATCTCTCGTATCTTATAAAAAACTGCAGCAACTTAGTTAAAATTGTAGCTAGATAACAACTCAAGCATCATCATTCTTCTTTGCATTCATTGGTTGCAAGTAGTCAATTTGAACTTCTCCTTCATTGTTTATTCATTCTTTCTTTATTTCTTCAATGATGGAAGCTTGCATGCATGTCCTAGAGCATATTATGCAATTGATTGCTTCTTCTTTCCATTTGGCATTGGTGGAAGACACTTAATATCTACAAATAACCACTCATTAAATATAAAACAATATTGGAAAGAAAACAGTATAAATACTCTAATAGATTTACATAATACAAAAGAAAATACTAACAAATATAAATTTAAGGATAAAACTTGTATTAATTTTGTGCTCATCACAGTGTATGTCTTCCGAGCTGCATCCCACACCGCATGAGCTATTGAACAGTGATCAAATAAGGCACGTACATTCTTAGTCATGGAGTTGAGGAGCCATGACTGCACCAAACAGTTGTCTTCATCCCAAGCTTCATAGCTAGGATCATCAATGGCAGGGGCAGTTTTTTTACCATTGATGAAACTAGTCATATGACGTGCTATGATGGCCAAACGAACACTACGAGACCGTGCAGAGTAGTTTGACCAATCCAACTTATCTGGAGTAATTTGATAGGAGTAGTCATGAGAGAAACGGACTGGTGGAGTTGTGGAGTTGTTGATTCGGCCTTGGTAGTGGAGTCCGAGTTGGTATTGGTTGATTCATTGGTGTCACTCATGGGGATAGGTAGGTAAAAAACAGAGGAAGGTAGTTAGAACACAACGACAAGAGCGCAACAAGTGTACAAATGAGCAATGCAAACAAGACTACAAATAAGGGTATTGTTACAGCAAAGACAAGACTACAAATGAGCAACGCCAAATTGTTTTCTCTCATAGCAAATCTGACAGCGATTATTTTTACAGCACAGCAATGCCAAACTGGCCCGTAAGCTTGTTAAGATTTACAAAGTTATCCTGCATGATCAAAGCTTGATGAAAATGGCGATTGTTCATCAAGCCAAGGAATCCACAATCAAAAAGTCCAATCAAATACAGAAATGGAAATCACATGTCAAAAAATCCAAATCAGTCACAAAATTGAACTCATACTCCGGAGTCTGATTTTGATCGGCTGACGCAAACTCAACAAAATTCAAAACAAAAACCAACTTACTCTTTGATTTTGATCTGAATAAGTAAATAAATAACAATCAAAGGAAACTGCCCTTTTTAGCTTATAGAAAAGGAAAGGAAAATGCCTGATGTCCAAGCAAGCAGGCATCGCAAATCTATAATTAATTCTATAAATTAGTTTTTGCTGTCTTAATTAACGCTTGTTTCTCCTACCTTAATTAACGCTTGATACTTCACAAATAGTATCAAGCCCTCTCTGTCTTCGACTGACTCAACTTGCAGGTCAAGATAATTCCCTTGAATTGGCCCGGATCAGTCGAACCTTTAATTTAATTTGCTTTATGAGATATTTTCAGCTAATAACTGAACATGATCAAGATTAACATCCTCTCCTACTGAGTATGGATGGAAAACTATTGGCACGAATCAATCGTCGGTAGTTATACTATATGGATTGATATTATATATGTTTTAGGTTTTGGCTTGAAACTCAATCTTATTGGTCCTATTGCTTGCATCATAATTCACAGAAACTATTTTTGGTCTATCTTCAAAGTTTAATTACTAAATTTTCATTACTGAAAAACTATTACAAAATGGAAAACGAAGGGCTACGGATGGATTCCTCCCAAATCCATTCGCCTTCATACCTTTCTATAACATATGCGCAATGATCAGCAAGCTCTAATATATATGTAGATGAACTAAAAACCATTACTGCAAATGCAACCTTATCAAACAAAGTTGAACAAGTCAAAAACAGCTAGCAAGCCTTAGCCAAAGTTTTATTTCGAAACCACAGATAACGGTTGTCTAACAACACAAAGGGAAAGCAATACAAAAACGAATTTAAATTAATTCATATATATATATATATATATATATATATATATATTACAATCACCATACTCGAATTGAATGGCGCAGCCCGGATATAGAAGGTGGACATATATGGTAGAACAAGTGTTATTGGCCTGAGAAGGAGGAAAATGGAACTCCTTGCTGTTCAAGTCACTACCAGAATCCATAATCAGTTCTAGAATCATTTTCTCCAACAACTCTAGCCAAGAAAATCGATATCAGTCCTCCCAGCAGAGGAGAGAGAGAGAGAGCACCAACCAACCAACCGTTGTTCTGTTGGCTTCCTTCCATCACTACAATTCCAAAACTTTACACATCCCCACTTGTTGAAACCATTCCTTCCAATCCATACTCTGCATTACGAAAAATCGACCTAGGAGGGTCTAGGCGGCGCTAGGCGGGTCTGGGGGGCGCTAGGCGGGTCTGGGCGGAGCTAGGCGGGTCTAGGCGGCGCTAGGCTGGTCTGGGTGCCAGGGTGGGTCTGGTTCTTTCTTTTGTTCTTTAAGCCTACTGCATAGCCATTTTTCAAACTTATGCACTGCAAGGCTGGTCTAGGCGGCGCTGGGAGGGTCTGGGAGGCGCTAGGCTAGTCTGGGCGGAGCTAGGCGGGTCTAGGCGGCGCTAGGAAGACTCTCTCTCTCTCTCTCTCTCTCTCTCTCTCTCTCTCTCATTGCAGGTGTATATACTCATAGCAGATGAAAAGCAGAGGCTTCTACAGGAACATACATAAGTGACCAAGATTATAAAGTTCTGTAGGACAAATCTACACGACTTAAAATGTTTCACCTGAGATGATAGTGTTGTGAAAATGGACAAACACTTTCACTCACTCCCCTAATGATCTTGTTGTTGATGGACTTTGTGACACACACAAGGATGGATGAATCACACACACACACACACTTGAGAAACCAACCAAGCACAAAGTGACACAAGAATTTATAGAGGTTCAGCAATTGCCTACATCCTCTTGGTGATCCCCTTGAGAAATTCACTAATGAAAGAATAAGTTACAACTTTGGTTTACAAATAAACCCCCTTAGAACTCTATTCTCTCCCAAGCTCTCTTTTCTCTCTCACCCCTTGCTCAACACTTTGATGCACTTGTGAACACTCTCTCACACTTGGTGTTTCCCTCTTTTGGTGTCTAGACACTCAAGACCCAACTCAGCTCTCTCTTGAACTGATTGCCCTCTCTCACTTCCTCTCTTGGTGAGATAACCTCCCTTTGAACACAATAGCTCCCAGCTACTTGACAACTTTGAGATTAACCACACTTTGTCTTGCATCTTCACTTTCTTTTGTAGGCAGACCTTTGGACTTAGTAGAGGGCTGCAATTACTCCTTCACGTTCTTGCTTTCAGCTACCAAACTAAACACAAGGCTAGGCAAACCAGAAAACAAGCCATAAAGCATGCACCCTTTGTCCCCTTGTCTCCCACCTAGAAAACCCTTTGGTACAAGACAACAAACATCATTTAAATGGTGTTCCAGCTTCTAAGGCACTTTGCCAAACTTCCTAGAACCCATAAAACTCTTGGAAGCTCGAGGGATTAGGTAGGGAACCAACACATGTGAAATGCACCTTGAAAAACGCATGGAAAAACGACACAGCACGTCTGGCGACCGGTCTCACGTTCCTGGCGACCGGTCGCATTGCAATCTGTCTGAAAGCGATCGGTCGCTTTCACCTTGCGACCGGTCGCTGGTCACGATTTCCAGCTTCTCCTCCAGACTTCGAATCTGCTTCAAAACGACCGGTCGCAAAAACCCAGCGACTGGTCGCCTCCTCCTTCACTTGCATACTAAATGTGAGCCAATTTTACAACAGATAGGTTCTCACTTTCAAAAGGCTATAGCCTTGATCACGATGAGGTCCAAATCTCCTGATTATGTATAGAGGTTTGAATTTTTTTTTCAATTCAGCTGTATAATATTATTTTCTTTTCTACATATGAGTAGCTTATATAATGTTTTCTAATGATTTTAACAATATACATACATAAATTATCAAACGAGAGTTTAATCCTCGACTAATTAAACATATAGTTTGGTTGGACATTTTTTTTTTTTTTCCACCATTCAAATTTTCTTGTCGACTTCTAGAATCAATGAGTAAAGCCACGACAATTCTTTAAATAGTCTATTATCTTTATGAAACAATCTTATTTTCCTTCATATAGAACCAACTTCATCTCATGAAAGGCCAAATGATGTAAGAATCAGGTTATCTTTGAAATTAGGGGGGAAAAAATAACAATAGTATAGCCGGGCGGCTATACTATAATTTTTAAAATTCTTAAGGATATAGCATAGCCCTACATTGGTTCTTGGGTATTACTAATACAAAACCAGAGAGCTGCCCAAACGAAACATAAACAGGGAAAAAACAAAAGACAGAGAGGCTGTCCAAACTCTTCATCTATTGTTGCATATGGTAATAGTGAATTTGCAATCCATTGCTTTAAACTCATTTTCCCAACAAACATCTCATCTGTTGGCTTCCTTCTTGTGAATGTTTCCATCAGGACAACACCAAAATTGTATACATCCCCTCTTGTTGAAACTATTCCTTCCATTCCATACTCTGCAATATTATATAATTAATTCTATAATTAGTCTTTGGTGCCAGCCAAAGTTCTTTTAATTAACCCTTTGTTTTTCCTGCATTTAAAAGAAAGAGGCCCACCTACCACTACCTTCATTCCGAGGCTCATCTTGTCCAACAAAAGAGGAGGCTCCGAAAATTTGATCAAGTCCTTCTTACATGGCGGGGAAATTGGTCCGCACCATCTCATGGAAGCAGCCATCGCTTACAAAGAGTATCAAACTTTAGTTGTAGTCGACTAACCTCTCAACTTAAAGTAATGATGATCGATCAATCCCTTGGGTTGGACTGGATTATCACTAGCTAGATTCCTAAGCATCATTTGATTTATTATATTATGTGGATTGATATTGTGTTTAAGTTTTGGCGTGCAATTCAATCTTAGTCATTGCCCCCTAAAAGTTCATTTGGGAATTGTGCAATGTTGATAGGAATGAGAAAGGGAAAACAGTTCCACATGATCAAATCTCCAATACCACTACGGATTCTAAATTGTTTTTCATTAAAAAAGAAATTAATGACTGTTGATTTGATTTTGTGTGTTAATTGAGGACATGATAGCAATAGAATTAATGACTATTTGACACCTTAAATTCTACTGCAATTACTGCAAATGCATGTAAGATATTTACACGGTAGGTATTTGAAACTCAAAATACTACCTTATCAAACAAAAACAGCTAGCAAGCCTTAGCCAAAGTTTTATTTCGAAACCACAGATAATGAGAACACAAAGGGGTGACATGAAAGCAATATCCAAAAACGAATTTAAATTAATTCATATATATATATTACAATCACCATAAGAAATTCTTTGAGGTTTTAGTAGAATAATATTAGTCAAATTCTTACTTATGGTAACTAATAAGAGGGTAGTTAGTTAGGTAGGCTAATTAACCTTAAATGGGATTTTGAAATTACTTGATTACCCTGAAATAAGAGATACTCGAATTGAATGGCGCAGCCCGGATATAGAAGGTGGAAATATATGGTAGAACAAGTGTTATTGGCCTGAGAAGGAGGAAAATGGAACTCCTTGCTGTTCAAGTCACTACCAGAATCCATAATCATTTCTAGAATCATTTTCTCCAATAACTCTAGCCAAGAAAATCGATATCAGTCCTCCCAGCAGAGGAGAGAGAGAGAGAGCACCAACCAACCAACCACTGTTCTGTTGGCTTCCTTCCATCACTACAATTCCAAAACTTTACACATCCCCTCTTGTTGAAATCGGCTTAGGTGGCCTGGGCGGGTCTGGGCGGTGCTAGGCGGTTCTGGGCGGCGCTAGGCGGGTCTGGGTGCCAGGCTGGGTCTGGTTCTTTCTTTTGTTCTTTAAGCCTACTGCATAGCCATTTTTCAAACTTATGCACTGCAGGGCTGGTCTGGGCGGCGCTAGGCTGGTCTGGGCGGAGCTAGGCGGGTTTAGGCGGCGCTAGGCGGGTCTGGGTGCCAGGCTGGGTCTCTGGTTATTTAACTGACGGTGATGATGATGACCACGACGACTACTGCGACCAACTTGATGTTGATCTTTTCGTATCCGCGGCTGCAAAGTGTTGCACTGACAAAGACCCCGCAAAGGGCTACCGCGCCCGCTCTGTTTTGCTGCGTGAAAGCATCGGGAGGAGGCTTTTCCCTCCGGAATCAGATCAACTACAAGAGTGGGAACGGCTGAGGAAGGAGGTTTTGGTGCCCTTGACCAAGTACTACAGTCGTCAATACCGAGAGCACCTTTCCGACGCTTGCTACCATCGTGAAGCCCTAGAGCGCCGTGTGGCTAACAATTTGGAGGAGGTGAAGGCGGCAGCTGCAGAAGCAGGAGGCAATCTAAGAGGTGGAATAATACAGCCGGATGCTTTGCTTCCAAATGAGATCATAAAATATGTAAGAAAGGGGGATGTACGGGAAGCGGCTGAGCTTCAGTGGAAGGCAGTGGTGGAGGACATAAAGCAGCAACAAACGCCCGGGGAGGGTTTGAGCAAATTTAAAAACTGCTTGGTGGTGGGCTATGTTGCTCTGAGCTATCCAGAGCGGAACTATCCAGAGGAGTGCTATGCAGAGGTGGGGTTGGAAATTCTGGTGTCTGAAGTGAGTGAAGAGCCATGGAAAGGAAAGATGATAAAATACAGTGGTGGAAAATATCATCTAGAATTGATACAATCATACAAGGACATGATCTTACGTCCAAGTTCGAATTTATGAGATCAGTGAGGACCTCCCGCGTGGGACCTAATAAGGAATGTAAGATTTTAGAGGTGTTTGATTTGATTCTGTAAGTGGCTGTGAATGAGAACTTGAAGGCAGAGCAGATGATCAAGAAGGTGATTATGTTCACCGACTTTCTAGAACCTCCTGATAACTGCATATGGGGCATTCAGTACGACACACTAAGGAACTATTTTGAGGAAATCCGGAGCAAGTTTAGGAATAAGGCGATTCCACACATTCTGTATTTGAAAGAGGACGAGCATCCCTGGATTTGTACACAACATCCAGGCTTCACGATCATGAGTGGCTTCTCCGACAATATCTATATGTTCAAGTCCTTCTTGAAAAATGGTGGGGAAATTGGCCCACACCATCTCATTGAAGCAGCCATCACTCACAGAGAGGAGTTTCAAACTCTTGAGGTAGTCGACTGAATGACACTCAACTTCAACTGGTGTGAATGTGGTGGCAATTAGGAATATCAACTAAATCTGTTGAATTTGGATTGGAATAGCCTTTTAATTTAGTTTCCTTTATTAGATTCCTTTATTTTGAATTATTTCCTCTATGTCCAGTCCAGGCTAGCCAACAACATCCTCTGCTATCTGCTATTAAAGTGAAAACTACTGCCTCGCCTTATGGCTATGTCTTCAATCTTACTGATTTACATTGAAGTTTTTGCCTCGTATTATGCCCTTATGTCTGCATCAGAACGAAAGGCTCGTCTCGCCTCAGAATTCAAAGGAAACCATTGCGTGACTGCGTGACAATCATGAAACTCCTCTCCTCTGTTCACTACTCGTACATGAATTCACAGAGATTGCATGGCTGGCGAGGTTAAAATTGGATTTGGAGGGCCCACCTACAGCCACACCACAAGCAAACTCTTTTCCATTGTAAACTAAACTGAAATCATTCTCAACTACAAGTCCTAAACTAACAAGTGCTGTTGAAGTATCAACAGCTATATATGATTCATGTTTCCAAGCGGTGCTAAAGAAAGTCAAGACAATATGTGTTGATAATAATATTGAAAGATAAACTGATCAACACAACTAATGATCAACAATGTCTTGGAACTCAATCTTACTGGTTCAATTGGGGGCCTTTCTTATAAGTTACAACCAAAGGCTCCTCTCGCCTCACAATTCAAAGGAAACCATTTGTCTATCTTCAATATTTTTAGGATATTACTTGCCTTCTTTCGTGGAATGAGATACTCCTTCTTCGTTCAAATCGCAGTTTGACTTGTGTGAAATAATTTATCAAAAATACAAAAAATAAGAACTTTTGCAGACATATTACTGTCCTGAAGGGAAGTACTTTCCATATTTTTATCGAAAACATTGTCTTCCATGTAACTTTGTCTAATGCTACTACAAAAACACATCCAATGTCCATCTAATTGCATCAGCTCCAAATTTGGCCAATGGACTTTTATATCAAGCAAGAAGCCCAATAAGTTAGTGATTGGGTTTCAGGCTCCACTGGTCAAGGTCCCAGAAAAGCTAAATTGGAGGGTGGCAATGAAATGAAACGACGAACTCAAAATGTCGTATCTTTGAACAACATGGGCAAATCAGTAAAATAACTTTGTTTGTGCAACGCCTTCCTCTTTCACCGACTGTCGTCTCACACTCTCTTCTTCCCTCCCACCACCTTACACCCAAAAAATAAACTCTATTTTCTTCAAATTCGCTTCTCTCAAACACAAAAGTCAATTCCCACATTCCCAATTCCCTGTAAATTCCGTTTCCTCAGAGCTTCTTTCTGTCTGAGCTGTCATTTCCCTTTATATTATTCAAAACACCCTCCCAAAATTGTTTAATAAAATAAAATCAACCAAAGTTCCAAACTTTCCCAAATTTGTTTGTAAATTCAATCTGTTTTCGTCTTCTTTTTTTATTTGGGCTGAATGTAATTGGGGTTTGGTCAATTGGGAATGGAGAACAGTGGAGAAGCAGTAGATGATGAGGGCTCTGGATGGTTCGAAGTGAAAAAGGTGTTTTTTTTTTCTTTCTCTCTCTCTCTCTCTCTCTCTCTCTCTCTCTCTCTCTCTCGTTTGGTTTACTATTGCCGCATTGGTCTTCCATTACCAACCTTAGCATCCATTATGCAATGCAATGTTGCAGATTTCACTGGAGATAATTAGGTCTAAATTTAATAGGGATCTGCTTATTTTATTTTAATGGAATTTCTTTTTCTTAACAATGAAATGGTTTCACCAAACTTATTTGAAGTTGCAATATACATGTTAGAGATTTTGATATTATATAGTAATTGAAGCTCATAGAGTCTTACTGAAAAAAGCAACTAACTTGGCATTATCTTCATTGAAATGTATAAGTGGAGCTTAAAGTGTAGAGATCGCAGGTTTGTTTGTATTCATCATATCAATCAATTCAAGTAATGAATGCGCAGGTTTCTCATTATTATATTTTTAGATGTAACATTTTCATGCTACTAATACATAGATATCAACCTAATATTGTAGATTTACATGTTTTACCATAACGTAATAGATTCATTCTTGTGTCACTGACACGTTCTAGAACTTTGCTTTTTATTTGTTTGCCTCCTGTCCAGAAAAATAGAAGTAGCTCAAAGTTCTCTCTACAGAGTTGGGTTGGGGGATTTTCCGGAAAAAATGCTTCTAACCATTCTAGTAGTCAGACCTCATCAAGTGAAAACAGTGGAAATTCTTGTGGCAAGCGCAGATCCCAGCTTCCAAAGGTACGAGGAAATTATGCGGTACATAGCCGGGGAATTGATTCTATTCCTGTCCCAAATGAAAACAAAATGGGTGCACCCTATATTAATACTGGTGTTATTAGGCAAGACACTACATGTCCTAAGTCACCTCCTTTTATTAAAAATTCTGATGGTGGAACTAGAGATGTTGAGAAAATCCCTGCGAAAGATAACTCTGAAGTGGTTCATAAAATCAAGTGGGGTGATCTCGAGGATGAGGGTTTGGCACTTCCTCATGCTAACCTTGTTGGCACCAGAATCAGGTTTGGTGCTATTGGAGATGATAATCTGGTGGCCTCTAGTGAGCATGGAATTGGTCATAATTTTGCTTCTCGTGCAAATTCACAAGAAAACACATTGGTGGCAGAATCTGTGGATGCATATACAGTTTCTCATCAGATGTTTTCAGTGACTGCTAAGGACCAATTATGTGAAGATAACTGTAAGGAGGTGAATACAATATCTTCTGAAAATGCTGAAGAGCCAATATTGAATGGGAAAAAGGTTGATCTGGATAACAATGTTTCGCATTGCGAGGATATACATACTGAGCACATCGAAGCAGTAGTTGATGATCATTTAAGCACCCGTACTTTAGCTGGTGAAGAGGCTGGGGTAGTGGGGAAACTTCAGGCACCCGTTATTCTATCTGAGGTAGGTGACCCTGAAATTGCTGAAGTATCAGGGAAAATTGGGGGTTCAAGTGAAGTTCATATTGCCGAAGATAAAGGATTAGTTCCACCAGAGAGTGCTCCTGAAATTTTGGGAGTGTCTACCTTCACAGCCTCTGTTGAGGATCATGGGGATCAACAATGTGGTATAATACATGATATGTCAAACTCACAAAATATGAGTGCCCTTGGAGACGACACAGGGGAAAGCAAAGAAAGGTTTAGGCAGCGGCTTTGGTGCTTTCTTTTTGAGAATCTTAATAGGGATGTGGACGAACTTTATCTTCTTTGTGAACTAGAATGCGATTTAGAGCAGATGAAAGAGGCCATTCTTGTTCTTGAAGAGGCTGCCTCTGATTTTAGAGATCTAAGCACCAGAGTGGAAGACTTTGAGAAAATAAAAAGGTCATCTTCTCAGTTGATTGATGGGGTGCCGGTTACGTTGAAGAGTGATCACCGTAGGCCACATGCTCTCTCATGGGAGGTAAGCTATATGAAATCTTTTATGTTAAGTTACTATAGTGTAGAGAGAGAGAGAGGATATTTTCTTAGCGTTCCTATACAGAAAGAGGTTTCATCTTAGCATCTTGTACTGTTCATTAAATTTTGGTGCTGGTAGTCTATAAATGTGATTTTGTGGTAGTTTACCTTTTTCAATGCCTGGGGAAATTATGTTTGCATAAAAATTCACTGAGTGATGTAGTTTGACAACTTCCATCTACATTTCTGGGTTTGCAGCTTAATGGGTATTTATTTTATGTTCCAGAGGTTCTACTTCCTATTGGCCATTCAATTTAGTGAAGCATGGCATCTAGACTTGCAAAAGGTTATAGGACAATGTAGTTCTTGTTTTATTAGACTTGAAACAAATAAAATGTTCTGATCCTTATTTTACTCACTCGTACGATTTCCGCACCATGGCTTTTGCATCTCTTTACTTGTTTGAGCTGTTGGTCTATGTGGTAGCAACTATGCTTCAAAGATGACCAGAAAATTTGGTTTTTAAATCGTTTCTCTTTCGACTTTCAAAAAGAATAAATTATTTGTCACATAAAAGTTTAGTCAATGTTGCGTGCAGGTTAGAAGAATGACAACTTCAGCACACAAAGCAGAGATACTATCGTCATCTCTCGAGGCTTTCAAGAAAATTCAACAAGAAAGAGCTAGCTTGTGTGCGGCTAATGATGCTAAACTTCTGGGGCCTCAGTACCTAAACCTCCGATCTGGTGATAAGCTGAATAAGTCATCTGCAATAAATGATGAGAAAGGCAATGCTAAAGATTCGATAAAGAAGTCAAGAAAACAGAGTGGAGGTTCAGATCTCGCTGACGCTGACCTGAATGGAGGAAAATGGAGTACTGAGTCATCGAGCAAACCAAACTTAGTACAAACTGAACGTGCCCCTCAGAATTCATCTACTTCTGTTGTTAATGCATTTAGGCTACCTCCTAGGGACAATTCTGCTGCTGGAAAGACTAAGAGTAAGCAGTCTGGATCCGAAGCAGAGAGGCTGCTCCCTAAGAAAGAAAAATTGATTATAGACGGTGTTGTTGAAAAATTCCCCAGATTGACGGATCAGTCCAAAAAGCAAATTCCTCTAGTCGAGAAAGATAAAGGAAAGAGGAATTCAGCTCCATGGAAATCCATGGATGCTTGGAAAGAGAAGAGGAACTGGGAGGATGTACTCTCATCTCCTTTCCGTGTCTCTTCTCGTGTTTCACGTTCACCTGGCATGAGGAGGAAAAGTGCTGACCGTGCACGTATGTTGCATGATAAACTAATGTCTCCTGAAAAGAAAAAGAAAACTGCTTTGGATCTGAAGAGAGAAGCAGAAGAAAAGCATGCCCGTGCTCTGAGAATCAAAAGTGAGCTAGATAATGAGAGAGCTCAGAAACTTCATCGTAATTCTGAAAAGGTGTATCGAGCTAGTGAATTTCACGCTGTCCGCAACATGAAGTTACGAGAAGGAATATATGCTCGTCATCAACGCAGTGAGTCTCGCCATGAAGCTTTTCTAGCTCAAGTAGTAAAGAGAGCTGGTGATGAAAGCAGTAAAGTTAACGAGGTTCGTTTCATAACTTCCTTAAATGAAGAAAATAAAAAACTTAGTTTGCGCCAGAAGCTTCATGATTCAGAGTTGAGGAGAGCTGAAAAACTTCAAGTTATAAGAACTAAACAGAAAGAGGATATGGCAAGAGAAGAAGCTGTTTTAGAACGGAGGAAACTCATTGAAGCTGAAAAGTTGCAGCGTCTTGCTGAGACACAGCGGAGAAAGGAAGAGGCTCAAGTTAGAAGGGAAGAGGAGCGCAAAGCGTCAAGTGCAGCACGTGAAGCAAGGGCCATGGAACAACTTCGTAGGAAGGAGGAAAGAGCCAAAGCCCAGCAGGAGGAGGCTGAACTTCTGGCCCAGAAATTGGCTGAGAGACTTAGTGAAAGTGAGCAACGGCGCAAGTTTTACCTGGAGCAGATACGAGAGAGAGCGTCTATGGATTTCAGGGATCAATCTTCTCCTTTATTGCGTCGAAATCTGAACAAGGAGGGTCAGGGAAGATCATCAATCAACAGTGGTGATGATTATCAAGGTAGCAGCTTCTCAGGCTTAGGAGGGTCTACTTTAGTGGCAAGCAATGTTACAGCACAACATTCAATGAAGCGGAGGATCAAAAGAATTCGGCAAAGACTTATGGCTCTAAAATATGAATTTCCTGAGCCTCCTGTTGGTGCTGAAAATGCTAGCATTGGATACAGAACAGCACTGGGAACTGCAAGGGCAAAGATTGGAAGATGGCTTCAAGAACTTCAAAGACTCCGGCAGGCAAGAAAAGAAGGGGCTGCAAGTATTGGGTTAATAATTGCTGAAATGATCAAGGTAATTTAGTTCAAGGATTACAAGTTTTTAATACTGTGTAGCCAGATATGGGATGCTGATGTCCTGAATTTGGGTACTTTGCATTTAGCATGGATGTAATTTGGTATGCCACACTGTAGAGGTCCGATTTTTTGTGGAAAATATCTCATAGCTCCCCTTTCCCCAAAATTCCAATTGGTATCTTAATTAGTCAGTTTTTTCCTTTTTCCTTTTTTACTGAAAAAGTTGCTCGCTTAAGTTGTACAGTATTATAAATCTTGTGTGCTTGGAATTGCCTTATTGATGCTCCAATGTAGTTATGTGAGAAAATACCAACTTTGAAATTTACCCTTTGAGATGGTTATGTTGACTTGTAAACATTGACTCTGACTCTCTTTTTTTTCACTCGTTCTTGGATATAGTATTTGGAGGGAAAGGAGCCTGAACTGCAGGCTTCTCGCCAAGCTGGTTTGCTTGATTTCATAGCTTCTGCCCTACCTGCTTCTCATACGTCGAAACCTGAAGCCTGCCAAGTGACAATACACCTTTTAAAGCTTTTAAGGGTGGTGTTATCTGTGCCTGCAAACAGGAGTTATTTTCTCGCACAGAATCTCTTGCCTCCTATTATTCCGATGCTGTCAGCAGCCCTTGAGAGCTACATTAAGATAGCAGTATCCTTGAACCTTTCTGGTAATGGTAATTCTCTATCAAGCAAAACCTCAGCTGAAAATTTTGAATCAATATCCGAGGTGCTGGATGGTTATTTATGGACTGTGACAACAATTGTCAGTCATATAAGTTCTGATGAACAACAGCTCCAAATGCGGGATGGCTTGCTTGAGCTGTTGATTGCCTACCAAGTTATTCATCGGCTGCGAGATCTCTTTGCACTTTATGATCGGCCCCAGGTGGAAGGGTCACCATTTCCATCTTCAATTCTCTTAAGTATAAATTTATTGGTTGTTTTAACATCCAGATCTGAAATGAATTGCTCTATCAATTGGAAATATGTACCTATTGAAACAGTGGTAGGGAATGGAAGTGAAGAGGCTAAATTTCCCGAGGGTGATAGTACTGAAGATCTTCCTCCAACTCAGTCCTTGGGAGATTCTAGACATCCATTATCTGTGCAAAATGGTGGTACAGTTGTACATCTACCAGATGTACCAGAGGATGGTCTGTTAGATGAATCATGTATGATAAATAAGTCTACTGAGGCAGTATCCACTGGTAAGGAAAGTGAAAAAGAGCAGCCTAATAGTTTGGTTGAAGCAAGAAATGATAACACAATCAAGACAGATGTTCCAGATGAAACCCAGAAAATTCCAAGTGAGGATACTGTGGAGCCTTTTGCATCACAGAAGGATGGGAAGCACTTGGTTGATAATGGTGCAGTACAAAAGAATGAAATCATCGTGAGCTTGGAACAACCAGTAGCGTTTCTGCTTACTGCTGTATCAGAGACTGGGCTTGTCAGCCTCCCATCTCTGTTGACATCTGTGTTACTGCAGGCAAACAATAGATTGTCTTCTGAACAGGTAACTTTACTGCCAGCTGCAAATAATCTGCAACATTGATTTAGTGTTTCCAATGCCATTAACATTTTTGGCTTCGTCCTTCAAGAAAAAGAAGTAAATAATTTGGTGCTCTTATCAGTTTTAATTTTTGTTGGTCATATTTTGTTATGAGCTGGTGTTTTCTTAGCTTGTTTGAATTTCAAATCATCTGTCCCTGAAAAAGAGTTGTGGTAGGTTGATGGATCAAGGAAATTTTTGTCAGTTTACAAACACGAATGTTGAGTATACGGTCCTCATTACCTTTTAAATGCCATCAATTTATTTTACTGCACTGATCAAGAATATACACATACACCAAAGCGTTCCTTTGGCGTGTATGCTTATCTGCTTGTAATGCTTTCTACTCATGGTATCTTGATCATGACATCATTTTTGCCAAATCTAAAGATAATTCCTATTTTATATCAGACCTCAGATGTCCTTCCCTCTAATTTTGAAGACGTGGCAACTGGAGTACTGAAGGTCTTGAACAATTTGGCTCTTTTGGATCTTAAATTCATGCAGAGAACGCTAGTAAGTCCATTTGACTCTTTCAATCTTGGCTGGATGATAATGGCTACCAAACTTTGCTTCATTGTGATTCTTAAGATATCATGCTGATTTTCTAATCTTTATCTTGAAACGTGCAGTGAGCTTACCCTTTTTGTACTATTCTGATTTTTCTTGCAGGCTAGGCCAGACCTAAAAATGGAATTTTTCCACTTGATGAGTTTCCTTCTGTCTCATTGCACCAGCAAGTGGAAAGTAGCTAATGATCAGGTAATAAATCCATGTCACTTTTCGGTTTAATTCTATACATCTCTTTTGGTTTTACTTGAATATTCACAGTTTCATTGCTGAAGTTGAATTAAACAATCTCTGCACCTTTCTATAATGTGTTGTGTCTCAGGTGGGTTTTCTTCTGCTTGAATCTCTTTTGCTCCTTGGCCACTTTGCCTTGTTCCACCTTGGGAATCAGGCCGTCCTTCGCTGGGGAAAGAGTCCTACCATCATTCACAAGGTCAGTGAAGTCTCTGACTAAAAATTTCTTTTATCTTCAACTTTTATTGATAAAATCTAATTGTTTAGCTGGTTGTGGCCAGGTATGCGATTTACCGTTTGTATTCTTCAGTGACCCTGAGTTGATGCCAGTCTTGGCTGGCACCCTGGTTGCTGCCTGCTATGGGTGTGAGCAGAACAAGGGCGTGGTTCAGCAGGAAATCAGTACAGATATGTTACTCTCCTTGTTACGATCTTGCAGAAATATCTTGCCAGCAGTTAGATCCAATTCAAACTTAGACACTTTCCCAGCAGATGACGTTCCCCTAAGATCTGGACGTAACAATTCCAAAAGTAATAGGGTTTATTTGGGAAAGGGTGGTGGTTCAGGAAATGGCATGAGAATTGGCAAGATGAGAAGCCACAGAGAAAGCAAAGTAACAAAGAGTTATGAAGAGACGGCTCTGAAGCATAATCTTCCAGTCTCAGAAACTTCCTCTATGATGTTGCATTGTAGATTTCCTATCAGCTTCATTGATAGAGCAGAAGACTTCTTTTCCAGTGGGACACCCTGAATTGGTGAAGTATGAGCTCGCACGGCGCATGGATAGAGTATCCTTATAGCAGAGAACATCTTAGGTGTGTGCGCATGCTAAATTTTGTTTCCTTTTTGGCATTCTGGCATTCATTTCTGAGTTGAAACGTTCAATCTGAAATTTTCAGAAGTTTCCTCAGAAAATGAAACTGCAACAGGCTTATGACAGTTGGCATGAGGAATGTAGGCATCAGTGACAAAGGGTTATAGCTCTTTTGGCTAGATAGAGTGAGCTAGTAGGTCATATATAATTTGCCAAAAAACACGTTACCAAATTCTAACTTTTCGAATATGTGAGTTTTTGAGGGGTTATTAGGGACGGTCGGGACATATCAGACTTGAATGGGCAAGGCAAAACGCACATGTATTGTAACACGAATGAAGGCAAAATTGTTGTTGCCTGCCTATCTTATATACATGTGTAAAGAATTGACAGTTTTAACAATAAAAGAATACTTGTATATTATACAGAATTACATTTCATTCACTCTGTTTCACCTTAATACGTCCCTTGTTCTTAAAATCAGTTTAAACTTGACATATTACACTATTTCATTTTTTAAACCAACGGATTGCATGACAAGTAGTCCAGAGCTGCTCAAACCACCCTGGCCTCTGGCAAAGCAATTGTATGTTCCGACAAGTCCTCCAACAAGTGGGGTTTATCATCTGGAGTTGGAGCAAGTGCCCTGTTTGGCTAAGCAGCATCCGCAGGATGTGGAAGCCAGTGGCGAGTCCAAGATTGCGGCCAGAGCTCTGCTTCCACATCACATCATACGGCTGAGCTTGTGGAAGATGAATATGGGCATGTTGGGCAAGCGGCTGAGCTTCATTGGAAGGCAATTGTGGAAGACATGATGATCAACTTTTAAAAGGCAAGGCAAAAGACTCGAGAAAAGGAATTTGAGCCACCCTGTCAAACTCTTTGTTGTAGTGGGCTGACTGGTCACAAATTTTAATTAACCTTTGCCCACCAATGAGGGAGTGATTCGTGATGTAATTCAATTACATAAGATTATACTCATTTTTAGCTCAACACAACAAATGGCTGGCATGTGCCAAAAAAAAAATTGTCAATGGAAAGATATGAATTATGCTACTCCTGGCGGATGGTTCTGTACTGTGGGAGTGGAAATCTTGTAGCCATTCGAGGAGGGCTTGTCCAAGTGTCCACTTGTAATTGTAGCATCCAAGTGATTCGCTAAAGAGTAGGCGCTCCCAGGAACCTTGACTAAAAGCTCGTCCTCATATACACTCTCTTGGATCTCAACATTCCCCTCCTGCCCCTGAAATCAGTTAATCAAATTCCAACAAATTTTACCATAAGGGAAATGCCAAGGCAGCCATCTCAGCAATATGGAAAAAAGACCACTGCTTTTAGAACATACCTGTTGAATAGTCTCTGTGCCTTTATGTTTTAGATTAGTCATGATTGCCTTTAGTTTTTTCTTAGCCTTGATCCTTGTTGAATGTCGTTCAGCACATTGTTGTTTAGTAACATCAGAATGACAAGCCACACAAAGTGTTCTCATGTTCTCTAGCTTGCAT
Organism: Prunus avium; assembly: GCF_965620075.1. Classification (NCBI taxonomy): domain Eukaryota; kingdom Viridiplantae; phylum Streptophyta; class Magnoliopsida; order Rosales; family Rosaceae; genus Prunus; species Prunus avium. The sequence continues at coordinate 28,219,019 of NC_142288.1, read as the reverse complement.
TCACCTACAGAAAATTTTGAATAAAATAAGACGTTGAAATTGAATTGTACCAGTAATAATTCCACTAGAATTCTAGAGAGAAAAAAAACCCTCTTAGAAACAAAGATAGTACATACCTCCACCTCGATAGACAGGAACAAGGTGGTCTGCATGCCACGCATTGCCCTCTGTTGGATCCTTAACAAGCCTATCAAGCCTGTATTATGTCAAATGGTAATGTGTTTTGATCTCAGGGATATTGTTGGTATTTGAAAAGTACAAATTTTAGGTATTTAGCAGATGCATTAGAAAAGAAGAAAAAAAATCTAACTAGTTGCATGACAATTTCTGTTCCCAAAATAGTTTAATGAAATGTCTGTTTAATGTGCCTGCTTATGGTGTGCATTACACTCTCCAAGTTACAAAATCTTACTGTCATAATCAGACATATTTTAAAGAAGCACGGAAGTATAAACAATGTACAAGATTTATAATCTTCTGCCCGTCAACAGCAACTAAAACAATCCAAAAAGTCAAAAAAAAATTCCTTCTAATGACTTACGGTTTCTTCAGCCTTGCCACCCGTGGTGCAACTTTTTCGATATACTGCCTTCGCCTTGCCAATGATAATGGTCTTAGGTGCTCCACAAGTTTATGACAATCTAATTGGCAATTTGCACAGACACCATGTTCTAGTTGAAAAAGTTCCTGAAAATCATGAGCATGTAAATCTTAAAACAATGAATCAAGTAAATAACAAGGAGAGGAAATATCCAGAAAGCAGCAAGAGTTTCAGTTATAATTATCACATGCGTAAAATTAAAGTACAACTAAGGAAAGTATATGATGAAAATCTCAAATTCATGGCAAAAAAGAAAAAAAAACTAGATTATCTCAAATTCATGGCAAAAAAAACTAGATTATCTCAAATAACATATTTCATATACTTACTTGACGAAGAGATCTGTTACTGGTTCGGATGCGGTATTCTTCATAGCAACCAAGATTGCAGAACAGATCTTCAAAATACTCGGGTGTCTTCGCATTGTGGCCCCTGAAATCAAGTACAGTAAGTATCCAACACAAATAACTGTATCATAAACCATTTATAGAGGACTTACTTGCATGGTGTTTGACAGAGTTTACAGAGAGGTTCATCAGTCAGAGTATAAGCCTGAGCATATTCCTTTTCCTTTTTTCCATAGCCACTACGTAGATGGACTTTTTTCCACACAGCGTTTGATGGTAAAGGTTGGCTGATCTCATAAAAAGGTGTAGATCGGCGCTTGCTTCCACCCTTCAGCAGTCCCTGTCAGAAAAGAAAATGATTGTTATGTGTAAACTCTAGCAACCCATCTATAGAAGACACTGATATGAACTAAAAATAGATGAACAGAGCAAAGATGAGCAAGTTTACTCCAACAAAGGAATATCCAGCAAAGTTCAGATTTGTATAATTGTACCCTGATGTCATGGTTAATGCCTTCGCACAGATAGCACAACTCAACAGTCAACGGAAGTTGCAAAGGCTTTCCAAGTAATCTTTTTTGTTCGATGGGCCTCAGCTTCTTCCATTCTTCAATGAATGCAAGAATAGCTTGTACATAGGCTGGATTGTCCTTCAAAGAATTAAAAGCTGTTTCTTTAATACTGTTAGCAGCAGGAGAATTTAGTGCCTCAAGTTCCTCTGGTCTAAAATTCTCAAACATTGGCCTTGGTCTTGAATCCTCTCCTGAGATGCATGAATACAAGTGGATCCGGCCAGTGTATTGGCTCACCTAATATCCACATAAGAAAGTTAGGATAGATTACTACTTGTCTTGTCTGATTGAATCCTATGTACTGCTAAACTAACTAAAGTAAACCACACACAATGGAGGCAATCAATACAAATAAACCAACAATAGTCTAGAGAGAATGTCCATTAGATGATTGCTTGAAACCACAAAGATTTCATTGCAACACAATTAGTCATTACTGAGATCTACCGCATGATGTTTGCACATGTTGCAATCTTCAGCCTTTGACCAGTGCAAACAGGGAACCCAAGAACCAGGTTACAAATTTTACCTCAAATCGCAGGGCATCTAGAGTGCTGCTTTCTTCAGCTTCAAGTGGCTGAACTGGTTCACCGTCATTTAGTTTGGTTGGTTGACTGTTGATTTGGTGTTCCTGTGTTTTTTGTAATTTATAAAACTTCTTCCATTTTAACTTTAAACTGGAAAGGGGAAAAACTCATCTCTTTCTTTGTAGTCAAGATCAATTCAGTTCAGATGTACCTTTTCAAGTCCATCTATGTCTTCAGTGCTCTTTTCCAAATCAGAAACCACATCAGCCTGTTTCACCAAAATTGGTATAGATCATCCCCCCAAATGGATTAATTTATATCATGAAAAAAAAGGCAAAAAATGTTCAATCTTGTACCTAAAAGAAGGTGAAGTTTATACGATTAGGTTTTACCTTGATAAGACAACTGTCAGTTTGGGATGAACTTCCATCAGGATCACTATGTTGTGCAGATCTGTGTAGAATGTTTGTGACTAATAATTCATATGCCTCATAAGGCTTCATATCCTTGGCTAAGCAGCCAAAGTCAGGTAATTTTATTGGCTCTGCAGAGACCTCATCACCCTCTGTCCTTTGCAATATATGATATTCACAAGAATCAGATCCACCTGATGTCTCAAAGAAAGAAACACCTTCAACCTGCCAAACCCAAAATATGATGTTAAATCCTATATAACAAATGGGAAACCAAAACCACACTGCCAATGATTTGGATTGGTATAACTGTTTTGAAATGAAGAACACAGCAAAGAGGTTTAAAAACCAATTAGCATTGAAAGGAGCATTCAGAGATGAAAAGTACCGCTATCTCTTGTATTGCATCATATTTTCCGTTTGTTGTAGATGATACACGGTGCAAACTCTTATTCAAGCTTTGCCAATGTGACTCATCTACGGTATCCTACACCATGTCAGACTCCAGTTAAAAGGTAAACATAGAACAAATTCACAGAACTTCCATATACACAAGAAAAAAGCACCTTTCCACAAAAGATGTATATGTTGACTGCATTTGTTTGCCCTCGCCTATGAGCTCTATCCTCAGCCTTCAGTAAATTTCAGAAGATTCATGAGCATTAAAGAGTCAATCACATATAAAATAGGGGAAAACCCTGACACACACAAAATAAGAATGCGATACACAAACCCATATGCACATCTATACTACTAATATCCTTTTCCTTTAATATGTACAATTAAATTATGCAGTATGGACAATGTTGTTCAAGGATGGACAGCTTTAATCAGTAAACTTCAAGGTATGACACAAGCAACACATGCACATGGAATATTTTACCCACCATCAAGATTAAGAAGAAACATGGGCGGAAAATTACTTAAGCTCTTCTATTTTTATGAGTCACCCAGATTATAATACTTTTATATGAGAACTACATATTTACCCACATTTCATTTGTTAAAATGTCATTGGCATGTATAATTGTGAGACCTCTGTTGCATATTCAACACCTATCAGGTAGTTTTGCAATCAAAGTTCCAAAATGTATCTGGGACGAGTAAAACAGATGGCAGATTTAAGACCTTCTTGGCTCTTTGACGTTGCAAACCCCGCAAAATAGATATGAATTGTAACTGCACTGCATACCACATACAGACTGAGCCATAACTCTAACTTATTATCTTTTACCCTGATTGATGACGACCATTCTTAATCACATGCATATGTTTCTACTTTTATCAACTCTAAGTACTTCCACTCTTATCACATTATGGGAGGGTAGAGATCAAATTACCAAGCATCATGAACTCAAAATAAGGACAACCTAGTAACCAACTTTTAACCAAATAGCACTCGCCCTCTAGAAGCAACAAAAGATACTCAATCAAGAAAAAAAATAGTGAAAATACAAGTAGGGATCAATCTTGAATGATTTGTGTGGATAAGAGTTGACATCTGGGAAACTTGAAAGTAGTATATTATATTTAAACCTGAAGCATCAATGACGGTGACTGAGGAAGCTCCAAGAAGACAACATGCTTTGCTGATGAGAAATCAAGGCCAACACCTCCAGCAGTAATACCAATTATTGCAATCTTAACCTGAAAGACATAGGCACTCAATGCATTAGCATAACCACGCACATCTATGGGGTAAAGATAAGAGTCTTGGCAGCGACATCAGCAAAATCGGTATGGCATGGAAACGGAAACTCCCAGATCATCAGATGAAGACAATACCATGTTTTTGAGTTGTGATTCATAATTTTGAAAAATTATTTGCATGCAGTTAGGTTTGTAGGCATATCAAGAAAAAATGCTGGTGGAAATAATTTACTTATGATAGTACAGCTTATACGAACCTCAGTTGATAATTGGAATGATCGTACAGCTGACTGCCTATCTGTGGCAAGTGTGTTTCCATCAATTCGAACAAAACCAATCCCTTTCTCACATATGAACTCCTGATAGTTCAGAAACATATTAATATTCAGGAATTGATTGGACAAGATCAACATTAATAGCAATGCCCACCAACAATTAATATGAACTTCAATAATCCAATACCCATAGAAACAAGACAAAGGGACCATGTGTAATTAAACAATGCTAATGAAATGCTGGTAAACATTAAAATCATAATACACTATTAAAAGTAAAACCCTTAACCACAAAACTAACATAAACCATTCCCAAGGGATGCAACAATTCAGAAGAAACTTCACCTGTACTCCATCAAGTACTTTATGGTGATGTGCAAATATTAACATTTTGTGAGAACTGGAATCTGAGTCCAAGTTTGCAACACCATCTGACTCTGCAGTGAGTGGATGAATGGAGAGCCATTCACGAAACCCTGCTAGTTTTGCGATACCTAATTCTTGGACAGAAAGCTGCCTGGGTCTGCAGCAACCCCCACTTTCTGAAAGCAAAAGGAAAACAAATAAAAGAACATAAAATCATACGGGTACATCAAATCATGCTACATGCACGAATTGTTTCTCCAAATGGCTTCTTCACCTAAACCCATCAAGGAGCATGTAAACTAAATAAAAGAAGATACACCCCACTAATTCAGGTAAAGGGCTGAACAAATAAACACCCTAAAGCAGACCAATGTAGAGGAAAGACTGTTATTCTAGTACTACAGAACCTTTCAATACACTAGTTACCCCTTGCATTGATGCACAGTAGTTAATACAGAAACACAAGAGATGCAAGAAAACACATGATCCTGTAACATATGAATTGCATTCACATATACAGATTACAAAGAACATTAAATTACCATTAGGTTCATCCAAATGTTCTGAAGATACATCTTTAGTGACACCTTTTCCCACCTTGACAGCAGCCTTTGCTGAAATCATATCAGATTTCTTCAATACTACTCGTATAATCTGTCGGCGTTTGGGTGGTAGCTGAACCAGGACATGTTCCTTCAAACGTCTTATCTATGATTAAGCATCCAATAAAGAGTGAGATTTGAACACCAATAACCAAGGGTTACAAGTATTACATGTAAGTGAGCTTCAACCTTAAAACTAAAGAATAGATTACTCTGACCTTCACATGGAGTTCACGGAGAGCACATCATCAGACGATACATCTTAAAGATAATATGTGCATTACTAATCACCAAACGTACACTCCTAAAGGTTAGAATGGCTCATATCTCTAACAATTCTCTGATAATTACACATAAAACCTACGCATTTGTTTTGATAAAAAATATTAAACTAGTGATATTAACTTTTAAGTCATTAGAATCCTGCAATAATAATATAGCTATGATTACTGCTCAAATGTGTCCATTGCTATATGCTTTTTAGATTGCCACTTAAATTTGACCTTGAAAGTTTGAATTTTTAAGATATACATTGAAGAAAACAACTATCACATAATTTCTAACGAAAAATCAGTATGACATGAACATAAAGAACAAGAGCACACCATGACCGTTTGCTTCAGTAACATGTTCAACTCCTCCAAACGAGTGCCCTTCGAGAAATCCTGCAGCAAAATCCCATAGAGTATCTATAAACTTTCCTTCATAACAATAAGCCATTAAAAAAAGCTGATGTTGATAAAAGGTGTTAGCACCAATTGCACACTGTATAGGTATAGCTATAGATATAGATACAGGTCTGCAAGGCTAGTCAGGACAAAACAAAAACCTTTTAGGCCATGGCCAACTGTATCGGCCAAGAAGCAAGAATATCTTATAATGTCTTGAACATGCATACATCAGTGGGATGCCAATTTTTATTTTTATTTTATTTTTCAAGGGATTGCAAAAACATCATCATCTTAAAGTCTTTACTGCCTGGCAGCACAAAGAGGAAACTTTTCAAGAAATCAATAGAACAATAATGATCTTCAAGGCTTCCAAGTATTACCTGAAAAGTTTTCCCTTGAGAACCGTGGATATATTTGGCATCACAGTAAGTTTTGGCAAAGTCATACTTGTCCTTTCCCAGCAAACCAGGCCTGCAAAAAGACAAGTGCGATGTAAACCAATTAACCTGGAGAAAAGCAAACAAATCAGGTGAGATGTAAACAGTGTGAAGAGAACTTGCCATAGCATATCTATCTGATGAAAAATGTCATACGGCCTATGATCACCTAGGAAGATATGCAAAATGAAATATTAGAATGCACCAAACAGTGGTTAGCTACAGAGAAAAACAAAAAATAAGAAAGCTAAGAAAGTTAGAGGACTTGAGATAAGTAAAGAACAACATTCCAGAAATAATAGAGAACTGCAGACAATGCTGCCAATTTTCTGCAAAGGCCCGTGCTACAACCTTGACAAAGAAGGTGTCCCGGATAGTAAAACTATGCGCTTCACCTTTGCTGCAATGTCAAGAACAGCTTTTATCTGTAAACAAACATGATTAGATTAGCATATAGTAAAGTCTCTCTGCAAGTTTAGTACACTTCATTAATTACTAGGAAAGTTGCAAACGAGCAATCTAGGAGACAAAATTTGAATGCAATTAGTATCTTTAAGCCACAAGTCATCAGAGCTGAAGACAACAATATGTATACAGATGAAAATTTAGGAAGAAATTTTTGTTCCCATAAATTAGTATATATTGCCCATAAACCACCATCCTAATTCAAAGACCTAAAAAATTCTAAGCTGCAAAAATTATCCATTTCATTTCCCAACTTATGGAGGCTGGCTTCACTTGTCTATCTAGCCAGATAAGAATTCATTTTCTAGTAAAGACAATAATAAATAGTCAGTCTAAATTTTGGAGCACTTTATACCACCAGGGTCTCATTAAACCAAATTTTATAAGAGTCATCGGAATCATTTGATATTTGACATGAAAAGGAACATGCTTTACCTCTCTAGGTTCTGATGCTTTCTTTGTACACCGTACATGGTGGGATTCATCAACAATTAAGAGAGCCCATTCTCGGTCAAGCATGCTCTTATGCAAACGGTGAAGCATTGTATACGAAATAACCACAACTCTAGGCCATCTCTTTAAATTGGCTGGATTGTTTTCGTGACCAAATACTAGAGTCATAAGAATGTGTAAGAATCCATTCATGTTTTGCTAGTAAATCTAGAATATGGATATATAAAACAATGTATCAAATGAATTTTTCTAGGTTATAATGAGTTCACAATTCATTCACCAGAAATGCAAGCATAAAGAGCACCAGCAGATAAAAAAATTTATGTCCTCAAAGAATAGTAGGTTTTTGGCTGGCTTGTTAAAAGTTATAAAGCATCAGTTCTAAAAAGAGAACAGAAAAACAAATTCTGAGATGATATTTGCTTCACAAAATTAATTTTAACTAACACCACATCTCACCCCTTTTTACTAACAATTAATCGCACTTTGTAATCATGTATCTACATATATTGCATATGCGCTCACTACTCTTATAGAAGGGACTAAGGAACATATTCAACTAAGGAAATAAGATCAAAGAACAATACCTGGGGTAAATTTGTGCATAGAAGAGACCTAAAAATAGAACTCTCCAAAACCATGGGCATTTTTGTTTTCTTAACATTATTGGAACCAAATGGTTAATAACAAAAATCCATTTACTCTGACTAGGCACTCTTAAATTACTTTTAATCTTATGTATTGCTATTATATTAACAAAAGGCAAAAATGACAAATCATACAGCATGGAATCAAGAAACTATTATTCTTCACTGAATACACAAGATTAAACCTTTTGTAGCAAAGTGTTTTCCCTGAGAATAGTTGGCTTCTCATTGAAAAAATATTACCTAGATGGATGTCAGCAGGCAAGCAAAAAGGAAGCCAGCGCTCTAATTCTTCTGCCCATGTATAACGCAAAATAGCTGGGCAAACAACAAGTATAGAACCTTCACTCATGAAACAGCATGCAATAGCAACAGCCTGGGAGGAAAAGTTTTAGCATATTAAATCTTATATCTTCATGGAACTTAGGGGAGAATAAGAGGAAAAAATTCAAATGCAGGAGATCCACCTGTTTGTGTATAAGTAATAACGTTCAATCTCTGTGTGTGTGTGGTTATGAGAAAGCTAAAGAATATCGTAGATTCTCACTCACTAAAAGTACATTACAATGTCTAAGTGCTGACTCAAGGCATTGAACTGTTAGAATGTCAAACCTAGCACCATGAATAAGAATCAGAAGGAATATAAGTTTACTTAATATAAAACTACCTGGAGTGTCTTTCCCAGGCCCATTTCGTCGGCAATAAGACAACGTCCACCCCTTTGCAAACCAAATCTAACACCGTCAAGTTGGAAAGGCAAGAGTGCATCTAATAGATTCTTCGGTAGCTTCCCAATCAACTCATCAACCTTATCATCTGACAAGTGTTCTGGTCTGCATGGTATCCATTTACCAGAAATAAAAGAATGTGAAAGTCTCTCTACAACATTAAGAGTGCCCCAAGGTATCTCTTCAGTGTCAATGCCCTTGTTGCTCCTTAAACATTTCAAGACTGCATTGTAATCACTCAGCTTGTAAACACAGGCCTTTCCACCACCATGATTTTGGGTGTAGTGGGATGGCATGACCTAAGACAATTCCAAAAACAAAAACAAAAATTTAGACGCATATATAAATACTGAATACCAAATTTCACAGAACCAGAATTCAATTTCCTTTCTTTCCTATTTGTTCCACCAATTTTTTGTCACCGCCCGAAAAGGAAACAATAGAGACACACTTACATAAGCCAAGATATCACTTAGTCTCCTTAAGCACTCCTCCTGCCCCGGAAATGCAAAGCCTTGTACGGCTACTGGGGTAGCTGAGAAGGAATCCGGGGAGCAAATTTCGAGCCTGACCCGGAACCTCGTAGGCAATTGGGTATTTATAATCAGGTTGACCCGGGAAAGTTCTGGCCTTGGATCGGAGATACAGTGAGTGACGTTTGGGGTGAGGTCGGGAGAGAGCTTTCGGCACTTGAAGAGCGACCATGGGTTATGTTGCTGCTGAAGATTGGAGGATTCGCTCAATGCTTTGCGTTTTGCCAAGGCTGCTAAGCGATTTGCTTCGGCTCGTTTTCTTTGCTCTTCTGTGATTTCCATTTTGGGTTTAGGGATTTGAGATACAGTGAGGGTTTCGTAAAGGGCAAAGGGCGGGAAATGGAACGATCGAAGCTGAAGAAGAAGAAGAAAATAATCGGAACAAAAGTCAGCACGTGCCAAGCATATTGTCCTCAACTGCAAAAGGACCAATTGACAATTATTTTCAGATATTACGCTAATTCGCAAATATCACAAACAATAAGGGCCTTATTGACTATCAATATTTCCTTTTTGATATTAGTGACCGTTCGGAATTGTTTTTTAGCCCTTTTATTAGAAGAATCTCGAAAATTTTATTACAAATTCAAGTGTTTGGACTTTGAATACCAAAAAGTGTTTTATAAATCAAAGTCACTTAAAAAAAAAAATTTAAACATAGAGAGGAATTGTATAAAATCGAACTTTAGAATTTAAGATGAAGAATGTAATATCTTTTATTGTCAATTTTTTATGGCTTATTATCATAAAACGTCCCTGACGTTTGCGAAATTATCACATTGCATCCCTAACGTTTTTTTGTATCATTAATGGTCCCTAACGTTAATACAGGTACTCTTAAATAGTCCCTCTGTCAAAAAAACCGTTAAATCTAAGGGTATAATCGTCAAATCAATCCAAAATTATAATAATTTTTTTTCCTTCCCTTCTCTCTCTCTCTCTCTCTCTCTCTGTTTCTCTTTTTTTTTCTCCTCTCTTTCCTCCTCTTTTCTTCTTCTTTTCCTTCACTGTTTCTTCTTTCTCTCCCTTTTTTTTTTCTTCTTTCCTTCTTTGTTCCTCATTTTTCTTCTTTCCTTCTTTCTCTTTTTCTTTTTTTTCTTTTTTTTTCTCTTTTTTCTTCCTCTTTCCTTCTCTCGGGGTGGTGATTTGGGTGGCTAGAGTGCTGGGTTGGTGGGCTGTGGAATGGGGCAGGGAGAGAGTTGCAGAGAAACTACATAGAGGGGCAGGGGTATAAGATCCCACGGTGGTGGTTTGGGTGGCTAGAGTGGATGGGTTGGTGGGCTGTAGGAGGGGGCAGGGAGAGAGTTGCAGACAGAGTAGAGAGAGGGGCAGGGATATAAGATCCCACGGTGGTGGCTTTGGTGGTCGGGGTGGTGGTTTGGGTGGCTAGAGGAGACAAAAAGAGAGAGAGAGAGAGAGAGAGAGAGAGAGAGAGAGAAGGGAAGGAAAAAAGAAAGAAAGAAGAAGAGTGAGCAGGGCCAGGCAGAGAGAAAGAAGAAGAGTGAGCAGGGCCAGGCGGAGAGAAAGAAGAAAGAAGAAGAAAAGAAAGAGAGAAGGGAAGGAGAAAAAAATTATAGTTTTTGATTGATTTGATGATTATACCCTTGGATTTAACGGTTTTTTTGACAGAGGGACTATTTAAGAATACCTGTATTAACGTTAGGGATCATTAATGATACAAAAAAACGTTAGGGATGCAATGTGATAATTTCGCAAACGTCAGGGATGTTTTGTGATAATAAGCCATTTTTTATTATCAATAATCATAAAAAAGGTGTGGATTAGGGCCAAAGTAGACTTGCTTATGATTTTGTTGTTGTTAGTGTTTACATCTAGAATTACATCATTTCATACTTTTAATTAGTTATCCTTTAAATATAGATTAACACTTCACTCAGAGGTCTTGGGTATATACTTTGCTGCTTCTAATTTTTTTTGTGTTGTTTCTCATTATAGCTCAAAATTGAGTTGATCAAATTTAGCTCTCACTTGATCATCACAACTCAACATCTGGGAACAGCTTCCTGTCTATGCATGAAAACCCCAAAACCAAGCAAACCCAGATTCTCTCAATGTTTGACAATCAAGTAACCCAAACCCATCCAAAAAAAAAAACACAGTAACCCAAACCCAATGACCTTATCCTTGTCCAAAACTACGCAAACCCAATAACACACATCTACTAGTTCTCCACCAACTTCCAAACCTTGGCTCATAGATTCATATTATAAGTTGTTGCTTACTCTGGTGGGCCAGCAGAATCCGTTGTTGCTGTTATACCATTCCCTTCCAATGGAATAAGGAATAAAAGAACAGCTGCGAATCCATTGCTGGATTTCCATCTCTCCATTACCAAACTTCAATAACAATACTGCACTTGGATATAATATGAGAGATGGTTTTGTGCCAGAGATGTCTTGAACAAACAGAAAGAAGACCAGAGAGATTAAAAAATGGAAACAACTTGCTAGTTCAGGTTTATGTGCATGTGCTTGTGTGTTGTATTTTGGAGAAAAGAGAGAGGATGAAGGAAGATCCCTTGCTTCCTTCTTCATAGATTCATGCAAACTGCAAAGCATATTTTCCCTTTGCTTGCTCACATGTCTCTCCGCATGAGCAAAATTTGAGATAACCGATATCACAGCCTATGCTGCTATTTTTCATTGCAACCAAACACTTATATATGTGAAGCCAGGAAATTCGGACAAAGAATCCGCAACAGTGGTTTTAGACAGCAATGATACTTTTATCAAGCAAAAGAGGTACCTTCGAACCTTATTATTGATGACTTATGGTTTCTTGCCCTCTCCTTTGCCAAAATTTTATTCAACTCAGACACAATAAAACCTCTAATTTCCAGGATACATTTAGTATATATATGCTTGGTTTCTTTCACAAAACGTTGGTTTCTGCTGCTTCTGCATATTATCAATATTGACGGAAACTCGAACAGATTGATGACCACTTTGCTAAAGTGAGATTTTTGGGTCCATAACCAAATAAGCAGGAAGGATCAAGATCACACTAAAGAAAGAAAGCCACCACCTCAACAAGCAGAATCTTTAGGTAGGTATATGCAGCTAGACTTGCAATATTGTGAAAACTATTCTTTTATTTATGGCTTAGTTGAAAACAGAATGCTCTGTTCTGTTCTGTTTTGTTATGCGGTTGATCTATGGAACAAAGAGAACTAAAGGCATAAGAATGCTCAAGAAACTCCCACTGACTATTTTTTGTAGATAACAAGGGGCAACACTGGTTCCCAAGGCAGTGTGGGGAAAATGAGTCATTATTCTGATGCACAAGATATCGAGTTTTCAACTGCAGTTGCAGCAGCTGCATTTGCTATTCACTCCAATGAAGAAGCTAGATTACAGTATCAAAAAGGGATGAAGGAAAGCCTTCAGATCTCAAGGACGAAGACTTTGCGGGATGCCATGGCCGGGCGGCCAAGTTCTGGTGAAGTGAATAGGCGATTATCAAACAAAGAAGCAAAGAATGCTGGTACCTGACTGCATATATTATTTTTTTCATAATAAAATTAAAATGTTTTTGAGTACTCACAGGTTATATACTTAATAGGTGAAGCTTCAATGAGAAAGCCAATGGGGCAGGATCAAAGAACATTGGAGAGTGCTTTTACATCTAGGTATCCGAATCGCGCATCCTCTACAAGGCCTTCAACTCCTGCAGATGGATACCAAAACCGAAGGGAAAGTTCAACACGACATAATACTCTGGAAACTGAAGCAGATGCTTGGGAAAAAGCTCAGATTAAGAAGATCCAGAGGCGGTAAAAACCAATTTTTGGGTGGTTCTGTTCTTAAAATCTTTATATAAAAAATAGTCATTGTTGAAAGCTTGCTTAAATGCTGCTTAAATTTCTAAGGAACACTTCAGTTTCTTCCTTTTGAAATGGTAAATTATCATTTTCAGGTATGAGAAAGTGAAATCTGCAATTCTTGCTTGGGAAAATGAGAAGAAGATGCAAGCAAAAATTAAGATGGAGAAGAGAAAGGTACAGTTTAACAATCATTGTTTTTTAATTTAAGTTTGTGAACACCAATGATGAAGATCACCCCTCAATGAGTTGTTGAAATTGCAGAGTGAATTGGAGCAGAGAAGAGCAAGCAACATGCAACATTACCAAATCAAGCAAACAAGAATTGACCAGATAGCAGGAGGAGCAAGGGCACAAATGGAAGAGAAAAGAAGAAATGAAGAGTCCAAGGTGAGAGAAAAGGTTAAAAGGATTAGAGCAAAAGGCAAAGTTCCTGTTAAATGTTTCTGCTTCACTTGCTACTAGGAAGGGAATCACTTGGACTTGAGAAACTTTGTCTTGGAGCAATGAAGCTGTCACTGGATCTTCTGCTGATTAAATCTGTATATTAACTATATTATGGCTTCCTAACAGTATATCCTAACTTACTTTAATTTGTAAATGATGTATAAAGATTTCGGATCATGAAAGTTCGAAAATTGTGTGTTGTATATGTTTATCCAATAAAACTATAGCCAGTCAAGAAAAATATTACAAAAATTTGGCCCTTTGATTTCATGAGGACTTGATACAAAAGATTCTGCAGGCACAGAGAATTGCATGCTGAGGTACTTCTTTGCACTTGATGTCTCTCTAAGCAGATATTCTTAACCTAATATCAACCCTTAAGCTGATACTGCCTCGCATACGTTCAAAATTCTTATTTGTTACAACTTTGCCACTATAATATAATAAAGTATTGAAATGGATATGAACAACTTTTCATTTGACGTCCCTCTAAGCAGACGTTGATTTGGATATTTAGATGGGACATTTTATACGTTCCTCATTTTGAGGGCAAGGACTCAACAGCTGGGCCATTATGCTGGATGAAATTACCTTCATAACAAGATAGCTGCATCCACCAAAAATGACATTGTTTCCAAACTGCTACCTCTTCCTCTAGCACCCCACCCCTATCAGATGCACACATCTTGTCCTCGTACTTTGGACAAAATAAATTATTAACCTTGCTAATCTTGTAGTTATTAACCTAAATTAGTTATGTACTTGGAAAACCTAACACGGCAATCTTGTCCGGAAAGCATTTCAACATTGGCTTCAACTAGTATATCTATGCATCAGATTTATGAAGGCATTTACTCTAGATTGACATAGAAGATAAGTCAATGTAAAACAGGATATATTAAGCTATTATTTTGAAACATGGATGCATATACAGCCAAATTGTTTGCTGGAAGATGATGGAAAAGGAGAAATAAAGGTAACCAAAGTCGCATGAGAGGGAAGGCTATCAATTTAGACCACAAAAGTATGGTTAAGCATGACTTTAAGTGGACCTGAAGGTGTGGTTGGTTCCCGCCAAAATCACCATCACAAGGCAAGGTCTAAACTCTAGAATCACTAATGTCTGCCAGTAGAGCTTAGAGCTTCATAAAGTACAAGAAAAATAGGAGAAATTGTTCCTGAAGATGGAGCACAGTGGCCCCAGCTGTCAAGGTTATGTTGGACAAAAAACAAAGAATGGCCTCTATTTTTCAAGCTAATCAATCATCTAGCTAGGCTAGCTACTAGAAAGGACATAACACTTGTGTGTTTAGACTATCTGAGTATTACATACATATACATAATATATATATATATATAGGGAGCTTCTCCAATGCGAACTCCAATGCGAACTTGTGTTTTAACCGTTGGATGACTTGTGTGCTTTATTTTCTTTCTTTTCGCTCTTCATCCAACAGTTAAAACACAAGTTCGCATTGGAGTTCGCATCTTGGAGTTCGCATTGGAGAAGCTCCCTATATATATATAGGGTTTAGGAGAAGCTCCCTATATATATATATATATATGTGTGTGTGTCACATGTGTATAAAATCGTCCAAAAGTCATACTTGGTCTCAAGTTGCAGCAAAAGATAGAGATAGATAGAGAGGGAGGGAGAGAAAGAGAGATTTTCAATTTCAAACCAAACTCTATCTGTCAAATTTAATGTTTTCATAACTTGCATAATATGATTTGAATCCACTAGACGTGTGGTTGTCTTGAAGGGCACCGTGATGTGCAGATTGCCCACTTACCGGGGCCAAGATCATTAGGGCAAACTATTTTCACAAAACCAATTTCCCAATGTGACCAACTTTTTATCATTGCTTCTCAAAAACTCGAACATTAGTTCGAAAATCATGATCGAGTTATAAAATTTTGAACATTAGTTTTCGGAAAATGCATTTAACATTTGTTAATCTCTCAAGGATGACATGAAGATCCTTTGAAATATATATTGGTCCAGGGAAAGGGAAACGGTGGAGCCAAAGCATATCCGATTCCTCTCAGGCTTCTTTTGGCTACCACATGTTTTGTGTAAAATCTCCATCACAGCAAATGTGAGTGTGACGCCAAAAAAAGGGACCAGAAGACGATGAAATAAGAGAGACTAGTTGCTATTGTCCAAACTCAATCTCAAACTCATCCATTTTCTTCCTTTTTTTAAGAGAGATCTAGAATTATCAATGAGTGAGTGTAGACTGTAGAGTTACAAAATTGGAAGAATATTCAAAGGCACCCCCTAGACAAGAACAAGTCGAAGGAGAAGAGAGAAACAGATCCTCTCACGTGCACATGCAGCAGAACCACCCCAACACCAGTCGTCTTGTCCCCTTGTAAGCACCATCCTTCTTCATATTAACTATATGGGGTTTTCTCTTTCTTAATTTCTGCTTTTTATATGGAGTTTTGATCAACGTGCATGGTAGATAGAATATAATTAACCCAACTGTGTGTGTTTTTATTCCCTTTGATTTTCTCCACCATGCTAATTTTGTTTGTCTTTTTTTTTTCTTTCTTTTTCAATGCCATTTACATCGTTACAAGTCACAACACTTACATGCTTCTTCAATGTTCTACAAAACCCACTTCCATTGTTCTGTGCTCTATTTATCAATCTTCCTTTTACTTGCGCATAATTTACAAAAATGCTTGAAAGTACAGGTCCAACTATGACGTTACAGAGCTAAAATTGGAAAACGGCCAATTGGCCATGCATGGCCTTGGTGGGCTTCTTCCCACATCCCAAGCGAAGCACACATGGGGCAGGGCTTTTGACACACTAGAATCCGTGGTTCATCAAGCTACTCACCACAGACGCGAACCAAACTTGATCCACAATGGCCAGACCCCGGCCAACATAAGCTCAATGGTTGCATCCTCCGGCCGAACATGGACTGACAACGGAGGCCAGGTACCGTTGGCAGAGGGGTGGATGAGGAAACGTACTCGATCTGACTCCGATTACCATGGAAACAATTTTAGCGGTAGTACTACTAGCATTCATGAAGAGCATGCAGATCCCAGCACTTGTGCTAGTCCTAGTCCTAGTGCTAGTGCTAAATTGTGCAGGGACAATGAAAAAACTATGACTACATGGGCTTCGTTTGAGTCTCTTCCCAGCTTGAAGAGTACCAAAAGCCCTGATGAGGATTCAGCCTCTCACGGCGGATTGGTAATATATATTTTTTAATCAACTCTTATTTTACATAATGTTACATGCATCGTATTTACTTGTCATATATGTGACAAATTGTAATTTTCATTTAACAGGAAAACCAAGATGATGGCCAAGAGACCACCAAAGATGGTGAATCAGGCCGTTCACGCTCCACAAGACCAAAGCGTGCTGCTGCTGTTCATAATCAGTCAGAGCGGGTAACAATTTAATTTTGGTCACCCAAAAAGGAAAAGAATGCATTTTGTCTGATAATCAATCCAAAAAAAATTTCTAATATGAATAAGGAAGGACTATAACTAATCCAAAAAAATTCCAACGGTGTGATGATGTTGTAGAAACGAAGAGACCGGATCAATCAGAAGATGAAAGCTCTGCAAAGGTTGGTGCCAAATGCAAGTAAGGTGAGAAATTTTGACAAGTGCTTAGGATCATAATTTGTTTGGGAACTATTCTGTGTCATCCTTGGCAAACATTAATTTTTTTCCACTTGGTATATTAATTACAGACTGATAAGGCTTCAATGCTTGATGAGGTGATCAAATACTTGGAACAACTTCAAGCTCAAGTCCAAATGATGAGCAGTGTGAGAAATATGCCTCACATGAATATGAATATGAATATGATGATGCCCCTAGGAATGCAGCAGCAGCAGCATCTTCATCAAATGTCATTCTTAGCACATATGGGCATGGGTGGTAATGTTGGTCCTCTTGGGCTAGGAATGGGAATGGGAATGGGAATTGGAATTATTGACATGAGCAACAATATGGCACGCATGGCTGCTCATGCTCATCATCAATCTCTTCGCTCGCTGATTCCTCATCCTACTCCGGTTGTGGCGGCAGCTCCTACTTTCATTCCACCCTTTATGGTACCCCCATTGATGCCACGACACCCTCCTTCTCAAGCAAAGCCTGACCCTGCTTGCACCAATGCTTCAGACCGTTTGCCTGATCCATATGGTGCCCTTCTAGCACAAGTATGTTTTGCACAAAAATATATGGGTTTGGGCAACACCTACTACGAAAAATGACTGCTAAATAATAGCCTAAATATGTGAGCAATTTATATATGGATATCATTAGAGAATCCCTCTGAGAAGAAGCAATGCTACCAAAGTTAATTTTCAAAAAATTAAAATGACCCTTTTCACCAAAGTTAATTTGTCTCGTTAAAAGATGGCAGGAAGTTCTTTTTTATTTTTTTTGGGTGAGTTTCTTTGAGCTGACTTAATATCAATTGATTTGCAGCAATCAATGAATATGGACCTGTTCAATAGGATGGCAGCACTATATAACCAACAAGTCAATCAAACAACAGCGGCAACAAGCAGCCCATCACAGTCAAACCATGTGCAAGGGAACTAATTAGAGGAACTTGCCCAACTTAGAAGACGAATATTGGAAGCACAAGAAGTTCTAAAAGAAAAACTTCAACGATTGCCTATCTGGCCTAGTTGATGGTGAAATGTGACTTTGATCATTATCTATATTAATTACTAAGCTACGCCTTCAAGACATCAATCTAATAAAATGTATGTGCCATTTCTGATCTGAGTTTTGAACCATAGCAATTAATTTGATCTCAAGACATCAATGTACTTATATAATGGTGCCTCATCAATTCAAATTGCCATCGTAATAACAAAATTAATCTCAGTATGACAATAGAAAATTATAAAACGATAATACACAGCTCTTTCAGCACACTGATAGGCAGCAATACACACGAGAAAAACGTTTCATATTCTCAGAGAGCCTTCTCATCTTGATTTAGTTTCTCTTTATCACAAATTCCTGTGACTTCAATACCATGTGACCTCCAAAACTACAGTGTTCTTGTTTTTCTTTTCACTCTTTTTCTATAAATATTTTCAAATATGTACAAAATAGCTATATGTATTTTGTAAATCAGCATGCATCTTCCACTGTCGAGGGTCTGGTATCCTGAAGTGAGATCACAGTCTCAAAAGCACCAACCAAGGCCTTGACTTTACTCTTCCTCGATTCAACAAGCCTACTGGCAGTCTCTTCAATCACATTATTGAACAATTTCTGGACATCCTTCCTTCCCTTCACATCTTGGTGTCTCAACACAACTTTCTCAGGACTAGTGTCAATACCATTCAACATGCCAGCACTACCATATTTTCTCCTGAAGCTCATCCTACGGGAACCTTCCAAATCTCGTTCTTGCTTTTTCATAACAACTTTCTTACATTTGATTTTAGCACCATTTGACTGACTGTCATCAACCTCCTTCCTCCCAGTGCTTCCCTTTTCGGTACCAGCATCATTTGACTCACTGTCATCAACTTCCTTCCGCCCAATGCTTCCCCTTTTGATACCAGCACCATTAGACTGACTATCATCAACTTTCTCCCTACCAATGGTTCCCCTTCTAATACCAGTGCCATTTGACTGATTGTCATTAACTTCCTTCCTCCCATTGATTTCCCCTTTGATACCACTTCTTCTGTTTTGGGTGTCCCTCACCAATCTTACTCTCCTGAATTTGAGTCTCCTTGGAGTATTGTTCTCGGGCTTGAGGTCAACCACCCTTCCTCTCCTGAATTTTAGCTTTCGGGCTAGGCTGTTTTGACTGTCAGAGCTAAGTACTCCAGACCTTCGAGGCCTAGTCTTGCGCTCCGCCTTTAAATTTACTATTTGATTATCAGTATTCATTGTATTGTGTTGAGAGGTGGCACCACTTTCTTTTTTATGAGTCGACTGAGATGGGGAGATGGACATGGATGATGATGCGGGTGATGAAGAAGATAAAGATGCTAGAGTACTACGTCTCAACCCTTTTTTATCGGGGCATAGAGGAGCAGGTGAACGGCCATAACCTCCATTTGCAGTACGTTTCAGTTTTGTCTTCTCAGAGGATGGAGGTGATCGAGTGCTACCAATTGCTTTCCTTGCTTGCTTCAAGCTTTTGACTTTCAAGGGTGAGGGTGATAATAACTTAGGCGCATTATTGCCATTTGGTGTTGGTTCCACAGTACTATTCTCAGTATTTGATTCAATGACGTACGGTATCTTTTCTGGCATGTCCTTATTGCAGGATCCTTCAGGCTCAACTTCTCTGGGATTGTTTTGATCTTTCAGATGAGACGACCCTTTGACTTTCTCACAGCTTCCAGTATTCACATTGGAGACTCTCTTGACCGGGTGCTTGGAAGTCAAAGAAACAATTTCAGGCCCCAACATCTTTTTCTCAACCAATACAGAAGTCCTCAGGGTTCTGCTGCTGATTTTTCTATTTCCTCTGCTGCTTGAACCTTCTAGTATTTCCTTGACTTTTCTGCTTCCACTCTTTCCTTGATTATGTGAACCCTTTCCTGGGAGAGAAGATGGCTCTAGTTGCTCAGGCTTCACCCTTGAAAGGGAACCTTCCGTACAAGCATCAATTTCCTTAATGTAGGTTGAAACTTTTTTTGAATAAACTTTTTCTTTCTTTTTCAATGGTAAAACTCTTTTTTTGGTGACAACAGAATGATCAAGTTTCAGGGTTTCTGTATCTGGAGAAGGCTTAGGACTGATTGTGGATATCCCCTTCGAATTACTCAGGCTTAGTACTGATCCTGGGAGAGAAGATGGTTCTAATTGCTCAGCCTTCAACTTCGAATCTATGGAATCTTCTGAAGAAACTTCTATATCCTTAAAGGAAGATGAAACTCTTTTCTCTGCGACAACAGACGTCTGTATCTCCGAATCTGGAGATGACTTAGGATTGATTGTCGCTATCCCCTCCAAATTGTTCAGGCTTAGGACAGATCCTGGGAGAGAAGATGGCTCTAATTGATAGGCCTTCACCTTCGAATCAACCAAATCTTCTGTACAGACATCTATTTCCTTGGGAGACGAAACTTTCTTTGAAGAAATAATTTCTTTCTTTGTCAATGATAAAACTTTTTTCTCTGTGACAACAGAATTATTAAGTTTCCGGGTTCCAGAATCTGGATAAGACTTACGAGGAGTTGTGGATATCACCTTTTTCTCTGTGACAACTGAATAGTCAAGTTTCTGTGTGTCGGAATCTAGAGAAGGCTTTGGACTGGTTGTGGGCATCTTTTTCCTCTCTGAGTCTGCTGAATTAGTTGCTTTGAGATTCTGGCCTGCAATTCCAGTTGCTGTATCCGATTTTGGCATTGCAGTGGGTGCATTTTCTTGAGAAGGATTTCTCACTCCATATTTGCAATAATCATGGCAGGAACCTGTTCGAGCTCTGAGATAACGGGATTGAATCTTTACACCAATGTTCGGATGATTTTTTCTTATATTATCACCATTGGGCTCTGTTTCCAGTGGGATCACTAAGAGGTAGTTCCTTCTGATTTCACCACCTTTGGGCTCCATTTCCTGTGAGATCAATGGGATAGAGTTCCTTCTGATACCACTGCCATTGGGTTCAATTTCCTGTGGGATCACTGCAACAGAGCTCCTGCTAGCATCACCACCATTAGATTCCATTCCCTGTGGGATCATGGAGATAGAATTCCTGATGATATCATCAGGTGGATCTGCACTCTCGATAGAGTTCATTCTGACATCACCACCCTTAGTCTCCATTTCCTGTGGGATCGCTGGGATATAGTTCCGTTTGATATCACTGCCACTGGGTTTTATTTCTTGTGGGATCCCTGCAATAGAGTTCCTATCATCACCATTGGATTCCATTTCCTGTGGGATCACTGGGATAGAGTTCCTTTTTATATCAGGAGGAGGATCTACTTTCCTGATGGAGCTCCTTTTGCTATCACCACCACCATTGGCTTCTATTTCCTGTGGAATCACTAGGTTAGAGTCCCCTCTGACATTACCACCCTTGGGCACCAATTCCTGTGGGATCTCTGGGATAGAATTCCTTCTGATATCACCGACATTGGAATTTGTTTCCTGAGGGATCACTGAGATAGAGTTCCTTCTGACATCACCATCATTGGGCTCCAGTTCCTGTGGGATTACTGGGATAGAGTTCCTTCTTGCCTTGTCACCATTGAGGTCTAGGCCTTGTAGGATCACTGGGATACCAACGTTCTCTACTTCCATTATGAAGATGACAAAGCAAACGCACAACCCTGTAGAAAATTAAGATTTCCCCACAAAGAGAAAGTGAGAGATTATGCAAAAGCAACACTCATTTCCTAAATGAAATTTTTATCCCTTATTTTTATATGTTTCAAGTAAAAGAACAAAACGAAGCAAAGTGCTCACCAAGAATCTGATGTAACTGTAATGTAGTGAAAATCTTGAGGCCTCAAAACTTCACAAGGCTGTTATGCTGCATTCAACATGAATGAAAACATTCACTCACAATAGCTCCAGAAAAAAATAATGATGATTTTATATTACATCATGAACAGAAAAATGAAAGCTAGCTAAAACTGAAGATCGGATTGTTATTGAATGAAATGATCAACAGTTTTGGAAATGTACATTTAACCCTATACATCTAAAAGTAAATGATGGGCCTTTTAACATTTACTGGACCTATTCCTTTCTTTCTTTCCCCCATCTTGGATTAGGGTTTTATCCTTTTTAGCACACATAAGAACTTGTCACTGCAACTTCACCTAAGAATTTGCCAAACACAAGACAATTAAGCATTCAACCTCGTAATTCAGATGGTATTCCCTTCAGATACCATGCATCAACTTGTGGCATTACACGGTCAATGCACAAGTACACACAAACTCTATGTATGTAAAACAGTAGCTGCTACTTGCTAGGATCAAAGCAGCAGGCATGCACACTCTCTCATGCATGTATGAGAAGATTAATTCCACTTTCAAGGCTCAAAAAAAATTTACAAACTTTATGCAAACATTTTGAAAGATCTTAAATCAACCTATTGATTGGTAAACAAAACAAACGCACCATCTGACAGCTAAAACAGGAGAAAGGTCGACATACCATGATAGGTCTCCTCCAAGAATTAGTCTCAGTTATTGAGCTCTTTGTTCAAAACCTGACAGATCATACAAAAGTTATAATCATGATAGATGCAAAAACACCTATTTTCTGCACTTACAAACACCAATAACAAAACAAGACAATGTATCGCCAAAATCAGCAAACTATCAAAATCATAAACTTGCAATTCCCTCAATCAACAATTGAGAAAAAATTATCCGCTTACACGTCCAAATGGCCTAAGAGAATCCTCTAAAATCTTTGTTTACCAATCATAATGGTAAAGAGCAACCAATTTGAAATTTGATTGTTAAGAATGGAAAAAAAAAAAGGAAAAGAGAACAAATTTCTCATCATCTATCATGCGTCTTAAGGATCAACCCATTAGCAAGCTGCCAAGGAAATGCTCATTTTGGCAAAACAGGGACTAGCCCATTTGCAGTTTTCACACAAAATATTCATTTTACACAAAAACAAATAGAAAGATCCTTCTTTCATATTAACCTTGGAATTATAACCATAAAATAGACAAACCCCATTTGCAATTCATCAAGAAAAAGCTCATTCTGGGCAGAAACAAAATCCAAAACACTGAAAAGAGCATCAAGATCATACCTTTTTCTTGTGTCTCTTCCTACCCTTCTCATCAAGGTAGCATGAGAACTTGAGAAGAGAAGACCCCAGAAGGGGCTGTGTGAAATTGGTTGCCTTAGAAAGAGTGGTGATTTTTTCGTAATTGTGTTTGACTGGCTCTTTGAGGATGAGAATGCGCGTTTGTTTTTGTTGCAACCAAAATAAAGCCTTCCCAAAATGAACGAAAGAAAGTTGAAAAAAATACATTTTGAAAAAGAAATAAGTAAAAAAAAAACCATCTTTTGCCTTTTGCTGGCGGGTGGCCTTTCTTTTGGTGGGAAGATCAGAAGTGGAGGAGAGAGAAACTTCTAGAAAGAGAAAATCATGGAAAGTGAGGGCGGCTCCCATCCCATCCCTAAAAAGGAACGTTCTTTATCCGGAAACACTTTATCCGCCGGGAGTGATGATTAGGTTACCTGACTGTGAGTCTGCGTTTGACGACAAACACTCGCGAGCGACCATAATTCTCTCCTATTTTTAGTTTTTTTTTTCTTTCTTCATGAAGTGTTTTTCTTTTCTTATCGAAAAAATTAGTTGTTTTTTATTTAACTTGAAGGTGTAAAATTAAATATAATTTTATTTCGATTATTTTTCTAAAAAATAGTTTTCATCCACCAACTAATGATATTTATTGGTGGGTTTGGTAAACTAATTATGAAGAACAATATAACTTAAAACTTGGAATTGATTTTTAATTATTGGATCCCTAGCGGCCCTGTGCAATAATCCTCTGTCTGTCTGTCAATCAAGTGCTAACATCAGGAACAAATAATAATTAAGGGCGAATATGAAATTTGATCTACAAAAAACCATGGAGAATGACCCTCCAACTAGTCATAATTACAGTCCTTTAAAGAAGCATGAATCAACTTTTAAAATGCCTATTGGATTTGGGTTTGATCGTCTCTTACAAGTACTGGTAGTAGTAAGATGGTTAGCTTTTTAAAATAATAAATAAATAAATACAATTTTGTAAAAATTAAAAAAAAACTTGAGGCTTGAGCAAATATTTGGGTATAAAGAGGCCCAAAAATGTAGCATTGGACTTTTAAAATGTACATAGTTTAGGCCTTTTGTAAAGATCTAGCGCAATTGAATCCAGTTGATTTGGGTTCACTATCAGAATTTGGTCCAAATCAAATACACAAATATATAGGAGGCAATTCCAAGCCCAAGCCTGCCTTGGTTTTAGACCAAAAGAAGAAAAACCCTGCCTTGGTGGATGAGTAAACTTTACTAGGTAAATGTCGGAAAGACTACGATGAGGGTATCGTATGGGTGAGAGGTTCAATCCAACCATTAAACTTTAACATTTTCAATTTATACATGGTTGAATTTGACCCCTCACTTAATCCCATCACCCATACCCACTCATTGTAGCAGCGCCGGATAAATGTTGCTATAGTTATAATATAAACATTGAGAAGAAGACTCCTAGCAATTGAGATCAACAGATTTTTTAACAGAGTCTAGTAAAAGCAATTTCAACATAAAGTTACATATATTATATGATGACAAAAACTATAAGTGAAAATGATTTTAGCAAGGTCATGAAAGAAAGAAAGAAAAGAAAAAAAGAATAACCTACTTTACCTTACTTTCAAGCTCCAAGTTTGCTTCCTTCTAAGTTTTTGCTCCATCATTCAAGTGTAGGTAAATATCTAAGCCAATACCAATACATATATATATATTATTACAATTACAGACTGTCCAAAAATGTAGGTGTAGAATACTTTGGCAGTCAGTAAATTACTGGTAAACATGCATGAATTTGAAAGCAATCTTATACCCCCCTAAATGCATATGATTCAAGGGCTTGTCCTGTCTTCATGTTAAAGGGTTGGTTAGATTACAGAACCCAGCTAAAAGCAATCTTATTTGAATGGCCCACCAAGCAGTCAAAAGAACTCTATGCTTTCTATCATTGACTATGTTTAACTCTGATTTTCTTATTAGTTTCATAACCAAGGCATTGCTATAATTAGTGCTTAGCTTAAGCCTCTCCTAATTATTAAAAAAAACAAAACAAAATTAAAAAAGTCTCACCTAATGTAATTTAATACCATTTATGGGGAATTTAATTTAGCTATGCCATCAACGTAATTTACCTTGCAAGTTTTCCATCTCCATACAACAAACCTTCCATATGGCATGATAACAAAGTGACAAGACAGGCCAATCATTTACTTGCTAGATTAGCTAGGATACATAAATGTAATTAATTTACTTGTACTTGCATGCTTAGATTACACACTAACAAAAGATTTTTTTGACAAAATTATGAATCCTCTCTCCCAAAGTGATAAATGTTAATCTTTATCAGTGCATGTGTCAGATCCTTTTTCTAATAGAAGCAAGATAATTTTTTTGGAGAAGAAAGGAATTAAAGGGGGGGAGGGGGCTATGATCACTTTCTCTTCATGACCACAGTTGCAAGTCAAATGAAAAAAAAAGGAAATTGTGTTGAATAAACATGTTCACTGTTTCATGATTGTTCATGTTCCCTTGGCTTCAAGAAGGGGCATTCTTCTATTGTGGGGACTTAGACTCAGACTAGGCTAGCCACTTTTCTCTAATTATACCCTCTTTCTAAAAAGAAAAAAGATTGATATCAAATGAATAGTTTCCATAAGTGCACCCGGTGGGAGACAATCTTGAGGCAATATAATTTAATACTTCCCCCTACCCTTCCTAGAGAATAACAAAAAAAGAAGAAGAATAGTTTCCATAAACCAACAAAAGAAAAATAATGGTGATATGTTTGATGCCAGAACCAGAGAAAATATCTGCAGAAAATCCAAACTACATGATAAGTTGATCACCAAACTTAATGGCCCATCAAGGTCCTTCTGTTCTGCCATTTTCATGTAAAAGCATGTGGTTATATTGGCATTCAAACACCATTGAAAGCAAAGATATTTTGATATAATTAGGCACATAGTTTTAGTATTATTATTTTCATGGATGGTTAAGGACTGAATTGAACTTACCTGCATGAGCCTGCATCCCAAAGACTTTAATTGGCTCGAGAATGTTTAGTTGGGACAAGATCATGATGAGAATATGTAATTAGGTGGACTGTAGAAGATGGATCACAAATAACAAAAGATGACATTGAAAATTTTCATGCAAGTTAACTTTTTTTAGTTAAAAGTAGACAAATCCTTGGCATTGATTTTAATCTGTCACGTGTGGTCTCCCAGCTAGCAAACCATCTCTATCTCCCAACATTATTATGAATTTCCCATCTGTTTGCGTGAACAAAATTCAGCTATAAAAACCCAATCAGCAACAACAAATTTCCCACACCACCACCCTGTCATCTGACCAACCCTTTACTCAAAATTTAAAGCCAAAACCATAACCATGGTTTCTGAGACCTACCAATCCAAAAATGTTTGTGTAATTGGAGCTGGACCCTCAGGGCTTGTAGCTGCAAGGGAGTTGAGGAAAGAAGGTCACAGGGTGGTGGTTCTGGAACAAAACCATGATGTAGGAGGGCAATGGCTGTATGACCCTAATGTGGAGGGAGAGGACCCCTTAGGAAGGACACCTTCTCTAAAAGTGCATAGCAGTCTTTACACCTCTTTAAGGCTCATATCTCCCAGAGAGATCATGGGATTCACTGACTTTCCATTCTCAGTGAAGAAGGGTAGGGACATGAGAAGGTTTCCTGGCCATAGGGAACTTCTTTTGTATCTTAAGGATTTCTGTGACTGGTTTGGATTAAGGGATTTGATAAGGTTCAATACTAGGGTGGCACATGTGGGGATGTTGGATTATTATGCTACTAGTACTGATGATGTAGTTGGCTGCAAAGATTTGAAATGGGTCATCAGGAGTGTAGAGAAGAAGACTCAGATTGTCATGGAAGAGGTGTTTGATGCTGTGATTGTGGCCACTGGCCATTACTCTCAGCCAAGGTTGCCTTCCATTAAAGGTACTTTATCAATTTCTTTAGTTTCATGCTAGCTCATGTGAATAACTTTAACATTCTTAATCATATTATATATGGTTTTAATCTCTCTGTTTCCATTTTCTTTTTTCCTTTTGCAATTGTGGTTTTCATTTGGTCATGTTTAGGAATGGATGCATGGAAGAGGAAGCAAATGCATAGTCACATCTACAGGGTTCCTGAGCCGTTTGCCGATGAGGTAAGGCAATAGATTAGATCTAATTAGTTCTCTGCTGCAATGGATCAACAAAATTTTCAAGCTTTTAAAAGATGAAGTGATGCATTTTCCTCTGCTTGCAGGTTGTTGTGGTGGTTGGAACTTCACTAAGTGGACAAGATATATCAATGGAACTAGTGGAAGTGGCAAAGGCAGTCTACCTCAGTGGCAAATCTCTTGACATATCTGAGGGCTTGTCCAAAGTCATTTCCAAGCATGAGAACTTGCACCTTCGTCCGCAGGTTCAAACAAATATGAAATTGCTTCTTGCCTCACCTTTCAAAGCAGGGCCCATTGCAATACCATTAGTTTTATTTAATCATGCTCTTTTTTCTGCATTCTGTTTATAAGCAACAAACTCTGTTTCGTTTTAAGCAATCCCATCAGTTTTTCTTTCATGTGCAAGCAAATGTTGGTAACAATCATTTAAATGCAACATTCTGCTGCAGATAGACTGCCTTCAAGAAGATGGGAAGGTATTATTTGTGGATGGTTCTTGGGTCATTGCAGACACCATCATGTACTGCACTGGGTAAATTTTGAAGCCCAATTTGACCTTATAATATGCTGGTGGATCAACTTGCTTTTGAAAAGTGATTGGTGTTACTACAGACTTTGACTGGGAGATTTTCTATGGGTCCCTACATTCAAATTATGGACCCCACAGCTTGTTGCAATATAATTAATTAATTGGTCCAAGCGGGCTGTGTGCAGGTATTCATACACATTCCCCTTTCTTGACACCAAAGGAATAGTAGCTGTGGATGATGACCGAGTGGGCCCTTTGTATGAGCACACCTTCCCTCCATCACTTGCTCCCTCTTTATCTTTTATAGGCATTCCTAGAAAGGTAATTTAATAAATCTTTGTTCTATATATCTAGCTTTCATTTTCATCATTCTTTATGTGAGATTAGTACATGATATTTTTGGATAATTAGTCCATAATCTGATACAGATCATAGGGTTCCCTTTCTTTGAGTCACAAGCAAAATGGATAGCTCAACTACTCTCTGGGAAAAGAACATTGCCATCAAGGGATGACATGATGCAGTCCATTAAGGAACTCTATCACTCAAGGGATGTTGCTGGCATTCCAAAGCATAATACCCATGACATCGCAGAATTCGAGGTAAAAACAAAAAATTAGTACCACATTTACCGACCACGTTACTCGTAAAGGTGGTGAGATGCGTTAAATTTATGTATATACTTGAATGAGCTGGTGAGGCTGTCAAGCCATTGATGTGTGGTGTGGCCACAAATATTTTAGCTTGCATTCTAAGCTGTCTCTCCCTTTTGTTTTGCTTCTTGTTGCAGTATTGTGATAGATATGGAGATCATATTGGATTCCCACATTTAGAAGAATGGAGGAAAGAGCTTTGCCTTTCGGCCCTGAGAAATGCTGACACCGACTTAGAAACATATAGGGATTCGTGGGATGATCATGAGCTGCTTCAAGAGGCTCTTCAAAGTCCACATTTCACTCAACATGGGGCTCAAGATTTTCCTCTGTAAACCTGAATTATATTATTATTATTTGCTTGGACCACGAACTTTAAGTATACCTATTATAAAAGTATTTGTTATTGTTGAGAGAGAAAGTTCTTTTATTTTTATCTTCATTTTGTTTTTCTGTGGTACTTTTGGCGGAATGAAGGGGTATTCACCACTATTAG
Organism: Prunus avium; assembly: GCF_965620075.1. Classification (NCBI taxonomy): domain Eukaryota; kingdom Viridiplantae; phylum Streptophyta; class Magnoliopsida; order Rosales; family Rosaceae; genus Prunus; species Prunus avium. Next base: position 28,189,823 of record NC_142288.1, on the reverse strand, counting down.
ATTTACAGAAATGGAAGAAGACAATAGACTCTAAAACATTTGTTTTTGAACAAAGTCAGGCAAGGTCAACAAATTACAAGGTCTGGCTGGCAAAAACAAGTTGTTGACCTATAAACGACAGGTCGCCTTGTAATATGCTTTTGTAAACTGCAATGAGTTTTGGAAACGGCTACAGTTTGTACTGAATAAGCTCTTACCATGAACACATTTTGTTCAGTTATGTTGTTTCACTCAGTAATATTACCAAGTACTTAATGTTTTTTACTAGTCTCTGAAAACTTGTATGAGGTAAATTTGTTCTTCACAGTGCTTACAACAGTACTGTAAGAGGTGCCATCAGAGCTTTCAAAGATAAATTTTCAATTCTGCAAATGAGGGAGACTCTGTGCACGTGTATATCATTCATCGCTTCTTTCTTAACCACCCAAATATAGAGATATATATATATATATATACCCACCACATGTATGAATTATGAAGGTCTGGAGAACATTTACAAACAATCTATTGATTCACAAAAACCTCAACAAAAGAGTTTTCAAACAGACTCTTCATCATGGCTCTTCCTATACTTGGCTTAAAATAAGACGAGGCTTGCTAACTGGAAATCTCTGCCCTCTACGACGCCTAGTTACCTCTCCCCAACCTATTAGCCTTCTCTCCTCTTTTCCAAATTCACTTTTGCTGCCAATTTGCTTCAACAATGATTCCAAAGTATTCTCAGTTACAGTGGAAGTAGAAATGCTGGACCTTCTCCTCCCCCTTGCCAATCCAAGTTTAGCTCCATATCTAGCCGAACCTGTTTCCAAACGATTACCGGAAGACTCAACTAGCCCTCCTAGTGTCTGAAGATCCTCAGTCACCTCATACCTTGACAAAGAGGCAAGACTTGGGAGAATTTCGCTCTGGAAGTCCTTCTGCTGCTTTCCCCTCCTTTTCCGGCCCCTCCTTGGCTGATTTGGTGATGAAGTGGTACCTGTCTCTTCATCCTTATGGCTATTACTTCTACAGCAGCACTCTTCCACCTTTGTCTCAGTCAAATTCAATGTCATGACCTCAAAGTAGTCCATTCCATCAGGTAGAAGATCCTCACTCATAACTACTCCAGCCCTGTTCTCTGGACCACCTACAACTGCAGAAGCTATCCCAGCAAACCAATGTAGGGAGTCACATGAAGGTTTAACCAGCTTGTTTGTGGTTCGTACAATACAAGTATGAAGCCCAGATGATGAAATGGACGCCAAAGATTCTGCTGCAGTCCTGACTAGTTCCTCTTCCAGATCCACTTTCTGTCCTGAGTCTCCTGACGATGGAAAAGGTGTCTCGATTTGATTTTCATCAGATTCTCTTGTTGGCACAAAACATTCCTTGTTTTCCAGATCTTCCTGTCCTAACAACAGAAAAGGTGTCTCAACTTGATTTTGATCAGATTCTCCTCTTGGTGGAGAACACTCCTTGTTTTCTGGACTAGCAGGTGCCTCCAAAAAAATTTCGGTTGAAAGAGAGGAAATTGGTGAAAACCCGTCTCCATTTATGGATGAGTTCAGGTCAACTTGTAATCCAAAACCTACATCTTTCTTATCAAATTCATTCTCTACTACATGTTCTGTTAGTTCTATTTCTGTGTCGAGCACTGAATCACAAGCCAAGTTTAAATCAAGTACCACATATTTTTCTCTTTTCTTTTTCTCTCCAGGTGGGTTCAGATTGGCATTAGAGGGGGAGCCAAGCGAACAGCCATCACAAGAAATGTTAAGCTTCTCACAACTAGCAGCAGAACCACAAATCCTTTCACTTGAGTGGTCAATTGCCTCCGCCTGCTTTGAATCTTCACGTCCTTTATCAGTTTTGCTACTATAAACAAACTTTGGCCCGTGCCATTGCAACTGCTCATTATAATCTTCAAGATTCTCTGATCCAGTTGTTGCTTGGAAACTCTGGGAAACTGCCACATCCAGAGGACAGCTAGGAGGCATGAAATTCAAGTTTATATCCTTTGGGGACTTGACATTTGCAGAATCCTGCCTGTATTTTGTAATGCCATGGTGTTCACTCACTAAATTGTCATTAATCCTGATCAGATTATCAAAACTGATGGGTGGTGGTGGGTGAGCCTCAGAATGCTTGGATTCCAACTGGGAGCCATTGCTAAAGCTACTATCAAGGAAGAAGGCACTACCATGTTCTGTGCTAGATCTCAAATCCTTTTTTAACTGTAACCTGTCACCATAAAGAGCAGGATTTACCGTTGATAATTTATAACTATTACTGAATGGTAAAGGGGTGTTAAAACATGGGAGTGCTTGAGAACTTGATGCCTCATGTGCTTCAGAAACCTTTCCATTTCCCAGAACTTCTTCTTCTTCATTATCAATGTATGCATCAGCCGGAAGTTCAAGATCCAAGAAGTTCTTCTGAAATTTCTCGCTGTTGGATTCCAACAATTCACAGTCTCCTGAACGACCTTCAGTTTGAGTAGAATAAGAGCATGCCTTTATGTTCCTCCCTCGAACAAAACATGAAGGTGATTGGATACTTTCAGCACCTGAAACAAATATTTGATTGCATACAGGGTTTACCAAAGGCAAGGATGGCATGTGAAATGTATTTTGAACGCAAACAGATGAGCTTTGAGACAAAGAAGTAGTCAACTGTGAAGCCTCCATCTTCAGCTGATATTTAACCAATTCATTCCTTCTTATTTCATCCATTAGTTCTCTTTGTCTTCCATAAAGGCGATGAAGGTCCTGAATCTGGATGGACAGAAGACATGTCAGGCATATTTAAGTGTTTAAGAACTTTCATAAAAAGTTGGGAATATCAAAGATAATGCGGCCATAATGAAATAACCCAATGATACAAAAATCAAAACAATCAAAACCCCTTGAAAAACGAAGGATTATGACTCAATGATTTGCAGTAACACCATTTGATGTTTATGGACCATACTACAATACTAACAAGTGATAAAAGACAATTGTTGTATAAATAGTTATGATATCCATAGAAAAAAGTAGAAAGAACTAAGAAATTTGAATGCACTAAGCTCAATGAAATTCAACATTCTGTATGTTATTGTTGGCATGAATGGTCAAAATACTATACCTGATCCCTCAATATCATTTCTTGCTCGAGCATTGTCTGCTTTAATACCTCCTTGTAGTACCCTAAAAACTGGTCAGGAGATGAGTTATGCTTCCTTTTACTCCTATTAGCAATTAAGTTATGATTCCTTGTCAAGAAATATCCTGGGAAATAGCTGTTGCACTGGATATGTGCCCCCATCTCCAGAAATTCTACACGTAATAAAGCAAAAAGTTTACTGGATAACCCAATAAAGTATAACCGAGCACCCTCAGTTCCATCAGAAAGAAAACATGCAACAGTGTACAGAAATCAGAATAGGTTAGTTTGTACTGTATAGAGACATCTAAGGAGAACAAATTGAAACTGTTTCAGTATAAAGCATCTAGAATGCTCAAGAGTATAATTCCCTGATACCAAAGAGAAAGGTGACATAAAAGAAAGGTCTTAAGAAAGACACTTTTTAATAGCTTATTCTTAATTAAAAGGACAATACAGAGCCCAAAGTTTGAGCACATTAAAGATAAATATCAAAAGAAGCTTCTAGGTAGAAATGGGCTTAAGAAAACCTACTAACATAATGCTGGTGGTTCCTACATACCTAGGCCAAGATGATCAAAGAGACAAGCCAACATTTTGAAACTGCTAGGCTACAATGATCCCTACTAGGGAAACCAATTTGAAATCATGTAACTCAAGAGTTGATTTGAGAGGAAATGCATTGCAAGTTAAAGTATGTGTCTGTATTTGGAGAAAAGGGGGAAGAAGGAAAATGTCATCACTCTACGAAGATTGAAAGTCAACAAACTTTAATGGGACAACTGCGCTTACTCAAGATATCCATGATCCATCACAGTAAAAGAAGACTAGTAAAAATGGAAACAAAATCAGAATTAAGACCACGCCGTAATGTATTCATTCCACTGGTGAAGAGCAAAAAAGAAAACTTTTTTCAAGATCGAACAAAGCAAAGATTTGGTAACATGGTCTATATTTTCGGCATTGATCACAGCCCCTTATCAGCTTTGGGCTTATGTATCCTCATATAGTGGAAAGCTAAATGTCAAAGTCATAATAAAATATATCACAGATTCCATGGGAATTCGGAGTAGTCAAAAATAAGGATCAGAATATTTTTCAAACCAGATTGTCCAATAAAAGAATTGAGAAAATTGAACACAAGAACACTAATTACTTATAATAAAAAATCTCCTTTAACAAAATGTGGTTATAAATTCCATCTTAGCTATAAAAATGAGTTATGTGGTTATAAATTCCATCTTAGCTATAAAAATGAGTTCTTTTTGGTATTATGTTATCGATGAGCAACGAAAACTGGATAGACCCATCAATCAAAAACATCAAGCACAGAAGTTCATTCCACTTCATGGATGTTTATTTTACAGAACAAACATACGAAAAAGAAAACAGAGCAAAAGACAAACAAAAAGGAAAAAGGATAATACAAAAAATCCATCAAAGGGATCACCTTTATCATTAAAACATTGATACAAATCTAAAGCTTACCTGAAATTTGATGCATAGTCCTATTCCAGCTTCTCCTCAAAAACCCAGCAAGGATTCACTCATTCCATGACTGATGTCTTGCTCTGAGCCACAAAACAAAGCAAAACAAGAAGAGCCGAAACAAACCCACGAATCAGGAATCAGAATAACAGAGTATCCCAAGAGAGCTCGAACATCAAAGGAGGCATTTTGGAAAGACTATGGAAATTATATAACGTTGAAAACTTTGGATCCGCTGGGCCATTTTCTCCAAGAAGATTTAGAGAGAGAGAGAGAGAAATAGCAGATAAGAAAAATCCACAGAAACAAACGAAACTTACATGAGAAGAGACATGAAAGTTGTCCACACCCAACAAAGTCTCTCTCTTTCTCATTTTTTGTGTTTGTTTTTTGGGTTTTGAGCAAGTGGGCATTGTCTTATGAGGCTCTAGATTCTCTCAACCATTTTCTGTTTTCGGAAAGAAAAAAAAATTAATAATAATAATAATAATATTAAACTTCAAAAAATATTATCAATATCAAACAACACTCCACCAGCACAATAAAAACCGGATTTTACTGCAACCAACAGACACATCCAAGCTCTTATAGACTATCTCAATTTTTCTAATTTAATCAATATCTATATTGCAAGAATTTAATGAAAGTTATCATTTTTCCCAGTAGTTACAAATAATAATTAGTAAGCAGTAGGTCCACAGACTTTGTTTTGATAACGACTAAAATTTATATGACTCATTTTCGTGCGGAATATAAGACTTTAAAATAAACATAATAAAATCACAAGTAAATCACACATATCTATGTTTTGTTATTCGACACAGATCTTTTCGAAAATATTAATTAGTTATTGTTCATTAACAAAAATATAATTACTGATTTTATGGGGGAGGTCTCACCGTGTTCTAAATTACCATGAAATTGTGATTTAGAGTCATTAGAGACTATTATTACACTGGCCTTTTCATGTCTGTAATTCTTAAACTCTCATCAAACTTACCAGTGAAAATGATTTTGTGTGTGTATCTATCTTTTTCCTTTTTGAGCCATTCAATTCAGAAATATGATGACCCATTTGGTCTCATTGCTTATCCAGGTGTCAAGATAACAACCTCGTGGGACCATCTAAATCATGGTTATGCTTGTTTAGTACATAATTAGTGCTAATGACTCCAGATTGCTAGCTTAATGAGTTAGTTACAAGGTTACATCTGTGAAAGTACTTCAAATCAAAGAAAGAATATTAGACAAAAATAAGACTTATTAAAATATGCAATTAAAAATGGAAAAAAAAAAAACAGAAAATTGGGTTCTATTTTGATGACAAGAAAATGGTCCCAAAAGATGAGAGTGAAAACAACGAGAAAAATAAAAGCAATAAAGACTTTCTTAGAGCTCAGTGGAGAAATTTTTTTTTTTTTTTGGTTTGAAGTCAAAATTCTGGAATAGGTCATATGATAGATGAACTTGTACGCAAAGAAACTATGATACCCTCAAGACAAAATGTGAGAAACTATAATATTTGATTTTTTGGTAAGAGATGAGGATTTTCCAAATATTATTGATTATGGATTTTGTATACACTATATTTGAGTAATCTTTCATATATTGATACATATCAAATTTTGTTTAGTGGTCAATTATAAATTTAAACAACTAAGATGTCATTAAGGTTCAAATATAAAATACTTTATATGTAAATTAAGGTCATTTTCTACCGTGCTAAACCACGTCGGCAAGTTAGTTGTATAGTTGCCCAGTTGAATTAATAAACTTGGAAGAAAAAAAAATTAAATACAACAAAATCCAAGAAAAATGCGTCCGTACAATACAAAATTGTTTGAGCATTGTATGCATTGCGGCGAAAATTCTGTGGTGGGACCCCTCTCTCATCGTCCTCTTTTTATCAGTCCAATCCAATCCCCGGTGTGACCTGCATGAAGTGCCGAGCTTCCAATTCTATTTCCTTCATTTTTCTTTTCCACATTGAAACTACAAAATTGCCCTTGATATTGCGCAATGACACTGTCCTTCTTTGTCACCTTCTTGGGTATCACTTTCATTTCATTTCATGAATCTGATCTCCCATAAAGATTAAAGTGAAACCCAAAGCTACCTCATTTTTCATCATTCTGGGCTTTCTATTTAGTCACTGTAGCATGATTTTGTTTTTATAAATTTATTGAGTGTTATGCGTTTATGAGTCTATCTCTTATAAATTCGTATATAATACAATCGGTGATAGGGCAAATTTTTTCCCCTTGGTATATTATATTATGTTTTTATTGTCAAACAATGATCTAATGAGTAGCTTAGCTTTAGCAAAAGATGCATCACTTCAGAATCGTCTTACAAGAAATGAGTTTCCTCACGTTATACTCCATATCAATCAAGGATTGAGATTGGTGCAAAAATGGGGCCACAAGGGTAATTATCAACACAAAAACTGTGCGATGTCGATGTGGGATATTGACGCGGACGTGTTCCACAACGTGGTACATTTGCATTGGCCGCAGAAAAAATTGGGCACATGCAATTTTTCTTTTTTGATTTGGTTTGGAGAAGGCCCAAACACTTATATCAAAGACTTGTTTGCAGATATTGGGCTTCATCTGCATAGATGTTTCAATTGTTTTGAGTAGAAATGATTGATAGTCGAAATCATAAAGGAGAGAGATTTCTCACACACACACAACTATGATGTTGTGGGGCCATTTTCACTATGTTAAATCCGTTGGCTAGATGTTTCACTTTTTATTGTTAGGGGAAAATGTGTATTTTTTTCCTTTATTTTTCTACTTTTCAGTTTCTATTGAATTTCTTAGAGTATCTGCAATGGTGTTAATATAATATTATCACTAACCAAAGAAAATTTTGTTATTAATTTTTTAATATTCAAAATTGGTCGATCTCTTTAAAACCATTTTAATTGTATAATTCTTATTGTAATTAACTTTATTTATTCAATTATTTAAAAATATATTTTAAAAAGATAGTTTTTTTAATTTGTAAGCTATTGAAATGCACCACTGCAAATAAAACTGCAGTTCAGTTCAATAGTTGTCAAAAGAACTGAACTATTGAGCAACTATTGCGGATGCTCTTAGAAACTTTGTTTCACTTAGTAGAGTAAGTCACTAATTATTACATGCAATCAAACTTGAAGATGATGAGGATGACAATAATAATAAAAAAAATCAGTAAATAATGTGTCATTTCTTTAAGTTGCATTGTAAGATGCTTTTGTCCTCCAAGGTACATCAGCTAGATTATGCTTGAGGCATATTTCTTTTTGTGTATTGTCTCTCAAGTGCTCCACCAAGCAATTAGAGTTTAACCCCACCACACACTAACTTTCCTGGATAAAGAATAAGATCATCTTCTTCGATAATCATTCATAAAACCTCTCTCTGGCTTTCAGTGATCACAACCTGCCTTGTGATCTTGTAGAGATTCAGTACTACTACTAGGAAGCCATGGCCAAATAAATATAAAACTAGCCAGCCTACCCTCTCTCTATCTATATATTTATTTGCTCCACTTTGGATGGCTAAAGCAGTTATGCCGACAAGGACAATTTTGTCAAGTTGCACTCACATCCCATTTGGCTAAAGAAAAAAAACTTAGCTCGAAGTAATCGCATAGTTTCTGCCTCAGGAGATTAAAAGAGACATCAGATTATCAACAACAGCAAAAGATGATATTATTTATAAGCATTGGAAAATAGATGTTTCTCTGAACAAAACTTTGCTCATAGTTGACATGATCAGCAGCACTAGGATAAAGCTGTAGCAAGACTTACAACAAGACACATAAAAACACAAGGAAAATTTAAGGCTGTTTGCTGACAGCTAGTTGGTGGAATTTGGTGTTTGATTGGTAACAGGGTATTTCCTAGCATTCTTGACAATTTTGGAGAGTGCAGCTTGTCCAAGATCAAGTCCACAAACATCAGCAAGTTGAATCAGATAAAGCAAGACATCAGAGAGCTCCTCTTCCAAATGCTCTTTCTCATCACAAGTCCAATTAGGCAGTCCTCTTGCAACTTCTCCCTTCCATTGGAAAATTTCAGACAATTCTCCAACCTCTCCCACCTGCACAGACATATTATGCAATGGAAAAAGTTTAAAAAAAGAAGAAGAAAGAAGATAAATAAAATTGGGGAATTGAAGCTTGGTGAAATGGGGTGGCAAGTGATTTGAGTTTATTACCAGGGCTAGAAGGAGGTTCCTTGGACTGTGATATTGATCCCATCCTCTTACTTGAGCAAACTCAGCAAGCCTATCTCTGAGTTCTTCAAGTGAAACATCCTTAGCATTTCCTGCAACCTCATAAGAACTTCCCATCTCTTCTGATCCTAGCTCTCCTCCACTTTGGCTCATGCACGACCAAATTTAAAGCAAATGCAGAGATGAGAGAGAGTTATGGCTTGCTTTTTTTTTTTCTTTCTTTTTTTGGCTTTTTTGTTTTGTTTTTGTAAAACTAAAAATGCACCATTTGGTATAGTGGAGGGGCACTTGAGTGTTCCCTCAAAACAGTAATCATTTCAGGTATGGCAAAAGATGTTCCCAATCTTATCATCCATGACTTGAAATCACTCATACCTATCTGCTTCAAATTTTTAACTAGGAATAATATCAGGGAAGCAATTGGTCCAAAAACTTCAATTTGGCACATAGCTCTCTCACCCATGCCTATGCATACGCCAACCCGTTGTAGCTTTGTTCCTTGGTATTTTGGATTTATCCTCCCCCAAGTATAATGGTGAATTTCACTAGCTAGTATATTTTCAGATTTCACAAAAATCACAAAAGATTTTTGTTTGTCAGTCTTTTATGGAACCAACAATACAAAAACATCATTGGCTCCTTGTCTCTTTTATGAATCCGGAAATTGCGATTTGAGTGTGGATAATTTTAGACATCAGAATCAGGAACTTGCACGACATATAAACAAAGCTTTCCATTTCATATCCCACATGGTTGTTGTATGTCGTTTATACTCTGCTTTATAGCAAGGGAAATCGAGTCTAAGTTGAAAAAATACAAAATCTACCAAGCTACCTATATTATCTATTCTGCAGAAGAAAAAAAATTGTGTAAAAGGGAACAAGCTTTTTGCTTGCATATGCTTTAAGTGTTGGCGCCCACCTATGTGCATTGAGATTTGTTGCCTTCATACTCATTATGTCTGCATGTAATGTAAATTTATGCAATTCACACACACACACACGCACACAATCTCAGCCATATAGGTGAAAACTTGTCCTGAATTTACTTTTACCTTTGTCTGGAACTCAAAGGGTGCAAAGGAAAAGGAAAGTTAAACATTACCTACACTATCACAACTTGGGTAGGGAACCTAAACTTAAAGCAATGCTATGCTAAACTTCAGTTCTTATGAAATTATGAGGCCTTGAGAATCTGCTATCGAAAAAAAAACAATCATTAATTTACTAGAAGCTTCAAAATTTAAAAAGGGAAAAGAAGTAGAATATGGTTGCTGCAAAGCAATGACTATGCATAATCATGAAAGTCCACTTAGATTAGGGAAGGGATTGTTGGTATCACATTTAAGGACAGATGTCTGTTTTTAACTCTGGGACCCTGTCATATTCTGATTCATCTTTCCACAAAGGCTTTTGTAGCATTAGCATTTCCAGTTTTTCATGATGTGAACACAATATACGCAGAAGATTAAAATGAAATCTTCTGCCTGATCAGTTTTAGATCTCATAAAAGAATGAGTTCATGAGTTGCCTTCTGTTTTTCTTTTTGGTCACTTATGGCATATGGACATGGAGAATTTGCATGCTCCTCTGTACTTCAAATAAGAGACAAGGTATGTAATCTTATTTCTAATCTTCCAGTGCCCAAAAACCATACGAATCTTTAAGTCTCGAATATAATATAATATACTATAAAATGTAATCATCCCCAATCAATACATACCATTAGTTTTCACTTCAGAGCAGAAAATTTGGCTAGCTAGCTAAACCTAGAAAAAAACTCAACTCTAACATTCGATTAAACTAAAACAGAGATGATGCATGATGATGATTTGCAATGTTGCTCAAGAATCTCTAAGCACAGGCTAGGCTATATATCAGTGCTACATAAAGGTTAGTAAACCAATTAATTAATATTCTATCTAATTGATGAAATCATACTCAGATTACATCATCAATACCTCAAAATATCTAATTGACTGATCTTGATCTCAGTTAAATTCAGTCGACCACAGAGAGAGCTTGATACTCTTTGTCAGCAATGGCTGCTTCCATGAGTTGGTGCGGGCCAATTTCTCCACCATTGTCCAAGAATACCTTGCCCAAATTGTCCGAGTAGCCACTCAAAATCTTCAGCCCTGGATGAGGTTCTACTATACTAGGCATGTTCAAGTCAAAAAGACCCCAAATCAAAACTTTTGGGATCGCATCATCCCCATAGCCTTGCTCCTTAAACTTACTCCGTACTGCCTCATAACTAAGCTTCCAGTTGATACCACGGCATGAAAAGTCAGTGAACACAAACACCTTCTTGACCATCTGCTCTGGCTTTAAGTTCTCATTCACAGCCACTTCCAGAATCAAATCACACGCCTCTGGAAAATTAGCTATGCTGAAATCTTTGTTTGTCCTCATCATAAACTTGGCCTTGGATTTGAGATCATCGCCTTGTATCGAATGCAGCACTAGCTCATATTGGGAATCACCGAAAGTGATCACCTTTCCTTTCCATACCGGCTCTTCACTCAGTTCAGACACCACAAGTCCCAAACTCATAACCCATGCTCTGCCATTGCCCAGGATATTGGTGAGACAACACACTGCCAAGCAGTTTTTAAAGTTCCCCAAACCCTGCTTTTGCTGCTGTTTTATGTCCTCCACCATTGCCTTCCACTGAAGCTCAACCGCTTCCCTGAAATCCGCATAGCATGCTTATTTTATGATCTCCCCTAGAACCAAAGCATCCGGCTTTATTATGCCAATGCCGCCTCCTCCCGTTGCTGCTGCTACTTTCACCTCCTCCAAATACTTCTTAACCTCATAGCTCCTCTGCCTGTCACTGTTAACTGCGGTTTGAATATGCCACAACTTCTGCTTCTCAAACACCCAGCTCCAGCGACGGTCAAACATTCCTTGACGATACCAATAATTGCGCAACGGCGCCAAAACCAATTTCCTAAACTTCTCCCACTCTTCCAATTCATACGATTGATCTGATTTGGGTGTGAAAAGCCTCTTCGCAATGCTTTCACACAGCAAAATGGCGCGGGCGGCGTGAGAGTCCGTGGGGTATTTGGTAACCAAACAAGCTGCAGCCTCTGTAACGAAACGATGAGGATCAAAAGTACTATCTTCTTCATCTTCGTCTTCCTTGAACTCATCCTCCTCGTCTGTTAAGTAATCGGATGGCTTAAGTTGCAGTGTTTGCTGCATTATTTTGTCAACATCAGACTCCAAGCGCTTCAGGAAGAGATCCATAACCCCATCATGTAACAGCTTATTACCAAAGCTGCAGGAAATGAAGGTGTGTTTCCTGAATACTTGAGCTAAATAAGTCCAACTCGAATGCCAGCTTTTCCGAAGGCAGTTCTTCAAAAGTTCAGCATAGCATCATAAAAGGCCGAAAATGAATACAGAAGAAATTCAATTGATCAATAAATTGTAATGTAAAACAACATGAGCTGAGGCCATGAAGGCAACTTTGGCAGCCCACAGAAAGATTTCCTACGAGTTTCCACTGGAACTATTCTCACTAACTGACCACCTTCTGCTGCGCGCAGAAGCAGTTCGTTGAACACCTGGTGTGCACCTTGGGGTCGCACACCAGTCGGCCATGGGGTCGGCTGAGGACCTCCACAGCTAACTTTCTGGTCGTCATGGGGTCACCTGACCCCTTGTCCCTGTGTGCGTTCGCCACTGAGTTGTTATATGCAGTAGCATTTATCATTAAACCACATTATTGTCTACGTTTTCCACATAAGGAACTCGCTTAAGAGCCACATGTAACTATAGATTCTATATGATAAATAATTAAATGATATCAATGCACTACTTTTTCAAATTCAATACCAAAGCCACAGAAGAAAGTCAGGTTTCCTTAATTAGTGAAAAATAAAACATGATTTTTAATAAGTAACCAAAAGTTCGCACTTCATGTTGCAAATAACTTTAGAGGCTTTCCAAATTCAAAGTATTTTGTTCTAACTAATGCATCAAGGACCCAAAACTATAATAGAGATGACCTAGCTGGAGAAGAAAAGCATATTGCAATTAGGTTAGTATTCTATTGTGACTAGGGTTATACAGTATTTTAAAAATGAAGCAATGAATAAAGTGATATATTTTGATTGTTTATATAAAATCAATGAAAATTAAACTTCTTAGAATATGTCTCTTCAAATTTACAAAGATTCAAGGAAACAACTCGAACACATCAATGAATATGAATGAGAAACATGTGAAAGATAAAAACGAACGAGTATCAAGCATTTGTTAAAAAGATGTACACATATCATGGGTTGTAATGAAAGTTTACAATCATAACAAAACTGGCAAATAAAATCCCACAAGTTCCATAACCAAAACAAGATATAACGAATGAAGATCAAAAGAAAACGACACCTTTTTGTTTGTTTTGGAGATGTTTTGGCGGGGTGGCAACTTAAGGGACATTCTGTAGCATATTAAAGTCATTTTTAATTGTTACAAAAATTAAAGCCTTTCTGTTTGCAAAAATTTAGCAAGCTTATTTGCTCCATTGAAATTAAAGTTAGAGAAGACATAATCAATGCAAATTGTTCAACATCAATGCAAATTCCTCAAGGCTTCATTATGTTTAACTTTCCTTTTGCTTCACCCTTTGAGTTCTAGACAAAGGTAAAAGTAAACTCAGCACAAGTTTTCACCTATGGCTTAAAGCATGTTACAGAATTAGTATGAATAAGGGCTGTGATATCAACAATCCTAATCCAATTTGGAGTTTCATGATCATATATAGCCATTGCAGCAACCATATTTTAGTTATTCTCCCCTGTACTTCAATTAAGAAACAAGTATGTAATCTTGTTTCTAATCTTCCTTCCAGTGCCCAAAAACCATATGAATCTTCAAGTTTCGAATATAATATAATATAATATAATATAAAATCTAATCCATCCCCAATCATTACATATACCAATAGTTTTCACCTTCAGAACAGAAAATATTGCTAGCTAGCTAGCTACCTAGGAAATAACTCAACTCTAACATTCAATTCAATTGAACTAAAACGGATGATGCATGCAGGATGATGATTTGAAACTTGGTGCGTACTTCCTCATACTTAGTCTTCCAGTGGCAGCCGGATGCAAAGTCGGTGAACACAAACACCTTCTTCATCATCTGCTCTGCCTGTAAGTTCTCAATCACAGCCACTTCCAGAATCATATCACAGGCCTCTGGAAAATTAACAGCAAAGCTGAAATTTTGGCATGTTTGCATCATAAACTTGCGCTTGGACTTGAGATCATTGCCTTGTATCGAATGCAGCAGCAGCTCATAGGGTGAATCACCGAAAGTGATCACCATTCCTTTCCAGGGCTCTTCACTCAGTTCAGACACCACAAGTCCCAAACTCAGCGCCGATATTCTGTGATTGCCAAGCATATCTGTGAGGAGACACATTGCCAAGCATATATGTGAGGAGACATGTAGAAAAGATACTTTTTCATATATGCAATTCACGGGTACAGGCCTTATATACAGGCATAGGAGGTAGGTAAATGGTTTTACAACGGTAGCGCAGTAATTATATCAAACCTAAATGCTGTAATTACAATACAATAAAGCTATAATTAAGATACAATAACAATGTAACGGAAATACTCCTTGAATGGGCATAACTATGATTGAATGTCATGATTGTGGTGGTAACTCCCTAACACTCCCCCGCAAACTTGACGCCGGATAGGTGACAAGGTTGGACACAAGATGCGCAAAACGGGCTGCAGGTAGGCCTTTTGTGAATACATCAGCAAGCTGATCTTGAGATGAAATGAACCGCACTTGATGACTTCCAGCAGTAAGACGTTCACGGATAAAATGATAATCAATAGCAACATGTTTAGTGCGGGAATGAAAGACAGGATTGGCAGCCATGTAGGTTGCAGATAAATTGTCACAATGAAGAAGAACTGGTTTAGAAAGAGAGAAGTGAAGTTCATGAAGAAGACTCTGAATCCAAATTGTATCAGCACAAGCATGGGCAAGTGCACGATATTCGGCCTCCGCACTGGAACGAGATACAGTGCGTTGCTTTTTAGCACTCCAAGATATAAGAGTCTTGCCTAAGAAAACACAATACCCAGTGGTGGAGCGTCGAGTATCGGGACATCCAGCCCAATCAGCATCAGAGTATGCGACAAGAAGAGAGGGGGCAGGAGAAAGGTGAATGGGTAGACCATATCCGAGCGTGCCTTTCAGGTAACGGAGAATGCGTTTGACAGCCTCAAAATGAACATCAGTAGGGGAGCCCATAAATTGAGAGACATGTTGCCACGCAATTTTTAAAGTTGCCCAAACCCTTCCCCTGTTTTTGCTGCTGCTTTATGTCCTCCACCATTGCCTTCCACTGAAGCTGAACCGCTTCCGTGAAATCCGCATTGCAAGTATAGTTTATGATCTCTCTTGGAACCAAAGCATTCGGCTTTATTATGCCAATGCCACCTCCTCCTCTTGCTGCTGCTACTTTCACCTCCTCCAAATACTTCTCAACCTCAAATCTCCTCCGCCTGTCAGTGTTAACTACGGTTTGACGATGCCACGACTTCTGCTTCTCAAACACCAAGCTCCATCGATGATCAAACATTCCTTGACGATACCAATAACTGCGCAAGGGCGCCAAAACCAATTTCCTAAACTTCTCCCACTCTTCCAATTCATACGATTGATCTGATTCGGGTGTGAAAATCCTCTTCGCAATGCTTTCACACAGCAAAATGGAGAGGGCAGCGTGAGAGGCCCTGGGGTGTTTGGTAACGAAACACGCTGCAGCCTTGGTAACGAAACGATGAGGATCAAAAGTAGTACCTTCATCATCTTCTTCTTCCTTGAACTCATCCTCCTCGTCCGTAAAGTAATCGGATGGCTTAAGTTGCAGCTTGTGCTGCATTATTTTGTCAACATCAGACTCCAAGCGCTCAATGAAGAGATCCATAACCCCGTCGTGTAACAGCTTATAGTCCTGGTCACTGTGGAGCCGCTCCGCCGCGGTGTCTTGGCCTTGATCTCCTAGAAGGCGGTAGAGAATATCTACAACTTCCCATAAATTCCCCAACGAACCGGAAGAAGAGGGGAGATTGCACGCTAGCGTCTTGGGGTAGTTAGGGGATTATGGGACCAGATATAGTATAGCCGAGCGGCTATACTGCTCAAATATATTCGAATATTTAAATACTATAGCCGTCTGGCTACATAGTATAGCCGGCCGGCTATACTTCGTAACTATTTCCGTATATTTAAATAGTATAGCCGTGTTTGATTATTTTCGAATATTAAAATAGTATAGCCGCGCGGCTATACATCTTTAAAATATTCGAATATTTAAATAGTATAGCCGGTCGGCTATACTTCTTAAAAATATTCATATATTTAAATAATAGTATAGCCGATCGGCAATAGTGCTTAAATATATTCCTATATTTAAATAGTATAGCCTCTCGGCGATACTTCTTAATTCTTTTTTAATATTAAAATACTATAGCCGATCGGCTATACTCCCTAAACATATCGTAAGTTTCCCAAAGTGCCATGTTCCAGAAATGCTCACAACCTCAAGTATTTTATCAATTAATAAGTAAATTCGCTAACTAGCATTTGATGAACTTAGACTATCCTATCTTAGATGAATGAACTTAGAGGACCCTCAACTCTCTCTTTCTCTAGTAACGATATGTATGGAGGAGATTTGAGAGGTAATGAGGAAAAGAAGTTTAATTACTTAAGAGTAGTTTTAAAGAAAGAAATCAGATCTAAGCAGTAAGCTCACTTGCTTTATAAGATTATGGCACGACTATGCGTCATGAGACACTAACATGTCTCCCAACCCAAAAGTAAATACGCGCATCAGTTGTAAAGATGACAACGAGGGAGAATTGAGATTTTAATCTCCATGTGAGAACATGCCCTATTGAGGACGTATAAAACAATGCAAGTCCCTAGCTTTTGACATTAACATTTACTTAACCAACGTCGCTTACAAGGTAAACTACCCATCCGCATCCACCAATAAGCACTTTCTTAAACCTAATAAACAACCCTTAACCACTCTCTCTCTCTCAAAACAAAACCAGAAAAAAAAAAAAAAAAAAAAAAAAGAACATGGGAAAAGCTTCAACACATATAGACCTAGCAACATTTCTGGAAATCCCAATTGAGAAAGACCCACAAAGAATGATCACTGCAACACATGATCGTCCTCCGCACCCATTAAGCCCTCTATGGAGGCTGAGCCCGAGGCACAACGGTAGCACCTTATATGACTCGTATGAGCTTCGAGCTGTGACTCACCAACTTAACAAAGCCATTCAAGCTTCCAAAGCATCGTCCCCTCATTACATGTACTGCTACAATTCACCCTTCTATACACAAGGCTTGAGTCGCGTTTCCAAACAAAATGTCAAGACACCCAAGAGAATTCTGTGCCACCAGCAACTGTCTTGTGCGGCTGCCACCACTGACAAAAAGCCGAGTACAAGGCCTCCCAGGGCAGCTTCGATGGGGTTTGTGACAAGGGCATGGAGGAAAGTGAAGCAAGGATTTCTCAAGAACAAGCCAAGGAATGACTGATTTCAGGTCCTCACCCCTCCCCAACTTGCCTGGAGTTTGATCAACTATGTATAGCATAATTAAGCCTAGTATTCTAGTCTGCCATCAAAACCAAGCCGAGCATGTAATTTCATACCCAATTTCAAGCCTTGTAATATATGATTTCCTCAATCCAAATGTCCTTATAAATCAAAGCTGTAAAATGCAAAAACAATACATAGCAGTTGGTCTTTGTCCGTTATCAACAAAACTATGTGAAGTTCCCTTTCCATTGACGTTCAACAAGGTTCATTTACAACCATGCTCCAACTAGAAGCATCCTATTAAAACCACAAAAAGAAAGATACATGTGGTGATATACGACATGTCAATATTTCTGAAAGAAACAAAAGGAAGATACAATCAAAACTTTGATTACTAATCTAAGCAGCTAGAGGAAACTTCTAAGTCAGCCTCAGCGCCATATCTTGAAGAAGAGCTCGCTTCTGCACAGCACTTATTACATAGTTGGTCTCGGCATTCTCAAGAATATCAGTGACAATGGCAGCATGACCAAGTGGCTCCTCAGCAGCCCTCTTCAACATGAAGGGCCTGAACACCACATGAGATAATATGAAGAAAAAAGTAGAGAAATATTTAGCTATAAACTTGATTGTCATTGGGAGAGAATCTATGGGAACTGCGGCAAGTAAAATTTGATGAAACTAATCAACACCCTTTTGTCCAGAGAGAGAGAGAGAGAGACCTGGCGGTTGTGAGATATAGCCAATGTACAAGGTTGCTGAAACCAAGGCTCCCCATCAACCTGAACAGGCAATGCAGCAAAGAGATGTATCTTAATTGACTGCCCCTGTGCCAATCTTCGAGCACGATAAAGCCCAACCTGTCCCAAACAGAACAGCAGTTCAGAGACTTAGCACGCATTACCAACATTATAAATTAGATTACCAAACTTTAGGGACTACAACCCTTTATTGTGTTTAACACATTGTTGATGAGGCATTCAAGGATATCACCACCCCTCCCAACATGTCCTGTGATGAGGCTTTATAAAAAGGCACCTCCCCTAGTCATGTGATCCAGGGCATACAAGAAATCAAAGGGAGACTTCTAAGTGCAAGTGAGAGTAGTAAGAGTAAGAGTGTCAAATGGAGATTGAGGAGCTAAGCAACTGAAGCTTATTTTTCAATAGCATCTGCTCAAGGCTTCATTATGTTTAACTTTCCTTTTGCTTACCCTTTGAGTTCTAGACAAAGGTAAAAGTAAACTCAGCGCAAGTTTTCACCTATGGCTTAAAGCATGTTACAGAATTAGTATGAATAAGGGCTGTGATATCAACAATCCTAATCTAATTTCGAGTTTCATGATCATATATAGCCATTGCAGCTACCATATTTTCGTTCATCTCCCCTGTACTTCAAATAAGAAACCAAGTATGTAATTTTGTTTCTAATCTTCCTTCCAGTGCCCAAAAACCATATGAATCTTCAAGTTTCGAATCTAATATAATCTAATATAAAATCTAATCCATCCCCAATCATTACATATACCAATAGTTTTCACCTTCAGAACAACGGATGATGCATTCAATTCAATTAAACTAAAACGGATGATGCACGCAGGATGATGATTTGAAATGTTGCTCAAGAATCTCTAAGCACAGGGTAGGCTATATATCATTGCTACATAAAAGTTAGTAAACTAATTAATTAATATTCTACCTAATTGATGAAACCATATCATCAGATTAGATCATGAATACCTCAAAGTATGAAGTTTCAGTCCACCACATGGAGAGCTTGATACTCTTTGTCAGCGATGGCTGCTCCACCACACGGAGAGCTTGATACTCTTTGTCAGCGATGGCTGCTTCCATGAGTTGGTGCGGGCCAATTTCTTCACTATTGTCCAAGAATAACTTGCTCAAATTGTCGGAGAAGCCACTCAACACAGTCAGCCCTGGATGAGGTTCTTCTATACTAGGCATGTTCAAGTCAAAAAGACCCCAAATCAAAACTTGTGGAATTGCATCATCCTCATACCCTTGCTCCTTAAACTTGGTGGCGTACTTCCTCATACTTAGTCTTCCAGTGGCAGCCGGATGCAAAGTCGGTGAACACAAACACCTTCTTCATCATCTGCTCTGCCTGTAAGTTCTCAATCACAGCCACTTCCAGAATCATATCACAGGCCTCTGGAAAATTAACAGCAAAGCTGAAATTTTGGCATGTTTGCATCATAAACTTGCGCTTGGACTTGAGATCATTGCCTTGTATCGAATGCAGCAGCAGCTCATAGGGTGAATCACCGAAAGTG
Organism: Prunus avium; assembly: GCF_965620075.1. Classification (NCBI taxonomy): domain Eukaryota; kingdom Viridiplantae; phylum Streptophyta; class Magnoliopsida; order Rosales; family Rosaceae; genus Prunus; species Prunus avium. The sequence continues at coordinate 28,170,085 of NC_142288.1, read as the reverse complement.
ATCACCATTCCTTTCCATGGCTCTTCACTCAGTTCAGACACCACAAGTCCCAAACTCAGCACCGATATTCTGTGATTGCCAAGCATATCTGTGAGGAGACACATTGCCAAGCAGTTTTTAAAGTTGCCCAAACCCTTCCCCTGTTTTTGCTGCTGCTTTATGTCCTCCACCATTGCCTTCCACTGAAGCTCAGCCGCTTCCCTGAAATCCGCATAGCAAGCATAGTTTATGATCTCTCTTGGAACTAAAACATTCGGCTTTATTATGCCAATGCCGCCTCCTCCTCTTGCTGCTGCTACTTTCACCTCCTCCAAATACTTCTCAACCTCATAGCTCCTCCGCCTGTCAGTGTTAACTGCGGTTTGACGCGCGCCTAGAGGTCTTAATTATTTTTTAATATTAAAATAGTATAGCCGAGCGGCTATGCTTATTAAATATATCATAAGTTCCCCAAGGTGCCATGTTCCAGAAATGCTCACAACCTCAAGAATTTAATCATGCATAGATTGTGGATTAAAATTATAGGAAATTTGGCATAAGTCCAATTATGAGGAGAGACTTTGGGTGCAATCCACGCAGAAATTGTTGTTGATCCAAGTCCTTTGACTTTTGCGCCACATAAGATTACATGCCTATTTCAATTTATTGATATTTACTTTTTTTTATTTTTTATTTTTTGTTCCAGTTATGCACCTAAAACATAAATAAGGTAAATTATGAATTCCTAAAATTGGTAAGTTATTGATTTGTAGGATATTAATTATCATATTTGATTTGAATTTAATTGCAAATCTATTTATTGAATTCTAAAATTTTCCCAAGATATACCGACATCAAAATTTGTAATAAGAGTTCATAAAAACTTCATACCTTAACAATAGGTAAGGTACGCATGTCAGGTACATAATTTAATGTGGGTGCTTGTCTGATCGATTGGTACAATATGTGAGTCTTTACTTTTTATTGATTAAATTGTATTTTATCTATATATTAGGAATATTATCAAGGAAAAAAAATTCAAAATTCAAAATTTGGAATTCAATTTCAAGGAAATAATGCATTAAATTTAGATTTTCAATGTGTTTTCCTTATTTACCTTAAAGGGTAAAATCGACACAACAAAAAAGTAATAAATGTCAAAGGACCTACATCTAAAATCAAAAACACGAGGACTAGACCCAATGACAGCTAATCATTTTGGACCTAGATCTAAGAACCCCTTAAAATTATCATAAGTTTCATTTTCATTTTGCCACAAATCTATACCGCCCATGTAGCTTCCAATATTCGCAACAAGTACACCTTCGGCATCCTGAAAATGTGTCTAAAAGTCCAGCACTGATAATCTCAAAGTTAGTCAATCATGATATATCCAGACAGCAAAAGCTCAAGCAATATGGTGATGATTTCTGAATCAGCAACTAAAGTGTTCTGTCTTTATGGTTAAAATCTTTTCATACTCACCTCAGGGACCTCTATCTCAACACCATCTACTTCAACTCCAACTTGCCAAGGAAAATCCACAAATATACAATACGGAGAAGGCGGAAGGAGAAGAACATCACCAATTGGTTTTTGAAACTGATTTTTCCTTAAATATTCTTAGAGAGAGAGAGAGAGAGAGAGAGAGAGGCCTACCTTTGCATGCTTCTCTCTTTATCTCTTCGTGGGGGAAGAAGAAAACAAAGCCCCAAGGGCGGAAGCTTTTCGTTCTTTATGCATTCTTGGAGGAATAGGAACGAAGATAAAAGCCCAACTTTGGAGGCTTAGTTAACGTTAGGAGGAAAGCCCTCTTTTTTCATCCTTTTTGAGCGGAAGAGGGAGAAGGCCTCAACAAATAATGTACTATCTTGGAGTTCCATATAATTTTTTTATTTTTTCTCAATTTTCCTTTCCCTGTAAAATAACCATATTACCAGAAATATTGTTTTAGTAACACTTTTATTATGTCAGCAAATATAGAACTTCCTCTTCCACCGGTATGTTTTGTTTTATGTATCTTAAAGACATATAAAGAGAGAGAGGGAGAGGAAGTTTCTTAAACGAGATCCTTCTTTCTTATTTCGAAATAGACTTATTTACTATAGTAACCCATGAAACTATGGTCAAATCCTATCTTCCTTTGCCTTGGTTTATAGAAGAAAAAAAAAAAATATACGACTCTATTGTTTAAATATACGGCTATACTGTTTAAATATAATAATTATTTTGTTTGAGAACGACCACATTCACAAGCAGAAGACTGCTGAGGAGGTAAGACTTCATCAAAACCACTATATATAATGTTACTTATAAAAATAATTTATTGTTGCTTAAATGATTTGTTACCTTATAATAGATGATGCCTCTAAACTTATATATTTCAGTTTCTCATGATCAACTCCTTGTTACTTCATGACTTTGTGCAGCATCAAATGGAAAATAGTGATGAAATCAATGTCTTTTTGCTCTCGGATAGAGGTTCACTAATATTTGAAGGTTATATAGAGAGAGGGGAAGGAGATGATGGTTGAAGTATGGAAAACTTTATGCTACGAATATGTGATTGGCTACTTACTAGCTGATGCCCTTTGATGCATCAAAGCCAGTTTGAACAAAAGTTATGCTTCTTGTGGAATTTAAAGTCAAGCACTATATATTTCTGTTTTCAATCATGTGTCCATTGATTCTTAGTTGCTACTTAACTTTGTGCAGCTTGGAATGGAGATGGTGATGAGATCGATGCCTTTGTGCACGTTGATGGAGCTTGAAAAGTTAAAGCCATCATGATATATATGCAGGAAGGAGTTTGTGAAAATTTGGATATGAGCTAGATTGATAGATAGTAAAACTTTGGATTTTATTTTCTACTGTTGAACTTTATTTGATTGAATGTGGGCCGTTAGAAATTGAGATGGCTGTTAGTAGTTATTTGGAAAACAAAAAAAAGTTTGAACGTGAACCATTGGATGACAGCAGTAAAAGAATCTTGCCAGTCCAGCCATTAGCTTTGGTGCAACTGGCCAGGTACTAATATGATGTTTGTTTCTTTGTTCTTGCTCTGCTAAAGCTTGCGCTAGCGAGTGTAGTTTCCTAATCAACATTGATTCTCTCCTTATCTGATCCTTTATCTTCTGCTGTGTTATGGTTCATTATAGTTTATTTATTTATTAACGGAAACATGAAGGATCCGGATCCTTTGCTTTGATTTTCTCAGATATGCTTGATTTTTGTCCTCGATACGCCACCTCATTAAATTTTAATATAAGAGACCTTAAAAATTGACACATCATTCTTCAAGCAAAAACCCAATTTACTCTGAATTAAAAATAATAATTACCCTAAACCAACTAATGTCAAACTTAACGTCTTGTCCCTTTTTTTTTCCTTCCTTGTTTACTTTTGCACGTCTTCTTGGTGTCTATGCCCCCAAAGTCTTATCTCTCACCAACACCAAGCTTCCCTTCTTACTTTCGCACGTCTTGTTTCCCTGCGTTTCTATCCACCATGTAAACATTAAACATCATTATTATTCTTTTGTTTTATCTGCATGTTTCTGAGAAAATGTACTCTCTTGGAAGTTTGGAGAAAAGTCATCAACTCAGTTACCTGGTTTCTATGTGGATGACTCATATATATTCTCATTTAGTATGTTTCCCTTTTCACTATATTTTGTATTACAGGGGAAGGAACTGCGGTTGAAGCAACAATATATGTATTTGTCTCAACATCCATACTAGACATAATTCGGAGATTTAAAGAGGCTCACAGTAACTTTGATGAATTTCCAGAGAAGGTCTAAGTCTTAATAATATGTGTTTTATCATATGTTGATTTCTAGGGAATAAACCATGTTATTAACCCAATCTGGCAGCTTGTTTTAGCTACAATGACATTATATTTATTACTTTCCTCTGATAGCTAGTCATTCAGGTTTGCTTTTCTGTGTTTCCTTTTTTCCTCGGCTCATTTTTCCTTGTCTTAATTAGGGTGCTCTGCAGGTCAGTGATACTCACCCATCTCTAAAAAATAGCTGAGGTCATGAGAGTGCTTGTTGATGAAGAGCATTTGGGTTGGAATTGTTGAAATTAATTCACATTTGTGCTAAAGAAATGTGTGGAAAAATCTATAAGCTTTGAGATGAGCCTAAACTATTGGAGAATTATCTAGAGAAAGCCACACACTTATGGAGTAAAGAGATCAAGTTGGTGGAAGAATCTAGAGTTGTGGAGAAAAGAATAAGGAGGTGGAACAAAAAGCAATTGAAGTTGGAAGAACTTTCTAGAACAAGAGAATGCCTATAAATAGGCATGCAACCACAAGAAGTGGAGTGAACCAATCAACTCCCAATCAATGTGGAGTCTAAAGAAGCAAACTCCCAAACCATTAGGGAGCCAAGAGCTACCCAAAGGAAGCTATGTTGAGAGCCAATAAGCTCACCAATCAAAGTGTAAGGGCCAAATAGCCCAAACTAATCTAAGTGAAGTGTGATGGCCAATAAGCCAATAAGCTATGAAGAAGGCCAATTAGCCTATACCTCACCTATGTTCTATTCTCCTCCAAATCTAATAAAATCACTTTGTTTCCCTTAAATTCTAACATGGTATCAAAGCAACTCACATCACACCTTCCTAGAATTCCAACAGGAATAAAGCGTGGGGCATTGCTTGCAACTGGCTTGCGAGCATATGCAGCAGATCCTGACCTTCAACAAGAATGGATGATGGTACTCTCTGGGCTTGATATCTGCTTAGGAACCAAAAATATATTAAGCTTTTGGTTTTTTTGTATTATTATTATTTAAATGTGTTGTATATATGCTCATGTTGTAGGTTAAGAAGGTTAACAAAATGAGGCTCACTGAGTACATTGAAGCAATGAGTGGTGTGAAGGTTCGGTCACAAGTTCTTAGAACTTCTATCTGTTCATCTTTTCTCTTTTGTCTTGAAGGTATGTCTAATAGATTACAATGAAATTTATCACTTTCAACTGCAGGTTAGTTTAGATGCAATGTTTGATGTGCACACAAAGCGAATACACGAGTGCTAAAGGTAGCTGCTTAATATACTTGGCATTATCCATCAATATGACTGTATCGAGGTGAATCTGATTTTATAGGGTGAAAAACTTTGCATTCCATATTTTTATAACTTATTAACAAAGAACTACCTTATACCTTCTCAAGGGAGTTATCACCATCCTCCAGCATTGTGCATACCTAGTTCATATTCTTGTCACAGTAATTTAAGAAGTTGTTGGACAGCAATTTGTTGATTTTTCAATGAGATATGATGTGCAGTTGGAGCTTTCTTCTCATGTTTTTTGTATTTTAGCCCTTAACCCTAGAATAATATGACAAAATTGTATATTTAAAGAGCATAGCCGATCGGCTATACTCTTTAAATGTATACGAATATTTTAAAATTTAAATGTATAGCCGTCCGGCTATACTTTCTAAATACATTCGAATGTTTTAAACATATAGCCGAGCGGCTATACGCTTTAAATATGTTCGAGACGAACACGAAGCTTGCACTCGCAGAGGACGGAACTTGCTCTCGCCGTCACTGCTTCGTCCTCCGGGATCGGCACCGGAAAAAGCCCCAACCCGCCTAGGCATCCGCCTAGCCGCCTAGCCTCCTAGCCGCCTAGCGACGGCCTAGCGATGCCCTAGCCGCCTAGCGACCGCCTAGCCGCCTAGCAAAATATAATCTCACATTAACTCAACAAATCTGATGTTTTGCAGTTCATAAACAACCTTTCCGATGACCTTCTGCTGAAGACGCTTGGGTCTAACTTCAGATCCTATTTCTATCGAGCTTTTCATCAGTTCAAGAGAGTCTTTTCAGAATTTAAAAGGTCTCACCATGAGGTATGTATCAAAAGTCCTTTGTTAATTGGTCTGTAGCAGCTGTTGGAAAAGGAAAATATTTCTTCAATGTTCTTAGGAGGACACTGAGGCCACTCCTATGATACATCTTTATAGTTTTCTGCCATTAAGTCTGCTGTTGTTTACATTTGCATATCTCTTTACTTTTATAGAATAGTTTCCAAATTTTGGTGGTTGGTTTTCTAATTTTCAAGAACTCTGAAGGCACGTGTAACTATATCACTTCAATCTTGAAGATGTTGAGCCACAAATCTTTGCAAAACTTAAACATGTAACGGATTGTCTCTTCCTACCTCCAAAATTATTAGTTGTAAAGCACTGAGAATTACATGACAGATGCTTGTATTACCCTAAATAATCTCATTTGGCAGGTTTTCTTACCATGAATGCATATGCTATATTGTTGGGGACTGCACCATTATGTACAATCACGACCGCCTAGGCCAATTTTCTTTATGCAGTTACAACATTTCATCAAAGAGAAACTGGAAAAGAAAGAATTCACAGCAGCTCTTGCAAATGAGGAATTAGTTTTCTTTATGGTATGTAGTCAATTTTCTTTCTTTTTAATTATTTTTGTACCCTTTTCTGCCGCAAAATACATCCCATTTAAGCATTTTCTTGTGGTGTTGTCCTTAATCAGAGTTGCTCTCATCAAAATTCACTAGCTGAAAGCGTCACAAATTCTGACTGAAAGAAATTTTCGAGAATTTGATATTGTCAACAGGTATATTTGATAGCAACTGTTACCACATGTTGGCCTAAGTTAGGAGATTTGATGCATAGATCAATGCCTACAACAGCGACTGTAACCATTACAAACATGAATGTATAATAGTTTGAAAGATATCTGATGCACGTTTTTGTTAGATTTTCTTATGGCCCTAAATCTGTCGTTGTATTTCCTTCAATCAAAGACCCTAGTGAGCTATCCCATCGAACCACTCATCTAGTATATTTTCAATCTGTTTGTTGATGTTGATGTCAAGCATAGAGGTGTCAAACGGGACGGGCCGGACCAGCATGGCACAAGCCCAGCCCATTTAAATGGGGCACGGCACGGCACGAAAGCTTGGGCTGTGCCGGGATAAAAAAATTAGTATAATCACTGCGATATGAATTGATCTTTGACCTTCTCTAAAGATAGATGACGTGTGACTGAACACCATGAGCTTCCTTAGAGAATGGAAAGGCCAAGCGAGATTTATTAGCCAACTTAAAGTAGTTGAATTCAGCTTAGCTGATTGTGATGTCAAGTATTGTCGACCAACTGAAATTTTCTTTTGCTGTAACTCCTGCAAGATGGAATATGTGTATTGACTATTTCAAGATTTTAGATTGGTATATATTATGTACTTGTTTGTAGTATAGCAGTGATAATTCTCTTAGAATTGCTTTCTCCAGTTTTTGTTTAGGGCAAAAGATTCTTGAAGTTCCCAAATTGCGTGAGGAAGGATCTCCTAAAATGCCACTGCAATGTGCACGTGTTATAAGGTGCGCAATTACGGTCACTTCAATCATACTCATTTTGCCACAAATCTATACCGCCCATGTAGCTTCCAATATTCGCAACAAGTACACCTTCGGCATCCTGAAAATGTGTCTAAAAGTCCAGCACTGATAATCTCAAAGTTAGTCAATCATGATATATCCAGACAGCAAAAGCTCAAGCAATATGGTGATGATTTCTGAATCAGCAACTAAAGTGTTCTGTCTTTATGGTTAAAATCTTTTCATACTCACCTCAGGGACCTCTATCTCAACACCATCTACTTCAACTCCAACTTGCCAAGGAAAATCCACAAATATACAATACGGAGAAGGCGGAAGGAGAAGAACATCACCAATTGGTTTTTGAAACTGATTTTTCCTTAAATATTCTTAGAGAGAGAGAGAGAGAGAGAGAGAGAGAGAGAGGCCTACCTTTGCATGCTTCTCTCTTTATCTCTTCGTGGGGGAAGAAGAAAACAAAGCCCCAAGGGCGGAAGCTTTTCGTTCTTTATGCATTCTTGGAGGAATAGGAAAGAAGATAAAAGCCCAACTTTGGAGGCTTAGTTAACGTTAGGAGGAAAGCCCTCTTTTTTCATCCTTTTTGAGCGGAAGAGGGAGAAGGCCTCAACAAATAATGTACTATCTTGGAGTTCCATATAATTTTTTTATTTTTTCTCAATTTTCCTTTCCCTGTAAAATAACACCATTACCAGAAATATTGTTTTAGTAACACTTTTATTATGTCAGCAAATATAGAACTTCCTCTTCCACCGGTATGTTTTGTTTTATGTATTTTAAAGACATATAAAGAGATAGAGGGAGATGAAGTTTCTTAAATGAAATCCTTCTTTCTTATTTCGAAATAGACTTATTTACTATCGTGCCCCATGAAACTATGATCAAATATATCCTACCTTCCTTTGCCTTGGTCATATTAGGGAGCTTACTTATCAACCAAATTACAAAATGCTTTGAATGTGTGAAGACATGGAATGCAACACTCTCGGTTTTTTTTTCTTTTCACGTGGCTCTATAGAAGAAAAAAAATTTATATATATACGACTATATTGTTTAAATATACAGCTATACTGTTTAAATAGTATAGTCAAAGAAATATTGGGCCTCAAGCCTTCCATATGCTACTCAGTTCTATTTTTGCTTTTATTTTGGTACTGATGTCCACATATTTAAAATCAAGGTGTAGTTGTGACATAAACATAAACATACACGTTTGTTACAACATGACACATTATCATCAACCAAACTGAATGTGCTGTAAGAAACAATTATAAAGAAAAATAAAGAAAACCAAATTGAGAATTTTTTAAGAGATCCAGTCGGTTTGGGTCCCATCTCAAAATGCATTATTTGGTTACAATATCCACAAAAACTATTTTTGTCGCAATTTGGATTTGTGGGTTGAAATGTTCATAAAAACAAATTCAGATCTAGTCTGTCTTGAAAGCCATTAGTAATTTGGGTTTGCAGTTTTGTACCTCTTTCGAGAAGGCTCAACACACATGTTTGAAGATGTGTCTATAAGGAGCCGGTGTACTCGAAACCTACAAAAATTTCGCGCAATTTACAAAAGGAAAAGTAGAGAGTGCATTGTCTTCTTCTTTTCTATGTATTGAATGAATGAAACATATGCAAACCTAGGTAACAGTGGATGCCTTCAACCTCATGGCTCATATGATCATATCTCAGTCTCAACATTGATCCAAGACGTGAGTCTTTGTAGATAGAAAATCAGTCTTTTAACATGCTCACAAAGAATAAATAATTTTTTACCAAAAAATAAAAGAAAAAGAGAAACAATAAATAAATAAGTAGACATTTTTCACTTGGAAAAGCATTGAAGAGTAGGTGAGGGTTGCTATAAAAATTAATAGCTGCACGCATGCTCACATTTTAAAAAGTTGATACACTTGTAGTTGACAGTACAATGCATCACTAGTTACCATGTGCAAATGCAGTGCAGGAAACCAACAGGAGTTGGTCCAAGTGGAAGGGGCTTGGATCCTTTAAACAAGAGGTCCTGGGTTCGATCCCAGGCGCTTGCGAATAAAGCAGACTTTGTTGGGAGAGGTCCCCGCTTTGCGCCCGACAGTACCTCGAGGGTTAGTCCCCGCAATCGCGCGGGGGATACCTTGGTTTTCACCCAAAAAAAAAAATGCAGTGCAGGAAAGAAACAAAGTGTCCTTGCTTGCTTGGGAGATTTTAATTTGATGGATCACCTCATAAAGATAAAGGCTCACTCTTTATATTCATGCCTAGGAAGATTCTCGTACAACTTTTTGGTTAAAATACATAAGAAAACTTCAATGCTCTTTGAATTCTCCTTGCTCACCCATGGATGATGGAGCTAGTAGGTTTCAATAACTCCGAGCAGGTCACTACTACATTTTACAATTTGCGCGACGAAGAACATTTGGTCGTGCAATGTATATTTGAGTCGCACAAATTTCAGCGCGACAGAAACTTCATCGCGCTGAATCCGTCGCGCAAAGATTGTGAAAAAAGACTTTGCGCGACCAAGTTTTTTAATTGGTCGCGAAAAACTGAACGACGGTTAACCTTCGTCACAGAAAAAGTTTAGGGACGACACAATTGTTCATCTCTCAAACCTTTGCGCGACGACAGCACGTTCGTTACAGGTACACAATGCGATGGTTTATATTCATCGCACAAAAATGTAGGGACGAGAGAACTCTTCGTGTCGCAAACATTTGCGCGACGACTTATGTTGCGTGACGAAATTGTCTTAGTCGCTTTTTTCTTTTTCGTGAGACGAAGACTTTTGTCGCGCAAAAATAAAATATATTTTTTTTTAATTTAGTTTTACGTTTTTGTATTTTGTAAAAACGTGAATTGGCGTGATGAAAAGAGTTTCGACGCGCAAAAATAAAATATATTTTATTTAATTTTAATTTTATGTCTTTTTAAATTTTGTATTAAAAAAAATTGGTTTATTTTTTTTTTGTAATAAAATGAAATTGCAATAAAAAAAAATGTAATGAAGAGAAATTTTTTTATTATAAAATAATATAAATGTATAGTACAAGAGAAATGTTTAAAATGTAATTAAGAAAGTAAAAATCTAATCAAACAATGTTCCAAAATCTACTTGGTCGTCTGGCAAATGCGGCTCGGAGGTTTGGACATTGTCGATAAGGGCAGAGGTGTGGTGGCCATGCTCGGGTTGGAGGGGCTCGGAGATCGATGAGGGACCAAAATGTGGAATTGGAATGCCGGACCGAGCAAGGGACTCTATAAGCTGTGACATCTGACCCTTAAGCTCGGCCACCTCTACTGTCAAAGCCGTCACCTGACTGTTTGACTGCGACAATGAACAGGGTCTAGGTTCCCGCCGCCGGGCATTCCCCATCCCTCGACAATATGTCCTTGGCCTCCCCTCCAGAGTCTGATCCAAGTTCTTAGAACTTCTATCTGTTCATCTTTTCTCTTTTGTCTTGAAGGTATGTCTAATAGATTACACTGAAATTTATCACTTTCAACTGCAGGTTAGTTTAGATGCAATGTTTGATGTGCACACAAAGCGAATACACGAGTACAAAAGGCAGCTGCTTAATATACTTGGCATTATCCATCGATATGACTGTATCGAGGTGAATCTGATTTTATATGGTGAAAAACTTTGCATTCCATTATTTTTATAACTTATTAACAAAGAACTACCTTATACCTTCTAAAGATGGTATAGTTCAGACCAAACAGTTTCCTGATTATCAAGGTTATTTTACTTGTCTTCATGCTATCCCGGAATTAGATGAACCTTCTAGTTTTAAGGTGGCTTCTTTTTCTTCTGAGTGGAGACAAGCAATGAAAGAGGAGATTGATTCTTTTCATATGCAAGGCACATGGCTCTTAGTTCCTAATCCAGGTGATAAAAATATTATTGGAAGTAAGTGGGTCTACAAAATAAAGAGAAATCCAGATGGTACAGTAGGGAGGTATAAGGCCAGACTTGTTGCTCAGGGGTTCAGCCAAGAGCCTGGTTTTGATTTTGGGGAAACCTTTAGTCCAGTTGTTAGACATACAACTGTGAGGTTAGTGTTAAGCATAGCTGCTATGAACCAGTGGAAACTACGACAACTTGATGTCAAGAACGCCTTTCTACATGGCGATCTTGAAGAAGAGGTTTTTATGAAACAACCTCCTGGATTTGAAGATTCTTCTCATCCAAAGTTTGTTTGCAAACTGAAAAAATCTTTGTACGGTCTTAAACAGGCTCCAAGGGCTTGGAATGCCAAATTCACAGGTTACCGACCTGCTCTTGGTTTTAAATCTTCACATTCTGATCCAAGTCTGTTTGTGCAGCATACTGGGAATGACATTATCATTTTACTACTATATGTTGATGACATCATTATAACAGGTTCTAGTGATCAGTTGATTCAAAAAGTGGTTACAGACTTAAGTGAGGTGTTTGAAATGAAAGATATGGGGCAACTCACCTTTTTCTTGGGTCTGCAGATTTCCTATAGTTCCTCTGGTGACATATTCGTGAGTCAAACTAAGTATGCCAAAGATTTACTACATAAAGCCGGCATGAGTTCATGTAAGGCCTGTGCAACACCTTGTAAGCCACACACTCAAGTGTTACAGACTGATGGTGAGCCCTTGGCAGATCCTACTATGTTTCGCAGTTTAGTAGGTGCTCTACAGTATCTAACATTTACAAGACCTGATCTAGCCTATGCTGTGAATCATGTGTGTCAATATATGAATAATCCTACTGAGGTTCACTATTTTTTGGTGAAGCGTATTCTCATATATATACAAGGTACATTGGAGTAGCTTTACAAAAGGTCCTTGGCAGCTTAATGCATACAGTGATGCAGACTGGGCAGGGGATATCAACACTAGAAGGTCTACAACCGGATGTGTAGTATTCTTGGGTAGTAATCCCATCTCCTGGCAGTCCAAGAAGCAAGGTTCTGTATCTAGGAGTTCAACAGAGGCAGAATACAGGGCCCTAGCAAACACAGCTGCTGACTTGGCATGGATTCAACAAGTTCTCTTGGATTTGAAGATGTTTCTGCCTGATGCTCCTATTATGTACTGTGACAACTTATCAGCTCTGGCTTTAAGTTCAAACCCAGTATACCATTCTCGTATTAAGCATTTGGATATTGACTTTCACTTTGTGAGAGAGAAGGTACAAAGAAAGGATCTTATTGTGCAGTACATACCTACTGAAGAACAGATAGCAGATGTATTTACAAAGGGGTTACACAGTCCCATTTTCTGACAACACTGTCTTCATCTGAGACTGAGGAGCTCAACTGGGTAGGGAAAATGTTAACCATGAGTCTGTTAGTTCATCATGTGCAGCTCACGTGCTCTCTGTTAAATCTGTTAGTGAGAGCAGCTGTATTTGTTAAGTCTGTTAGAGTGATATTAGGAGAAAAGCATTGTATTAAAGTGTGTGTTTACCATTCGATGATATCATAATCTGAAATACATAATTACCAGGATATATTCTCTCTTACATTCCCTCTTCCTTATTCTCTTGAAATCCCTAAATCTCATCCCCTTCTTCTTGGTTAAGAGGTTGGTCTCGGCATTCTCAAGAACATCAGTGATAATGGCAGCTGCATGACCAAGTGGCTCCTCAGCAGCCCTCTTCAACATGAAGGCCTGAACACCACATGAGATAAATCTGAAAAAAGTAGAGAAATATTTAGCTATAAACTTGATTGTCATTGGAAGAGAATCTATAGGAACTGCTGCAAGTAAAGCCTAAATTTGATGAAAACTAATCAACACCCTTTTGTCCACAGAGAGAGAGAGAGAGAGAGAGAGAGAGAGAGAGAGAGAGAGAGCTGGCCGTGGTGGGATATATAGCCAATGTACAAGGTTGCTGAAACCAAGGCTTCCCATCAACGTGAAGACAGCCAAAGCTCAAACAATATGGTGATGATTTCTGAATCAGCAACTAAATTGTTGTGTCTTTATGGTTAAAATCTTTTCATACTCACCTTAGGGACCTCTATCTCAACACCATCTACTTCAACTCCAACTTGCCAAGGAAAATTCACAAAGAGAAGAACATCACCATTTGGTTTTTGAAACTGATTTTTCCTTAAATATTCTTATAGAGAGAGAGAGAGAGAGAGAGGCCTACCTTGCATGCTTCTCTCTTTATCTCTTTGTGGGGGAAGAAGAAAACAAAGCCCCAAGGGCGGAAGCTTTTCGTTCTTTATGCATTCTTGGAGGAATAGGAAAGAAGATAAAAGCCCAACTTTGAGGCTTAGTTAATGTTAGGAGGAAAGCCCTCTTTTCTCTTCCTTTTTGAGCGGATGAGGGAGAAGGCCTCAACAAATAATGTACTGTAGTTCCATAGAAATTTTTCAGCCTTGGGGCAAGTCATACGGCCCATGAAACACTAATACTCAGCCGACCTGCTGAAAGCAACAATCGTAAAAAGGTCCAGATGCAAATAATCTTAAGGGGCTCTACGAATTGTACAAGGACGGTACATTACTCAATCTTACAAATGATGAGGAGTGGAAAGCATTTGAAGTTGCTCCTCACTCATGCACAGAACGTCCTCCTACACCACACTGCCATTGATGTCAAGCAATACAAGGTCAAGAGAATCAACGAGCCTAATGACACCAGACTCGAACTCCTCATAAATACGTTCAAGACCTGGAGTGACCTGATTTCCACCGCGGCCCAGCCAACAGCAGTCATCCGGGATTTTGGATTTAACTTCCACCTATAATGTTGAATTTCACTAAGCGAGTATATTTTTAGATTTCATAGAAACACAAAAGAGTGATTAGACAAGTAGCCAGCCAATTATGTTTCTCATTCTATATGGAACCAACCAACAATACAAAAAGCATAATTGGCTCCACCTAGCCCAATCTTTTTTATTTTGTTTTATTGTAGTTCAAATGAACGGCACAGATTTTTTCAAACGACAAATCTGACCCTCCAAATCAAATGGGACGAGTTATTCTTGGGTTGGGACAATATTTTTAATACAAAATCAGTAGGCAATTATTCAATCTTCCTTTGAACCCCACGGACTAGCCTTCCTCCACTCCAAAGTTTTTTAAAATGTTTATAAAAATGCTTTTTAGCCTTTCTCCATCCAAAAATGCATTATTTAGCTACATATATCCAAGACTAGATAAATGACTTGACAAAGGGTCCACTGGACCCCGACAGATGGTTGGTTGGCAAGCTTTTTACCCTCAAGTTTTACCATCCTCTACCTCCGATCAAAACTCTCTCTCTCTCTCTCTCTCTCTCTCTCTCTCTCTCTCTTTCAAGCACAAAATTGGGGGTGTGTCAAGTCCACGGAACTCTCTTCTCAAACAGAATTACAGCACAAAGCCCCAAGGGCAACCTAAGGCAAGAGCATCCCAAGACGCTGCTGTAGCAGCAGCAGCCGGTAAACTACCAACCCAGATTATGTTTTCTTGTTGGGAAAAAAGCTCTTGTTTAATTTGTTGACCTCGTTCGAATTCTTTTTTTTTCTTTCTGCAAATCTAATTTAATTTAGTTTTCGACAATAAATCTTTACCTATTTTCAATTTGTTTATTTTGCATCACTGTGTGTACTAGCTGTTGAAGAATAAAGTCTCACATCGGAAACTTGACAAAATAAAATACAAGATATAATGAATGGTTCCACTACTAATATCATCGAGGCCTTTTGTGATAAAACCACACACCTACTGGGCTTTGTAGGTGGTTAAGTTGGGGACAATATCGGTGTTTTTAGTAGTGGGCCACTGATCCGTCTTTCTGAATTTAACATGGTATCAGAGCGGGTTGATTGACTGGGCTTGAATTGGGCCTTTACCCTTACCCAATATGCGGTGTTCACATGTTGGGCTTGAATGCTTACCTTTACCCAATACGTGGTGCTTACGTGTTGGGCTTGAATATTTGAATCCGATGTGGACTTGGCTTCACGTGTGACCCACTATGTGGTGGTCCCACGTGAGGGGGCGTGTTAAAGAATAAAGTCTCACATCGGAAACTTGATAAAATAAAATACAATATATAATGAATGGTTCCACTACTAATATCACCGAGGCCTTTTGTGATAAAACCCCACACCTACTGGGCTTTGTAGGTGGTTAAGTTGGGCACAATATCGGTGTTGTTAATAGTGGGCCACTGATCCGTCTCTCTGAATTTAACACTAGCATCTGTTACATATGTTTTAATGTTTATATGAAATTCTTTTGCTTTAATTGTTTACATTTCTTGCTAAAAGGAAAGGAAGTGAGGAATATTGATGTCGTGTTTCCTTGCAGATGAAGACCATCGTATCAAAAAAGAAAAGAAAAGAAAAAAGGCTTGGTATTGTGTTATGTTAACAAAAATTTGGAATGGGAGGAATCGGTAAAAAGAGGTATAAATTTTTACATCTCTTGTTTGTTGGTTTGTGATATTACACTTTTGGAATGAGTTTTTATCCAAGTTAGCCTAAATTATGTTCTTAATTTCTTAGTTGTTAGATTTTAGAATGAGTTTTTATCTCAATGATATTACCTTAATGAATTCAATCCGGCTTGATCCAATTAGTAGCAGAGTTCATATAAATACTAAGACAATGGAATAAGATTGTTGACTTAATTTTCTGGTGGGAACTGCAATCTACCATAGGCTAATTACATCATTTTATATTTCTTGAGTTGTAGGTGTTGTGCTACAAATTTCAAGTGGAACCAAGTATTATTCTACTAAGATTTATGATCCAATCTTAGATTGTGGTTAAGTAAAGCTAGCTATCTACACACATGCTCATGAGTCATAACTGCTTCAATCTGCATTATGTACAAATTTTTTTTTTAATGTCATTTTCAATACTTCTTGCAATGCTATGAAATTTGTTACTCGCTTTGCTATTTGTGAAATATAAGGGTTTACAAATTCTAATAATCTTATAATGCTATTTTGTTAAATTGCAAGATGTTTTGCGACGCATCACCACCCTACAAGATTTGGAAACAAAAATGGTTCACAACACAAGGCTTGAGACCAAGTGTATTGAAAATATCAGGTGAAAATGTTAACAAAGCATCTATACATTTTCAAATTGCTATACCTCTTATTAGACTTATTTCATTTTTCTCCTGTCAGTATGCATATGATAATTGTTTTCATAACATTAACATGTTTCCTTAACCATGTTTTAGGAGTTCTGTTATATGTAGAGCAAACATTACACATTTTGATACACGTAATGGATGGTGGTACAAAGCGTGTCCATCTTGCTACAAACAACTAAGGACCATTTCCCACACTGATCGGCTGGTCTGTCCAAAGCACAACACAAAAGATCAAGCCCCTTTTCCTTGGTAATACAAATACTAACAATTACTTTCATCTAATTTTTTCATAAAGTTTGAGCACAGCTATACTTGATATTACAACATCACATAAATTTCAAATCCAGGTTTAGCGTGGGATTGATTCTTGAAGACGCAAGCGATGAGACCAATGCCATGATCATAGTCAAAGCAGCACAGCATCTATTAGGGATTTCTTACTGTCATTTGGTTGTTGAAAAGGGTTTTACCAGCCAAGAAGAATTCCCAGATGCAATTCTTCGAGTCAGAGGCCAGTATAAATTATATGAAAGTAATTGTATTATTAAGGGAGAGGGGCTTGATCTTTTGTGTTGTGCTTTGGACAAACCAGCCGATCAGTGTGGGGAATGGTTTTTAGTGGTTTGTAACAAGATGGACATGCTTTGTACCACCATCCATTACGCGTATCAAAATGTGTAATGGTTGTTCTACATATAACAGAAGTATCCTAGAACATGTTTAAGGAAACTGGTTAATATTATGAAAATAATTATCAAATGTAAACAATGAAATAAGTCTTGGCTCTAATAAACTAGCTTACCACATTTTTTTGTTCTGTTCCTTATTAAAGTTTGAGTCTTTTGGTTTGATTTTGCAATGAATATTTAGTAATTTGTCAAGCTTCTTCTGAGTATGTTATCAATTGATTGCATACACTGAGGTTATAGTTTTGTGCATTAGATTAATAGAATACTTAATGCATTCAAATTGTGGTTTGTGTTGTTAATACAAATCCACATGCATCAGATGTTTTAAATGTAATGAACAAAACTATAACCTATAGCCTGTTATTTCTGTCTTTATTCGGCTTCTATAACCTATAGGTGTTTATAGGTTATTTATGCTTTTATAGCTTACTTCTCCATTAGATTAACTTAGCCTATAAATGGCAATACATGTATCAGTTTTGACCATAGGTGTATAGATTATCTCTGCTTCTGTACAACAAACTTGCTCATGGTTTGATTCTGTTATGGGTGTTTGATTCTATTAAAGTCTGGGTCTTTTGGTTTCATTCTGTTATAGGTATTTAATAGTTTGTGGCATTTGTCCACCAGATTCGTAGAATGCTTGGCATATTTAAACTATGTTTTGTGCAGTTTATTTTTTGGCCTTAATTCTGTAATAACAGCCATTGTCTTCACTAAAATTTTCCCATTTGTCTACACTAACACCTACCATTTTCCAAATTTGTAGCAACAAAATCAACACCCATTGATTTGATTCTATTAAAGCTGGGGTGTTTTGGCTTAATTCTCTTATAACTATTTAATAAATTGTCACAATTGTTCCAAGTTTGTTATCAATTGATTAAATAGACTGATGTTATACTTTTGTCCATCAGATTAATAGAATGCTATTATCAATGGAAAACCATGTTTCACAAGTTGATGGTAAGATTCAACAGAGAATTTGTAGTACTTCACACAAGAGTTTATATATGGGCAAAATTGAGGGGATTCTTTAGCATCATGAATCATGTTTGTTTACAAGAATTACAGAAATAAAATTTGAGTATGAAATTAAATTACTTTGCAAACTATGTAACAGTTTTTTGACAGAAACTAGAATTTAAAATCAAAATGGAGGAGGGGAACCATAATTGAAATCCCCTTGGGTGCTGGATATCTTGATTAGCATAGCTAACACCTCCTTCATGTTTGGTCTTGACTGTGGTGCCTCAGCTGTGCACTTTATGCCAACCTTAAGCAGCTCACACATCTCCTCTGCCCCATCAACAAGCCCAGACCCCATAAGCATAACGGGTATCACAGATCTATTGAATCCGAGCCGTCCATTTCCCATTACCCTTCTTGCCCATTCTACAAGGCACTCCTCTCCTCCATCCACTGCCCTCCTCCCAGTTGCCAACTCCATTGCCAGCACTCCATAACTGTACACATCCCCTTTTGTTGTGGCTTGCCATGTCTGCCCATATTCTGGTGCAACATAACCAACTGTCCCTGCCACCATTGTGCTCACATGACTATCCCCTGCATCCACTATTCTTGCCAACCCAAAATCTGTAACTCTAGCCTTCCCATCCTTATCCAGCAGCACATTGCTAGCCTTCACGTCCCGGTGCACGATTGCAGGGAAGCACTCGTGGTGTAGAAACACCAAGGCTCGAGCCACATCAACAGCCACATCAACGCGTCTGCACCATGTTAGTCTTACTCTATCGGACACAAGATCCTCCAAGCTCCCACCTTCCATGTACTCATAGACTAGTATTTTTTCTGATCCATAAAGGCACCAGCCATGAAGAGTTACAAGGTTTGGGTGAGGCCAGCCAAAGCCATTTCCACTAAGAACCTCCATTTCAGCTCTGAATTCTCTTTCACCTTCAAGCCCTTCTCTTTGAAGCTTCTTCACGGCTACTACTCTCCCATCAGGCAGTACTCCTTGGTACACTGTCCCAAACCCTCCTTTCCCTAATATCCTCTCTTCAGAAAAATTGCACGTAGCTTTCAAAATGTCAGCATGTGTAAATGCTGTTTTGTCCAAACGAATGACCTTGACGGTATCTGATAGCCATGGTGATGAACCGGTGGAACTTGAGGCCAAGTCATGCTGGTATTTGACGTCCTGCAACAGATATCCTGGTTGCTCTGCAGGGATCTTCCCAAATAAGCAGACTACAAGTGACAAAACTCCACATATCAAGACAGCAAGTAGTAGAGCCAAGACCACCATATATGCAGCAAACTTTGTAGGCTTTTTTAGGTTCACATTTGATTTCTTTGCTCTTCCATCTGTGGGGTTGTCAATGAATGGTGGAAGTTGCAGGAGGGGGTCACCAAGGTAAGAGTCTTTCTCAAATGTTGCCAATTGCCCACTTGAAGGAATTACACCAGATATGAGTGGATTGTATGAAATGTTGAACTTGCTTAGCTCAGTCAAGCTGTTTAAGCTCACAGGGAAGGTGCCAGAAAAATTGTTGTAGGACATATCAAGATTCTGCATGCACTTAATATTCCCAATTTGCGTTGGGATTTGGCCTGAAAAATTGTTCGTACTGATGTTGAACACTACAAGTGGCAACTGACCAATCTTTGCAGGCAGTTCTCCATTCAATTTATTGAAACCCAAGTTTATCATACTAAAATTTTGCATCTTACCAATATCAGGAGGTAGCTGACCTGAAAGCTGATTCCCACTCAGTTGAAGATAACCAGAGATTTGAAGTGTTCTTACTACAGAACCAGCAGCACATATGGGAAAGAGGCCATTTCCTTTAAGTAGCCGATCCCATATGCTTCGACAACTCTTTCTAGTGAGGATTGTATACACAAAACTGAATGGAGGGTAATCTGCAGGAATCCATCTCTTCATTGCTAAGCACTCCCCTGATCCAGCTATGATCTGGTCACTGTCCAGATTATTTGTTTCAAATGTTGGCTTAACATTTTTCCCAATCTTTGTCAATTCAGATGGGATTGGACCAGAGAGCAGGTTGTTGGCAAGATTAAGCCACAACAAGCTAGTACAATTTCCTAACTCCTGTGGAATTGGACCAGTTAGCAAATTGTTTGCAAGCATCAACCACAACAGAGAGCTCAAGTTTCCTAGGGTGCTGGGAATTGCACCAGTTAGGGTGTTGAAGGAAAGGTCTAGTGCTTGGAGGGACGGAATGTTTCCATACTCTGGTGGTATAGTTCCATTGAATTGATTGTAGGCAAGGATCAAGAACTTCAATTTTGGCATTTGAGCAATTTCAACTGGTAAAGGACCTGTAAAGTTGTTGTGGCTGAGGTCTAACCTTGAAACATTAAGAAGCTTGAGAATTCCAGACGAATATATACCGCCGGTGTATGAATTTGAGTGCAATATAAGAAACTTCACCTGTCTGAATCTCCCAAAAATATCTTGTATATCCCCTCCAAAATTGTTCCTACTCAAGTCCAAGAAGGTCAAGTTGTTCAAATCCAAAAGGGTTTCTGGGATCACCCTATAGAAACTGTTGTTGCCCAAGAACAAAGCTTGCAGACTCGAAATCCTTCCAATCTCAGACGGAATTGATCCTGTAAAATTATTTCCCCAGAGATTCAATATGACCAACCTCTGGCATTTTGAAATCTCTGCTGGAACAACACCAGAAATACCATTTTCTGACAGGTCCAAAACTACCAAGCTACAGTTATTTGTGAAAATGGACGGCAAAATAGCCCCACTAAGATAGTTTTCAGCTACTGAAAATTCCCTAAGCTTGGTGAATCCATTCCATATCTCTCCACTAAAATAGTTTGCGCTCAAATCCAAGTACTGCAATTTCAAGCAGGCATCAAAGCTGTGATCAATCCTACCAGTAAAGTTATTTTCTGAAATATTAGCAACCACCAGATTATTGCAAATTCCAGGAAAGCTCATCTGCAAATCCCCATTAAACCTATTGACAGCCAAATCAAGAACCTCCAACTGATTCAATCCATTTAAGTTGAGCTCACTGTCAATAATGTTATGTGATAAATTGAGGTATTTGAGGCTGTGGCATTTACTGAGGTCCTCTGGGAGAGCTCCGCTTAGAGTGTTTTTCGAGAGGTCGAGGTGTGAAAGTGCTGTGAGTGCCGAGAAGTTTGGGAAAATCTCACCAGTGATTTCGTTATCGGAGAGCTCAACGACACTGACTCTCGTGTCATTGTTGCATGTAACTCCATGCCACTGGCAGGGGTTGTTGCTGTGCTGGTTCCATTGTGAGTATTGACCCTGATTTACTGGGTTACGTTGTTGCAGAAATGCTTTAAGGCGTAGCAGAACTTCTCTGTCTGTGTCTAGAGAATCTCCGGCAACAACAGAAGCTTCTGTCAAAGACAAAAACAACAAAGTTGTACTTGTTATTATAAACAGAACAGAATCCTCGAAAAACTAACCCATGATTGCCTGCACATATTTGCAACTGTAAAGAATCATCATCGGGAAACGATCACATGGGTTTAAATTAAAAACAGAAAATAAAACTGCCCATATAAAAAAATCTCAAAAATCTCAACATGTACCTGCTGTGATCAAGACAAGGAGGGCTAAGAATATGGAAGACAATATGAGCCATGAATTAGTCTCCTTGTTTGAGCAGTGCATGATCTTCTGGCCTCTCGGATTTTTGTTTGCAAAAACTTTGGTGTTCATCAATTGCTAGAGTCGCATGAACAATTTTCTCATAAAAACAAGAAAAAAAAATTAAAGAATTATAATTTACAGGTTATGAATGTGCGTGTGGAAGTTGAACGTGTTGGAATGTCTTTGAAGACAGAGCCTGCATATTTACACGAAACCAGACCTTGGAACAACGAATTTTTCTTCCTTTTTTAATTAAATTGAAGTGATTTAATATTAGAGAATTGATTATTGGTTGAAAATGTTAACGATGTTGGTTAATTGCGTTGATTAGTGAAAGCTCTACTATTACTAATACAAGAATTGCTTGCTGGGAATGAGGTAAGGGGCCGTTGAGCCGCCCATGTTGACCGGTTCATTTAAACCGGCTTGGCATTTGACTCAGGACTCAGGACTCAGGACTCAGGACCCAGGAGAGAGAGAAAAGACCCACAGAAAAAAAGAGTTTCATGTCCATGTCTTATATGCTTTCACGTTGGTTTGTTTTGGATTCTAGAATTGACATTTGTTTATTTTTTATTTTCATTTTTAGTATTTGGACAAATCATATGCTATAAATAATAATAATATAATTGAGAAAATAAGCAAATTTAGACAAAAGGAATAATAATTTTCATAGTCAAAGGACACCCGTGGTTTTGGAATTTGATGCAAAACCTTTGAGAAAATCATAATTACCCACATAGAAGTTGAGTTAGACCCGTTTCCTTCATGTTAAAATCCAATTAATAATAGCAGTAGTTTGCATGATGATTCTTGTAACCAAATTGTTGTCAAATCTTAGAAAGACAAATCTTGGAATGCAGGGTACAATTTCATTAGCATTTGGTACAATTTGCGTATGCTAAAGTTGGTGGCTCACCTAACAAAGATTTTTTATTTTATTTTATACAAAGACGATATTCTACTTAAATCTAATCTAAATTAAGGAGAGGGAATTCGAACTCGGATATAAGGTGGGGAGCACATCCGCTCTAGTCGATTTAGTTAAGCCTGTATTTGCTCACCTAACAAAGATTTAAATTTTAAAAAAAGACAAACATGAAAAAATAAGTACACCCTGAAAATAATTACGTGAATAATTCTTTGGTAATAACTTCTCATTTTGATCTAATACGAGCTGTTCAAATAAATAAAGACTGCAAATGAAGCCAACAATGAGAATCTTTGGCTGCTTATGATATAATGACATAATTAATAGCAGAATAAATAACCTTTTGTATATAAGACAATAGCAGAATACTTCCCAACGACTTCTAGATGGGAGATTGTCCACACCAAAAAAAACTTCTAGATGGGACCTTGACTATCTGAGAAGGAGCACATCTGCTTATTGGTCACATAATCTACAATTCTGCAGAAGAATTATTTGTTTCTGCGCAACCAAACGTACCTTCAAGGAAAAGTGATATTTAAGTCATCTTTTTTTAATCAACAATAGTTTCTGTTGAGACAAGCATATCGCATACGCTATACAAAACAAGCAAAAAAGTCCCAGACAAAGCAGACAGAAAATTACCAAAGAAAATGACATTAAAGACTTCTAAATTGCTTCTGCATGGAAATCAAAGTAACCGGTCAAAGAACATGTTTTTCATTTGTTTTCATTTTCATGGTTTTATTTAGTTTCTAAGCCAAGATATGATATGGCATGTCATTGAGAGAGAGGCTTTAGTGGTGAGTTTTCAAAGGTAAGTGGGCCATGCAATGCAATTATCATCTGCGGTCGGCCAACAGTCGTCATCTTTGATTTGGGTTCACGGCAAAGCTAGGGAAGCTATTCCATGTACATGTACTTGGGGACGTGGGCAATCACTATTTGCTTGATTTAATAATAAATCATATTTTAATCAAGTAATTAATAAATTCAAAGTCAAAGTGGAAGACTCTGTTTTGTCAACCATCTTTGTTGGGTGCGTGCGTGTGTGTGTGTGTGTGAGAGAGAGAGAGAGAGAGAGAGAGAGAGAGAGAGAGAGAGTGTGTGTGTGTGCTTTGTTCTTCTTCTAGTTGGAGTGTTATGATAACAAATTCACAATGGCAAAATTAATTAATCATATTGAAAAGCTTTTTTATTTTTTATTTTTTATTTATATAAATACAATGATGATCCTCTAAGAAGCCTTTATATTCATGTTATTGTAAATAATCTTGAATTTTTAGTAGAAAAGAACCTTTCAAATTCATAAAAATAAAAATAAAGAAAATGCCAAGCAGTATAGAGTCAAACTTAAGCATTTCAATTTATCTAATTTGCCGCTAGATAAATTAATATTAACAAGAAATTAAGCGTGTGAGTGACAACAAGATAATGAAATGTTTTGAAGCTAGCACTTATCCTCTAGCAGTGATGAGGTAATCGAATGTGGACATATGGAAACTGAGTTCTTGCCTCTTATATTTATATAAATCATTGAGATGAGATTAGAGATTTTAATCATATACATTTAGAGCTCCATCTAGTTTATAGCTCTCAGCCAAAAATTCTGCAAAATATTTTATAATTGGATTTGAAATTTGATGCATATTGGCCGCCCTTGTGCATTTAAATATTAGCATGCAAAAACAGACTGAGGTTAGGAAAGGAAGAGAATTAATGTCAAACCTTTTTTCATGACTTGCTCAATTATTCAACTAGACAATTTAAAGAAATCTAAACAAAGATCAACAAAGATAATAATCCAACCCGAGACAAGATCACAGAAACTTTGAAAGGGAATTTATTTTTAGTTAACAAATCTCAGACGCTTGGAGACAAGATCATAGTAACCATACGGCGCACAATTGATGATATTTTCTTTAAATAATTTACCGAATCATAAAGTTGAAAACTTTGCAAGATCAAGATACGCATACGTTTGAGGTAGCTATTCAATTTCAAAGCCAAAATAGATTAGCTAAACCACATATATTGAGAACAAAGTAAGCCTAACCCAATTGTAACCAAAACCACAACTTCTTCAACTTTTGCCTACCCACTACACTAAAGGTTTCTGTTACAAACTATGTTCAAGATCCGTGAATCATGTGTTTTTAATCAAAATACAACTCAATTAGTGCATTAATTAAAAGATTATTAATTGCTAATCTATGGTCAATTATATACAACAATCCCCACCCCACCCGTGTGCAGAAAGTTGTGATCATTTTGGTTTAAAATATGCACTCATAGTCTTCTTGTTCAAACTTTTATACTTTAAAGACTGGAGACTGGACCATAATAGTATATGAATAAAGAAATTAAGTTCACAGTTCACACTATGGCTATCAACTATGTGCATGCTATGCTAGCTATAGCTAAAACCCTAAACCCTATGTCCAAAATTCTAATAGCAAGGAAGTGTTTGAGAGGTTCTTCTAGAAAAAGTGCTTCTAAGTTGAAACGGACCCCAAATCCATTTTGGCTTAAATGGCCCTGTACTGCTCTCATCCATATCATAACCTCTTTAACTGCACTTGCAGTGCACAAGAAACTAATTGGATCAAAATTTTGTGCTATGTCTGTTCAATGTGCCATAGTATGCAAACTGATATGTTACAAACTTTTTCTGCTAGCTACTTTGAATTCGAGGACAATGAAAGCCTAATGGAACTTAGTGAATGAGCAGCAGCAGTAATATTGGAGAGTTTCAAGTCATAGTTGACTGTAGTTGGTTATTAAGCTCAGAAACCTGAGTTATATTAAGGTGGAAGATTGTTGCTTTGGTGAAGCAGATGCCTGAGGTTGTTCTCTTTTGGAGAGCGTCGAAAGTTACATGAGCAATTAGTTTTGACTAATTTCAGCATCTTCCTTTGAAACATCGTTTGTGCATGAAGTGTAAAATTGCAACAAAATGCCTATTTGTTAAGTTTAAATGAATCTTCTAGTATAGGAAAATGGTCACTTATACATTTAAAAAAAAGAAAAAGAAAGAGAGATGTACAAAATGAAGACGTGCAACGGCAGCATAAGGAATACATTTACATGGATAAAACGAATTAGCACACTAAGAAATTGGCATTATTGATCCAAAGTTCTGATACACTAACCTTAGAAAACAAATGAATTCAACAAGCAGTATTTGCCAGTCACATGAACAATTAGCTGGCCTAAGCTTAACCAAGAACAACTAGAATTTCATGTTAAGAATCTCACCCAAAGGTAGACATATTTTTCGTGTTTCTTCCGATGCAGGAGGGCTAAGTTGTTTAGGGGACTCATATGGAGGAGGGCAGAATTGTTTAGGAGCAGATACCTCCGTAAGTGCAGCAAGAGCAGCTCTTCTCTTTTGCTTCACTTGTCGCCAAATCCTTATCTGGTCCTCTAGTCCTGCTTTAGCTTTCTCAGCAAGATCAGCCCTAGTAGCAGCCTGTTCAGCCCGGTTGCGGAATTGTGCTACCTTTTCCATTGCAGCTTCCAACTCCTTCTTCAGACATTCCAACTCAGACTCCTCTTCCATGGTGCTTAAGCTTAACTGACTAAAGCCTTCCTCCAATGGCAAAGGAATTTGATCAGCCTGCTCAGCCTTCTTAATCAAGGACTCATATTCCTTCAAAGAAATTGTTACTTGGGCCTCATTCTCATCAGTTCTCTCTTCTGCTTCAGGGTTCAGTTCATCGATTCTAGAAACCACAACATCTTCTTGAGAATCTTTCTCCAAATGAGGATCAACAAGGATAGAGTGTTCATGATTTTCTTCCTCTGAACTATCTGCTCCTTGCTTTAACATTCTGTTTTCCTTCTTGGCGGTCTCTGCTTCTATTGCTAGTTGCTGAATTGCAAGGTACAAGCCAGACTTGACATTCTCAGTTTTTGCTTCAGCTGCCTCTGCTGCTGCAACTTTTGACCTCCCTCTGTGAAGCTCAGATTCCAGCTTTGCTATCTCAACCTGTGCTTTGTTTTCGCTTTCCTTGATCTCATCAATCTCAGTTTTGGCCTTCTGTAGTTCTTCAGTAAGAATTTCAACATCACTCTTCAAGCTTTTGGTTACTTCATTTGCATTAATTAACTCCAATTTTAATTGATTCAGCTCCATTTCTAGTGCCTCAATGAAACCTTCCTGGTCCAAGATCTTTCTTTCCTTAACTTCTAACTCTTCTTCTAGCTGCTTCAAGTCATTCATGGCATCAGAAGCAGCCTTCTCAGAAAAACTAAGTTGTTCATTCACCTGTTTAATCTCCAATTGAAGCATATCAATGAATGAAGACTTGGCAAGGAGCTGATCCTCCAACTCCTCCACCATTCCTATTTGTTTTCTCACATCCTCTAGCTGCTCCTGTGCTTGAAGAGTAGCTATCTCAATCTCAGCATCTTTCTCAGACAATAAAACCAACTTCTCTTTCTCTGCTTCAATAGCAGCAACATTTGACATAACCACGGCTTCACTGAGCTCCGAGACATGTTTAAGAAGCTCTTCTGCCCTATCTTTCTCCATGACGAACGCTGTTTCCATCAGCTCCGCTTGTGTTAGAGCCTTGAGCTCCGAATCTCTGGCATCGGCAAGTTCTGTTTCCATGCTAAGCAGCTCTGCTTGTGTGGCCTTCAACTCACTAAAAACATGCATAAGCTGCTCCCTTACCTTGAGAGTGTCTGAGAGCTGATCAGACATCTCCCTCACTTTGGACTCAAGTTGGTGCACCTGAGTTCTAGCCTCTTTGCTTTCTTCTATGTATCTATCTCTCTCAACCTCAATGTTTTGAAGCAGGATGCAAAGTTCATCGGCTGTGTACTGGTGGTGTTGCAGCTTAAGAAGAACTTGCATGTAGGCGGCATCCTTTGCTTCCAGTTGTACCTTGTAATTGGCCAAATCCTTCAAAACACCTTCAAGCTCTCTCTCTTTCTCACTCTCCTGCAAAAGAATGTTGGAGGATCAACAAAAGTAATCAATATACAAATCACTATTTGTAGGATTTGCAAGATTTTAGGATTTCCATATGGTAGGTGCATAATGCATGCCAAAACAGCCTATCAAGAAAACAATTACATACATTTCATTACAACATTTATGTGTTGAGCAAATCAGTTTTGGTATGATTAGACACAATGCATGGATATATCACCTTCAAATATGCATAACTACTAACAATTTGAGACTTGCGTAAAATTAAAACTGGAAACCCTAGAAATTACAAAATAATGATCAAATCTCATACATCACATCTCTAAAATTCACAGCATAGTTGCATAAACCGAAAACAAAGCTATGAGTTAAGCTAGAAAAACCATATGCATATATCACAATTCAAACTCAAAAGAAAGAATCTTCTAATCTTGAAACTACAAGTTAATGGCAGGTACACATATAAGGTTAGGTCTTACATCGGTGCCGGTGGGCCGGATTTTCCGGTGATCAGTCTTCTCTTCAAACAAAGACAAAGCAGCCTGGACTGATTCAATTGGTTTGGTATCAATCTCTCCCATATTTCCCAATCAATTGAATATCCTGGAAACAAAAATGACACAATTACAATTTATGTCAGTATATAAAAAAGTAAGCTATACCTCAAAATCCATTAATGGGAAGCTGAAGAATGGTACCTGAAATTGAGTGAGTGAAAGGGGAGAAAGGAAGCAGAGGAAAACTTATCTGAAACAAGCAAGAATTCTGGAGATACACAACAAAATGAATCATGGTTTTATGTGGTTTTGGAAGATGCTACAAAGTTCCTCTGTGTGTTCCGCCTGTGCCTTGGATTGATCACCAAAATCAAATGCCTTGGTTTCTAGTGCATGAAACTGATTAATTTCCTTCAAAACTCGAAGGATAAAGGATATAGAAGAACATGAGATGACTAAGCAAGCAATTGTCCCAAGTCCAGTTGTTGAAGATGGTATATACCTTAAAAAATTAGAACTAAACATCTTTAATTCGACCGTAAGTGTAACATATGTTCATCAGCGTCACATTCTCATATGTTTGATTTAATATAAAGAGCCGATCGAATAGGACTTTTCACTTGAGAACGAAAATGCCAACTGGATGACTTGTGATTGCCTCATAGCCTCATAAGCCCATTTGTCCCCATACACCATTATTGAACCATGAAATGGAGAATGGTTAAAATGTTTCGTCCCCATCTCCCTTAACTTGCAATATAATTAACACTTACTATTGGCTTGAGTGAATTGGAAGCATAGTTAACTTAAAATGTATCTAAAATATTTATTCTCCTTTAGGTTTGACAACCCGATGGTACGAGGAAAAACTTTATCAACTAGCATAAATTCATTACTTCAGAAGTAACCATTTAAATTTGACATGTTTCCTTTTCTTTAGATGTAATCTGATGTAAACCTCAATCTCTAAATTTGAAATTTATATTTTTGATATAGCTTAAACCTATCCATTTGGTTATAAATAAATAAATTAAAAAGAGTAAAGCTTATCAAAATTTGAAAATAAAGCTCATCACATCAGTTTCCTAAATTCATGATCTGATTTTGACTTTGTAATGAATCGATCCGTATTGTTAGAGTTTGTTCTTCCAAAATGTATCATATCCTATCAATAAAAACATTTTTTTTTCCGTTTTATTGCTTTTAAACATAAGAGTGAAAACCAGCTTCTTAATTTTAGTTTTCAACACCGGAAATTGAATTTTTTTAATATTCATTAATCGACTTTTTTGTTATTTATTTTTGTGATGTAGCAGCATCATGTGAGTTGGCAGATTGGTAGTTGCCACTCATATTTCATATGCTTATGATATGACTCGTCATCTCTACTCTGTTTTTCTCTCACAAGCACACTGCACACAGACGGAGAGAGATTAACTGAGGCATTCTTCTTCTTCATCTTCCAATCTGGTTGAGTCATAAGAGAGACCTTGAGAGAGGACTGAAGAACCGAGAAAGCCAAAAGAAAGGAGCACAAATGGAGAAAGCTCTCACGAAAGTTGGGAGCTTTTGGATTTCCAAGAAGGCCAAGGAAGAGATCTCCAACATCACTGAAGATCTCTCTGTATGTTTACACTCTCTTCCCTACCCTTTTCTTTTGGTTTTTCAATCTCTCTTCTTTCTTCCTCTCTTGCGTTCTTCTTGATGATCTTGAATGTATTGCCTTCTTGGCCCTTGTTCTTTCTCTTTCTGTAATCTTGACATAATGCTGCTTAATGGAGAAGACCCATTTGATCATTTTACAAAGAGCTAAGAAAAAAAGATAATCAATTGGAGACCCGTAGAGATTTTAAGATATTGTCTTCCTTAGAATTCTGTTTCACTGAGATCTTTTTTGTTGTTGTTAAATCTAGATTGTGTTTCGATTTGCTGATAATACAATACAAAATTTGTGTTGCCTGACACTATACATGTGAATGATAATTTCAGTCCCTCTCAAACACTGTTGAGGAGAAAGCGAAATGGATATTCAACAAGCTGAAAGGTATGGAGCTTTTTTTTTAACCTCAATGCACTCATTTTAGTTTAACTAAATACAAGAACATGAGCGTGGTGCTATCTATTGTTGTTTGACATATCATTCCTTCTGAGTTTACTGATAAAATTTTTAATTCACAAGTATTGATGTTCCTCTTTAGTCTTGTACATCTTTCATTTAGAAACCTTTTATAACTTTTTGGGTGTAGACAATAATACTAGACATTGGTTTAGAATTTAGAACTGGGAACATCGTAGCAAGGTAGAACAGAGGAAAACAGTGTAATTGGAAGTAGCCATTTGAAAAGCAAGTTCCTTTTGTCATCTTCTTGGCCTTGTTTTTCTAGACAAGTCTCTGCATTTGCCAAATTTTTGCAGTTGCACTTGATTTCATGATTCAGAGCTACTTTAAAGATACTTAATAATTTAATCAGGTAGGAATACACATCTCCATTTGGGCAGGGTCAAATCCACAAACAAGTAAATTAGAACCAAATTGAAGCATATAAGAATATGCATGTATGGTAGAGTATCACCGGGCCATGATGTGGCATAAGAAGCCTCTCACTAGTTATGGAGTATCCTTCATTTATGAGTTGGTTTAGATATGTAAAATAAATATTTGGATTTCTCAACACTTGTGACAGAAACTGAGTTAGCCTAGATTACTGACCGATTCGCGGGCGCTTCGGATACTTCCCACTGCCTACTTAATAGCAGGATGAAGATAATAATGCATCATTATCTGTGTGTTCTGTATGCAATTATTTTGGTATCACATGGAACTTCACTTAATGTATCAGAATTAGCATAGCTTCTAGTTTTTTCATCTGCTTCACAATAATAAACGTACTGTCTTAGTAGAGTGAACTCAAAATGCACATCACTTAAGTGATCCTGGCTCTACGTAGTTGGTGACCGCTGCCTCTACAGACAACATACCTCTTTTTTTCTACTAAAATGGCATAGTCTGTGAGGATGTTTAAGGTACATGTAGTTTCAAAATAAATGAAGCTGACCCTTCTGCTCTTCTTTTATAGGCAAGCCACAAAAACCGTTGCCTGATCTTCTCCGAGAGCACTACCTTCCTCCGGGCCTGTTTCCCCGGAACATAACATGTTATGAATTTGATGAATCAAAGGGCAAGCTCATTGTCTACTTGCCCTCTCCCTGTGAGGTGAGTTTCAAGGACTCATCTGTTGTGAGGTACAACATTCGCATCAAAGGAACATTGTCAAGGGGAAAGCTTAGTGGAATAGAAGGAATGAAGACAAAGGTTCTGGTTTGGGTTAAAGTCACAAGTGTTAGCGTCGAGGGCTATAAGTCTGACAAAGTGTGGTTCACAGCCGGAGTGAAGAAATCAAGGCCCAAAGATGCCTATGAAATGCCTCGAGATGCCATTAAAGTTGAAGACTTTTAAGGATGCGTGACATTTTTCATTTTTACGGTCATTCTTTTTTTGAAAAAGAAAAACTCTTAAGCAAAACAGGAATTGTGTACATCTTTGTTCCCTTTTTGGCTATTCCATATGCAAAATTTATGCCACTTATCAGCATCAGATTGTTCATGATTATTATGAATCAGTTGACTAGCCACATTTGATCTTAAATGTTGCTTAATCAACACCAATTGCATGTTGTTCTATTTTCTTTTGAAATTTAACAAAAAATTGCGAAATTATAAACCCTACAACGGTTACAAGAACGACGGAAGAAAAAAAAGCCCTTGGGAATTTCCACTTACCATATGAAAATGACAGAGCTTGATTTTGTTAAACCCACAAATGTACAAGGAGTTTGAGAGGGGCTAAGGAGAGAGCTTGAGGGAGTTTTGAGCTGTGAATGAGGATAAAATCTTAAGGTACTGTTCTCAAAACAGAAACAAAAAAGTGGCGGGAGGGGGCATAAATTCAGTTAGTACAGGTGTTAAAATCTCATTGGATTGCGCTGCCAGGTTAGCATCTGACCTGGCACCCCAAATTACTCCAGTTTGAGGCAAGTTTTCTCTGGATTAGACTCTAGTCTCTTCTGGGAGAGAAACTTCCCCTCGTTCCTCGTCTGGTCCAATACACTTTGACAAATCAATCAGAGAGAGAGAGGGGGAGAGAGAGATGAGTTCTTCTTCACCTTCTTCTTCTTCGCCTCACCGTTCCCGTGGTGGTGGTGATAATGGTACCAGTAGTAAAAGCAAGGGTGAAGATAGACCACGCTTCTTCGATTCAAAAGCAAAGAGCAATTGCTGGGCAAAGGCTGATGTAGTGCCAGGTCGACACCCTGAGAGGTGGCGCAAAGACGCTGCTGGTAACGTTGTCTGTAAGCGCTTCTGCAACTGCCAGGGCTGCCTCTGCTTCGAGTACGATCACATAGTTCCCTTCTCCAAAGGTCCTAACTTTTCTCTTTTTCGACTGAATCGTTTCCTTTTCTTTCTGGGAAGTTTCAATATTTTGATCCTTTTTGATGATTTGTGAACTGAGTGTTTTTTGTTTTAGCGTTTTGATTGCATATACTAGTTGCTTGAACTCAATTTCGATAATGGTGTTTGTGTTTTGCTTCTGAACTAGTGCAATCATGTCGCGTTTGTTTCCGAAATTTACTTGCCCTGTGTATTTTTTTCAATTCTATTCTTGGTGCTGAGTAATGGTGGGAAAGAAACAATATATAGAACTAAAAGTTTTGAGCTTTTTTCTACAATTGTTGCTGTGTGGCATCCTAAGTAACAATACAGGACTTCGGTGACTCATTATAATATAATGTAATTTACTTTGATTTAGACGTTTTGAGTTTTTCAAAACCTTGGCGTTGTGGAGGCATAAAATTTCAAAATTAGTTCTTTACTCCTCAGTTCACCAAATAAACAAAGAGGAGCCTTGATTTGCCAACCAATTTGGTGTTTGAGTTCATTGAGATTTGGGATTTTGTTGTAGGTGGTGAATCCACAGAAGACAATTGTCAGATTCTTCAAACAAGAGTGAACAGATTCAAATCAGACAAAGACCAGATTGACAAGACTCAATTGAAAGGTTACTCTTGCGATGTCAAGTTTACAGGTCTGATTTCCATGTTCTTTTGTTCACTATTAATATTAGATTCTGTGTTCCGTTCTGTTTAGCTTATACTTTCCATGTTCTGGTTATTGGGTTGAGCAAAATAGTTTTGGTCTTTGAATTGTAAACACCATTTCATTCTCATGGTTTGCATCTATTGCTTCTAGGGGGAACGTTACTAAAATATTTTCAAGTAAAGAGTGCATATGAGTTTCAATCCAAACAAAAAATAAAGTTTACACGACTAATTTATTATGTCATTGGTTTCTACTGTCCATGTCTATAGTCAAAGTTTAGAAGGTGCTTCATGAATCTATGTGATGTTACTTAATTGTAGAAGTTTAGTTCTGATGCTCCTTTATTCCATTGATAACTATTTCAAGTATCATCCCAAAAGCATTCATCACGATTTTGAACTGTTTTTCTGGTCTAAAGTCCGAAGGGATAGTCACAATGAGAATATTTGTTTTAGGTCCATATATACCTTGGTAGTGTTTGTCATGGTATTTGGGATTTATGTCTCAATATGTCCAATGCTTTGTAAATGTTCTAGTCAGGTCATTGTTCCCAATGGAGATGCGCTAAGAGTATTGTGGGTTAGATTTCTGGGGACGGAATGAAGGGTTTGACTTTGGTTAGCTTGGTCTTTGTTGAGTTGCACCTAAACTTACCAGTTTTCCATGTTGAGACTGATATTAAGTTGGAAGTACAAATTTACTTAGGTTCTGGTATCTGGTATGCATTTTAATTAGTTGTGAAAAAGTTATGAGCTTTATATCCAGAAGACACTAACTGATGATCAATTATCTAAACAGAATGGAGCATATTTCTTTATTCAGGAATTGGGATGTACATTGTCTAACTTGTATTCAATGTGAAAACGACACATAGTAGATTAAGCTATACCTTCACTTAGAACTTGTTTCTGATAGCAAAATGTTCGCTTGAAAATTCATAACTACTTTCTGCCATTATTCTCATAACAACCCTTTTCTCTGATCCTTCCTTATTACCTTGAATCCTTCTTGCTTGTTCCTGAGAAATTTAGATCTTGCAAGAGTCTAAAGTCTTTAATTACCATTCGCTATTGAACTTTGATGTCATCATAGTCATACGTTTTAGAAATAATCATCCAAACTTCTGATAGCCTATCTGCTTGAGTGAACATAAATGTGATTTGCTTGGTTGAAATAAAAAACAAAAAACAAATGTATGCACTAGTCTTGGACACGTTCTCGTTCCTGTAGCAGCTATTAGAACTGGTGAGACATGCATCTCAGAATCATGTATCTCGTTTAACTTGCAGATAAGGAGCTTGACATAATTGAAATGGCTGTGTACGGTGATGTGATTAGGCCAGGAAACCAGTGCAGATGCAAAACTGTAGCCGAGATGCTTGGCCAGTACAAGGCAAAAGACAAAACGGCTGCTTGCAAGTTACCGTAGATGAGGGCCTTTAGCAAGCAACCAATGACTAAATTCTGAATTCTTTTAAAAAAAACTACAGTGAACCATCTGTTGAACTTATGACTCTGCACATAAATTTGGGCCATCTTGATAAATGGTGAAGTATTAATCAAATCTTAACTTCCTTGTGCTATCATGGCCATTGGCCTAACATTTGAAATCACACCCCTACAAAGCGGGGTCATTATGAAATGCAGGTAAGCATTTTTCTTATCCTGCCTAACAAATTAATAAAGTTTCTCATTATCTTCTCTTAGACGAGGTTGTAGCTAGCACTTGTTAAGATCTAACCATATGTTATACATGGTTGATGATACGCCGTCAAACTCAAATCATTGTAGGTTGGACCAAAATCAATAAAGAATAGGAAAACTGTAGCTAGAGGTCTATTTTTCTGGTACTGCAAATTGACATTATGTATGTGTACTATTACTAGTGTTAATTATAACAATGATAACCCCTAACTATTCTGCTGGCAAACATTATAGTCCCTAACTAGAACCATTATATACATATGTGATCAGCTGGAAGGAGACAGAGATTTAAGAATTCATATCTTTTTATGTGTGGTTTATTCTGGAAGGAAAGGGTGGCTTATCATTTACAAAAGCACCGCAAAATGCACGAAATCTAGGTTATGGGAGAATCTCTATGCATGCATGTTGGCATAAGAAGAAAAAGATATATGATCTCTTCTTCTTTCTTCTTTCTTCTTTTTTCTTTTGGGGGAGGGGAGTGTTCCTTCCCATCAGATCTTCGCAAACACAATGTCTAAAGAGTCTCCAAAGTCAAATGTCCATCTCTCCTGACTCCTGTCTCAAATAAATAAATAAAATATTAAAAAATATATGTTCTTGCAAGTGTGTTATTCTATTTTTGTTCATAAATAAGATAATAATGTATTCACCAAGGAGACATATATATCTTAATATTTGTTGACCTTAATGAGTGAAGTCGTTGGACTAAATGGTCTTTGGCAGTGACACACATGCAACTAGACCTACCTTCAAACTACCCCATCATCAATCCAAATACCTATTGGATTTGGTTTCTAATTGCACAGTTTTATTATGTCATCTATTCGTAAACAAGCTTTCATTCATAGACAAAATGAAGTTAGGTCTTTGGCTGTGAAATTAGGTCATCCCAAATCAACTTAGTCAAATGCATTCCTTGGTTGGTGGTCAATGTTATAATATATATAAAAACAAATAAGTATCATGCCAAGTTTTTATTTTTATTTTTATTTTTCTTGTGCATAAGTAAGTGGTAGCTAATGATCTTGATTGGATCATGGGAGGCAGCAATCATAACTTAAGGTAGTAGTGCTGTGGCAACTGGCATGCACACATCATAATATCATTTCTTAATTTCTTAATTTCTTAATCTGAGATGGATTAATTATTATAATCCAATGCATGGTCCAAAGTGCAGCATCACACACAGCTGAAAATGAAAGATTACCTAAACCAGTAATATTCACATTGTAATTAATTAATCTTATCTGTATATGTCATATATGTCATATGCAAGTACAATCGAAGCTTCGTAGCCTTTGATGGATTGGAAACCAAGTAATAACATTGCGTATTTTTCTTGTATATTTTATTACCAAATCAATGAATTTCTTAACCCTAAAATAAAATAGTCAGAGAATTAGCCTTAACCCTAACATAAAATATTTGTTCATAACTTTAGTTCACATACTCGCTTTCTCAGACATGATTGAATACACTACCTTTTTAGCTAACTACTTTTGACATTCATCATCAATGGCATGGCCCCAAAATATCATTTGAATGTGTGAAACCCCACTATTCATTTATTTTCTACACTACCAAATTAATTAAAAATATAAGATATTTAATTTCTTCATGAAGATGGGCAGTGCAAGTGCACCAAACCAACTTGAGCTAAACTAAGGTTAGCATAGAGATGCTTGTCCCATTATTTTAATGGACCCCATCAAACTCAACATGTGTGGGCCATGGGACTTATGAAGGTGAAGGCCAGGTGAGAAAATGTCAGAACTTAGAAGTGGGAAATGGGCAAAAGAAAAGACCCTAAGCAGAAGAACACATCAAGGAGAAGGAAAAGATCTTTGAGTGTTTTTTTTCCTTTCTCCTTTTTACCCTTTTTAGCTTTCCTTTTCTTCTTTAATCAACTCTGCCTTTGCCTTGTGCCTGTTGACAATCCCCGCCCCTACTCAAACGCTTAGCTTGAAACAGACTTTTCAAAATCAAATTTGTTTCTTGAAAACACTGAAATAAAAGTCTGAAAAACTCAAACCCATTACATAATGCATACCATCGTAGTCAACAAGACAACAACTACCCAATGAGTTCATGACCCAACTGCTACATTTTCTAATTGGGGCCACTTGTATTGCCTTGCCAGTCTATTTCCTTCATGCAGTGCCCTTCTGTAGAGGCCAACAAAAATACAAACCTCATTAAAAGGGAAGCAGAACTTTCAATGGAAACAAAAACAGAGAATAAAAGAGTTGCAATGCAAACAAAACAAAACAAAACAAGTTCTGATGAACGAAGCATTCTCATTTTGTTTTCAAAAAGCAAAGAAAACAACCACTTTTATATTTTTAAAACCAAATAAAAAAGACAACCTTTGGCACCACGAGAGGGGCTCATATAACTTTCCGTTGATTTCGCTCCTGCTTATGTTGCATGAAGAAGCCGCGCATTAAAAATCCTATATCCACCATCTCCCGCGATTGCCGCACAAAATAGAAATTAAATTCAAAAAAGCGAAAAACTAAAGGGAAAAGAAAAGAAGAAGAAAAAGTTAGAGAGAGAAAGCGATGCGAGTGAAAGAAGAATGAATCATTGAGATAACAAACAAACATTCTATCTTTGGATTGTTTGTATAAAACCCATTTCTGTTTGCTCCTCAATTCCAGCTCTACAATTTCCATTTTTTGATGCTTTGAGCTAACAAACTGCATCCTAACAAACTCGGGTTGGTTGCTCTGGACTTCCGACCCGAGCTCAGCTGACAGTTTCCTGATCCGGGTCGACCCAGAGTTTGGCGGGTGTGCCGTAAATGGTTATTGGGTAGACGGCCGGCGATGGGTTGCGTGAGCTCGAAGCAAGCAGTGTCGGTGACGCCTGCGTTCGACCACTCGGGCGCGTTCAGGGACAATGTGGGGAATTCGGGTAGAAGTCGGGTCGGGTTGGGGGAGGTGGAGAAGAAGAGTAAGAAGGGCGCTGAGTTGGGTGGGAGCGAGTTGGGTGAGTCGGGAAGAGCGAGTTCAAATGGTGGCTGCGGTGGTAATTATCATAAGAGTAACAATAGTTATTGCGAGTCTTTGAGTTTCAGATTGAGTAATCTGCAGAAGTATGTGGAGGGTGAGCAGGTGGCCGCCGGCTGGCCGGCTTGGCTCAGCGCCGTCGCCGGTGAAGCCATTCAAGGTTGGGTCCCACTCCGCGCCGATGCCTATGAGAAATTAGAGAAGGTTCTTTCTCTTTCTCACTCATTTTGTTAAGTTCTGTCACTTCTCTCTCTCAAGTTTTGAGTTTTTGTGTGATGATATTAATTTAATTTGCTTGGTTTCTCATTCCTGTTCAAAAAAGTTTTGGCTTTTACAAAAATGTTGAAGATTAACGTTAAAATACAATCTAGTGTAACATTCCCATTAGTCATATTCTTGAACTTTTTAAAAAAAGTTGGCAATTTTGTCGAGAAAATTAAGCTATTTTCAACAGGGTGATCTTGCACTTAACTTTTCCTCTCCTATAAAAGATAAAAACTTTAAGCATTTACTTGCTTGAAATTGGTGGCATGCATCAGAGTAAGCTTTAAAAAAATACCTTTTTCAGATTGTTTGGAATTTTCATGAAACAGTATCTGGTTTTGTTCACATTAAAATGTGATGCTTCAAATCCAAACGGGTGTTTTTTGGACTGTCTTCTCTGCTGTCTAAACTTTTAGTACATAACTGTACTAAATCAATTTTGCTGCCCAGACTGTGCTCTTATTCAATTACAACTCTTTATACAGATTGGACAGGGTACATATAGTAGTGTGTTCCGAGCACGGGACCTCGAAACTGGGAAGATAGTTGCCTTGAAGAAGGTGCGGTTTGACAATTTTGAGCCTGAAAGCGTCAGGTTTATGGCACGAGAAATCTTGATTCTTAGAAGGCTTGACCATCCGAACGTCATTAAATTGGAGGGCTTAATTACTTCCCGATTATCATGTAGCATATACCTTGTGTTCGAGTACATGGAGCATGACATTACGGGACTCTTGTCTAATCCTGACATCAAGTTCAGTGAGGCACAGGTTTGCTTGCCTTGCCCTTGTGAATAATTGAAGTTCTCATTCATAGCCTTTTCTTTTGTGCTGTTCTACTTCAGGTTTAGTCATCTATCTTGTTATCCACTTTCATGCTAAAATGGGTGATGTTGGTTTTATTTTGTAGATTAAATGTTACATGAAGCAGCTGTTATCTGGACTTGAGCATTGTCACTCACGGGGTGTAATGCATCGGGACATTAAAGGATCGAATCTTCTGGTGAGCAACGATGGAATTTTGAAGGTGGCTGATTTTGGATTGGCAAACTTCTGTAATTCTGGGCAGAGGCAACCCCTAACCAGTCGTGTTGTCACTCTATGGTATCGGCCTCCTGAACTTTTGCTTGGATCGACAGATTATGGAGCTTCTATAGATCTTTGGAGTGTTGGCTGTGCATTTGCAGAGCTACTAATTGGGAAACCTGTTCTTCAAGGGAGGACTGAGGTGATTAACTAATCAGAATACATGGCTTTTCATTATCATTTTTAGTCCTTAAATCTGACCAATGTACCAATGGGAGCACATACAAAATCTCAATGAGAAAGTGAAAACAACTTATATTTTTGCCTTCTAGCCATTATAATTACATTAGATTTAGAGGCACATTTCACTGAGATATTTGGTGGATTGGCTTTCAAAATGAAACTCAAAGGTATAGGAAAATAATTGAAAATAAACTACAAACTGTTAGGCTGGCGTGAGCTCTTTAAAGGATGTGTATTATGCATATGCAGAGACATCCATTAGTTTCATTGGTAAAATATTCTACATGTTTCTCAACACAGCAGTCTAAAGGCAAAGTCCTCCATTGTAATTGTGCCTGCATAATTAGAGGAATTAAAGATATGTTTTTCATAACAAGTGTATAAACATATGAGAACAAACATGTGACTTAGCATGGGATAGATTAGTAAATTTCTGTTATGTATGCCATTTGAGGAATGCAAAAGAATCGTATGTTGTCATACTTTGCTTTGACTTCTCCAGATCAAGTTCTTATAGGCATTTTCCACTTGCAGGTTGAACAATTACACAAGATTTTCAAGCTTTGTGGCTCCCCACCAGATGATTACTGGAAAAAGTCCAAACTTCCTCATGCAACTCTATTTAAGCCACAACAACCTTATGATAGTTCTCTGCGGCAGACCTTTAAAGATTTGCCTACAACCACTTTGAACCTACTAGAGACTCTTCTTTCTGTAGAACCACACAAGCGTGGGACTGCCTCCTCTGCTCTTGCATCCGAGGTAACTATGCAAAATAATGTAATATTTCATTTTTTATACTTGCAGAAAACTACATATAAGAGAATGTGCTTCATTAATTCATTGCTAAATCATATGGTTCTAAAGTCCTTTTCCCCTTAGTGCACTGTGCTTCTTATTCTTGGTGCCCTAAATGGAGTATGTATGCGCAAAAATTTACCTTAAGCATCGATTCTCATCGTTCATAATCTCCTAATACAATATTCTTTATTACCATTTGCAGTATTTTAAAATGAAGCCTTATGCATGTGATCCATCGAGCTTGCCAATATACCCACCTAGCAAAGAGATTGATGCGAAAAATCGAGAGGAGGCAAAGAGGTGAGGATTCACTTTCTCTTGTATGAGAAAATTTTGTTTAGTTCCTCACCAGAATATGAAAATTGATACTTACTATTGCCACAAAATTTTCAGAAAAAAGATTGGAGGGCGAGTTCGTGGATCCGAAACAAGAAAGCAAACAAGAAAAGCACTTGGATGTAGTAAATTAGCACCAGCAGAGGTCTCTCTCTCTCTCTCTCTCTCTCTTCATGTATGTTGTTTGTGGATATACATGTTCTAAGGTTAGCATTGGAAGGTTCTTAACGGTCATCTCAACCTTGTCTTGCAGGACTTAGCAGTCCAGTCTCAAGTTTCATATAAAATCAATGGTAATAATGGAAATATTCTTAAGGAAGAAAATGCTATCACAGGCAGGGAGTTGCCAAAGCCATCAGCTGGTAAAGTAGAAGAGTCTTCGCATGTAAAGAATGCATCTCAAGGAGACATTCCCTTCTCTGGTCCATTAGAGGTTTCTACATCAAGTGGTTTTGCATGGGCAAAAAGGCGAAAAGATGATGCTTCCATAAGATCTCATACTCGGTCTATTTCAAGAGGACACATTTTTAATGCAATAGAACCTCCGATTGCAGTGCATACAAGAAATAACTTTGACTCAAGAAGGCATGAAAATGGGGAACTCAAGTACAGGGTGCGCACTGACTCTAGAGGGCATGATTCATATGAGATAGCAAAGCTCGCAATGATGAAACAATGGGGCAAGCTTGAGCATCCAGATTCCTTTGATGCTTCGGATGGGTACCACTCACAGGAATTATCATTGGCACTTTATCAGAGAGAGGAAATGGCAGCTAAAAGTGATCTGGTAAGTTTGTACGATGTAAGAATTTAGATACATTACTAATTTGTCAAAGACTAATGTAATGTATCATGATAACTGAATCACACTCCTGGTTTTCTGACTTTTAACTTATGGCGTCATTTTTTAAATATTAATAACCATTAATTTTTCTGGTGGGGAAATTTCTTCTGAGTCCCATTCAAGATGGCAGATTTGCACATCTATTATATTCAGCAAGTTCATTTAATTTTCATGTGACAACTGGGCATGGCCTTAGAGTTTAAGATGGTTGAAAAGTTGGTTGAATTGAACACAAAGGAAAACAAGTGCCCTCAATATATATAATCACCTAGCTTCTTTAGCCTCATTAATTTTGGTTTTGTGACAGGGTTTTCAACTTCAAGATCAAGGAGACAAGGTTGAATTTTCCGGACCATTGTTGTCTCAACCATATAGAGTTGATGAACTTTTAGAAAGACATGAGCGCCACATCAGAAGGACGACCCGGAACTCATGGTTCCATAGAGGTACAAGACTAATACTATGAATTATTATGTATATCTTCTATAAGTGTTTTCCCACAGACTCTGGCTTGGAAAGAAATTAGTTTTTGTTTAAAAATTGAAGTCAGAATACTATGGTTAATGGTTATTCTTAGTTTGTACTTTATTTGACCAAGATAGTTCTTAAGCAAAGGTTTAAAGTGCACCTTAATGATTTTTCTAATGGCCTTTGTGTGGCTAAAGATTGTTACATCTGAAATGCAGGTAAGAAGCAGGGGAAGTAATTGACTGATAGGCCGCGTTTGAGTAAATTAGGAAGAGAGCTGGTCTCGACAACGAAACAGATAATACAAGAGTTCAGCTTGGGAGCTGGCATTTCCAACTAGGCTGCCATATCAACTATTTGAGAAAGTGAAAATCTCCACCACAAACTCGGTGACAAAAGAGACAGAAACTACATTTCCACTTGAGGTTATTTGGAAGAGGTGGAAAGAATGGTAGAGAATGATGGGTTCTCTTCTTCAGAATAACATCTGTTTTCTCTCTTATTCAAAACTTTTTGTTTGCCTAATTAGTTCCTCGTTTCAAATTATTTTTTTGTAAAAGTCCCATTGGGCAAATGTATAGATTAGTGATTATGGTTTCTGAGGAAAAGCCTTGTATAGTTTCTTGTTTCGCAGGCTAAGGCATTATCCTTATAGCTTTGGTTCTTCTGAACTTCTTAAAATTTCAGAAGAGTCTTGAAACAAATTTTAGAAAAATAGCAAAAAGGAAAGATTCTATAGCCCATGCAAGATGATCTTTCTTCCTTATAAACTCCATTCACAGGCTGCATATATAAACGTTAGACGAGCTTGATCAATCATCACAGAGAACATTCTGAGCCCCAAAATCTGAAACCCTCAAGCTCAGATCAAATAACTCAGCTCAGGGCTGAAATCATTGCAGAGATATAACATTCAGAGGCCCAAAATCTGAAAGCCTCAAGCTCAGGTCAAATAACTCAGCTCAGGGCTCAGTGTTTGAACTAAAATCACAAGCATTACATGTCCATCATAGCTAAAGCTAAACCATATCTTCTGCTAAATATCCAAAACCTTGATATGAATGTTTGTTTCTGCAACTGATAGTAACCACAACCTTAGCTGCAATGCAACTACAACTTTGGGAGCTTTGTCTTGGACTCTCATGTCAAAGAATCATATGGTCATTTCACTTGTAGACAAATTCAGGTAAAACCAGCAGGAAGAAGATGCAAACTCTGTTCATAGCTAGATTTAAATTCCATTCAAATCATAATATAACCACACTGCATCAGCAACTAATAGAATCAGAACAAATACAAAACAACATTAACTATCTAAAATCTTATCTACTAGGCTCTTCTGGATAGAGCAAAGAGAGTGGTGCAAATCAGAGCATGGGTATTTTAGTAAAAATGGAGGGCTCCAGCCTCCATCATTACAATGTAAAGGGGTACATGAAAAGGAACCAATGGGCCAATGTGTCACTGCCGTTGCCATATAAAAAAAGAATTATATAGTGCACTAAAATTAATTATTTAATCTGAAATTATTCACCAGCAAACACCAGCAAACAGAGCTTTTCCTTTTGAGATTAAAGTAAAGACCATTTTCATAATGTGGGCCCTCCATGTTGATTAAAACAGAGTTAAGGAAGCAATTG
Source organism: Prunus avium (assembly GCF_965620075.1). Classification (NCBI taxonomy): domain Eukaryota; kingdom Viridiplantae; phylum Streptophyta; class Magnoliopsida; order Rosales; family Rosaceae; genus Prunus; species Prunus avium. Next base: position 28,126,496 of record NC_142288.1, on the reverse strand, counting down.
GTATTTACTGTTACCATGATTACCCCAACAAACACATGATGGTGAAGCTGGGTGAAGGTTCTGTTTTTCATAAAACTTCACATTTGGAAGATGAGATCTCACTTTCATAATCTTCTTCCCCAATTCATAATATTCTCTCAAATTATGCTGGGCTGCACATGGCATGCATGGAGTGGCTGCAATCATTTTCATGGACCCCGCTTGAGATGATGATTGCAATCTCACCGTTCATGCTGTTGACTTTTTGCTTAATCACCTCACTTGCATTGCATGCAAGGCACGTGGGTTTAGATCTCCTTGACCCTGTGATCCTAGCTCTGACCCAACATGTGCCTCTGATTTCTGCAATGACAATGTTCCTTTGATTACAATTTACAAGGAATTTTATAGAGATCAACAAAATAACAACTTAAAATACTCAATGGTATTGTATTGTTAATTAAACCAATATAGCGCCTTTGATTCTCTGAGGATTTTGCTTCCAATCTTGGCTGCCTTTCTTATCCCCCTAATAACATGGAAACATCAAGTTCCCCCTTTTTTTTTTTTAAAGTATTATTCTTGAACTCGGATATAGAGTAGGAGCACATACACTCTAACCAACTTGGTTAAGCACACTACTAAAAAACTGGGCTAAAAGCACGAATTTTATTTGTGTTCTTTGTTTCAAACAGCACGGATAATCGTGCCCTATGAAAATAGCAACGGTGCAGCCACTTTATAGTGGTCGGTCTCCTGTATAGGGGTTTCTATTGATTATAGAGCACAAATATACTGATTCGTGGCAAATATTTAGAGCACGAAATAAAGCATTTGTGCTTATAGAGTAGATGGCCCCACCAAAACTCCACCTCTTGATAGTAGCTCTTTGAGAATACGAAAATAATACTTTTTTATTCAATATGAACACAAATTTCTCTAAACGTGGCTAAAAGGCAAACTTTTTAAAAATAAAAATAAAAAAATGAAAATAAACTCAGATACCAAAAACAAATAAATTTTGTTACAATAATTATTTTGTACAACTCTGAGTATCTCCGTATTTTATTGATTTGCAGTACAACCCACTTAATTTGCAACAAAGTCCCTCCTGAGTACTGACAATATCATCGTCCAATCTCCAGATCTGCTTTCTTCCTCCAAGTTCTCTAACATCTTCATCTTCCCATTTCAAAACTGGATACAATCAGATTTAGTGAACAAAAACAAAGATGCTAAAAAATTACCAGAAATCAAATCAAAGAAAATTTAATTGATATTAATGGGCATAACAAAATTCTCAAAAAATATAGAACTCAAGATTCATTCATAAACTCACCCATAAACAACAAATTTCATGTCCAAAATCAAAGAAAGAAATTAAATAAGATAAACCTAGATTCTCACATCAGCACCCAAAAAGAGATAAACAAAAAACTAGACAGAAAATTTACTTGAGAGAAATCACTGGATATGGAGCGGATCTACCTATATCCGATAATCCGATCCGAAATATTTATTTTCATAAATTTTCAAATTAACAAAACTAACACAGAATATATTAAAAAACAATCCATAAAAGAATATGATAATTGCATCCAAAATATTCAATTACACTTCAACATGAACGAAAATCTTACAGCTCCACCAAAATACTTTCATCTTAGTCTTGCATTTCTTGTGTATTTCAGTGACTGAGAGAGAGAGAGAGGGAGAGAGAGAGAGAGAGAGAGAGAGGTCTGCTTTACCCCGAAAAATAGATGAGGTCTGAGAGAAGGTGAGAAGAAGAAGATGATGAGTAATGGAGAAGAGAGAGTAGATCGAGAAAAATGGGCGACGACTTGGCACCAACTTGTGCACCAACTCTCTAACAGAGGTGGAGCCTGCGAATACAACGGGTCCCACGCTCTATTAGAGAGTTGGTGCCCAAAGTTGGTGTCTCTAATATTTTCCGTGTGTTAATAATAGGTTAAGAATGTGAGGTAAGAGTGGGAAATAAAATAAATAAAATAAATAGAATAAGGAAAGGAGGGAGCCGTGTGTTGTTGTCCAACTTATTTTTTTTTTAAATACTTTTTTTGCAACACTTGAGACACAATTTAAAAAGAGAGTAAGGAGGGAAACAAAATTATAAAAAATAAAAAAAGACAGGAAGATAGAGAGAGAGACAGACAGACAGAGAGAGAGGCGCCTCTTAGAGAAATCATTACTTTTTACTTTGTTTACAGTATTGACACAATTTAAAGCATTCGGGCTCTATAGAACATTTAAAAGAACACAAATTCTTTTTACCAAAAAAAAAAAAAACACAAATTCAATATCCGTGCTCTATCTATAGAGTATAGACTATCTTACTTTTAAAAAAAAAAAAAAATGAAAAGGCTATCATACTTTGATTATGAACAAAAAAATAAAGACTATCATACTTTGAAATGTGTGCGGTACAATGCCACAAAATTCAATATTCGTGCCCAATACTGAGTCATAATAGTGTAAGTAACAAGAGACATGCTTTTTTATTGGTATAAGGCACAAATAATGTTTTATGGTTAGAATTTTTTATTAGTACAATATCTAAGAAAAATGCACAAAAGTATATTTTTCATGGTTAAAAAAGCTTCAACTATTCAAAAAGTGTAGTGACAAACTCTATGCTATGATATTTGGCCACAAAATTTGTGCTTAAACCGCTTAGGCACAATTATTTGCTTTTTCTATTGTCATTGGACACAAAACTATTATGTCTTCTTTACATATCACACAAATACTAGTATTTGTGTAAAATGTAATTCAAAAAGACATGAACTTTATTTTTGTGATCTTTGGGTCGTGCCTTTAGCCCACTTTTCTAGTAGTGGCACCTGTCTGCAAATATAGAAAATTTTGTGTAATAATGTCTTCAAAAAATAATATTCTAAACTACTATAACATACACAAGTATTGTATTGGTTAACAAGCTTAACTTACGTATACTTTAATTACATTTAGTATAAAAATAGAAAAAATATGTATACGAGAATAATGAGATTTCCTTGTATAGAGAGAGAGAGAATTATGTATTTTATTTAAATGTAAATAACAATGTGTTAAATAAAAGCAGCTCTATGCTCAAATTTGGGTCACTAATTATACCTTAATCACTACGCATGGATGACAAAATAAAAATATCATTCTTCTCCTAAATTTAATCATTCTCTATTGTTGTTGTTGTCATCCATACACAAACCTGAATTTTATTAGTATTCTATCAGTATTGGACCAACAAATCATTAGTGACAAATTGTCATTAGTGACATCAACGAAGCTAAAATTGATTAGACAGTGACTGCCAAACTAATCAATAATTCTAACTGATTAATGTGATAATACAATGTGTTTTACAAAATTACTATCTAATAAAGAGAGATTGCTTGCTTGCCCAGCACAATTAACAATTAACTGTCACCGTCCATTACTTGGACCGGACGAAAGTATGTAAATGGACGGCACTGATTGGTGCCTTAAGAAAAACCAAGAGATGGACTTTCACACCAAGCAAACAGGCGGCCCAGAGTTTGACCAGAAAACAAAAAGAAACGGCCCAAACTTGGAGGGACCAATCCTTTGAGGGTAATTATTCACTACTTTCCAGACCGCAACAGTAGGTGGTCTGGTCTGCATCTCCTGATGGTGAAGCTTGTTTGAACTTCCATATTTATCCGACTCGTGATTGGTATATACCAATGCCAGTTGGTGGTCCGCAACACAGCTAAGCTAAGCTTGCCCAATGTTTGACTTTCACCAAACGGACACACGTGAGATCAATCACGTCACGTGGTTTCCAGTTGCTAGACGACAGCGCTTGGCACTTCAAAGCTGTCGTATTGTCGAGAAAGAGCAAAAGGCGTTTCGGGAAACGTACAAGTTGAAGAAGAAGATTAGAAGAAGCGAAATAAATAAATAAACGTTTTGATGAAACAAGTGCCGTCAGATCGAGTGACGTGTCAAAACCATATGGCACCCAGAGAGAGAGCGGAGAGTAGCGCACTGCGCACACAACAATTTTTAGGTATGGGGATTGGGAATTGCTACACTACGACATGACGTTCTTTCGATCGTACCCCACGTCTCCTCAGAAAGCTGAAAACATTGGGATTTTAATCTTTGGAAAACCTTGCACTGTAAATCTGACAAAATATACGAATAATAATGAAGAAAAAAGAATCTTTCACTTATTAATTAATTATAAATTTGTATATTGCATGTAAATTAGTGGTCTCACGTTCGAACTTTTATGATACACTGATATGTAAATTAGTAGTCTCGGGTTTGAACTCCCATGACAATGTATGTGAGAAAATTCCCTTTATTTTTTCTACCTTTTGCAAAAACTTGAAATAAATTTAACTTCTTTTCGCAACAAATTTCCTAAATGACAAAGTTGTTACATTTTTAGAATATTCGTATTGGACGGTTATTTTTTAGAATATGAAAAATTTATAAATGACTTTTCAAATGAATGTATCTCTCAAAAAGAAACAATTTGGACAAAATGATAATATTTCAGACACAAACAGAAGCCTAAAAAGAGAAAAAAATAATTTTTAACTTAACAGTTTTCAGTGTACCATTTTTACCAAGACCCAAGAAAGAAACGTAATCTTTTTCAGACAGTAACAGTTGTCTTTAATCTTTGTTTAACTTTGTAACTAATCAATTATTAATTAATTTTCCAGTTTCGTATTTGCCACGTAGGGTCGGTGCCCGATCCATCTTCGCGCTGCCCGAATCCAAACAACAGCAAAAACAAAAAAAAAGAAGAAAATTAAGAAAAACAAAAGAAAAGAAAGCGAGAGTTGCAGACACACAGGTGCCAAGGACAAGGAGACGGGTCTGATAATTTTCTCCTTTTCAGTCCACTACGCTTCTCTCTCTCTCTCTCTCTCTCTCTAAATTCCTACGGATTTCTAATTCCCTCTCTCGTATTTGCTTTCTCTTCCCAAAACCCCTCCACTCTCACTTCTTCTTAGAAATTCAATTTACCCTTTTTGTTCTATCTTCCCATTTTCCTCAATTGGCGAATTCTTTTGCATTTCGGGAAACGCCGGAAAGGTTGGTTCGTTCGGGTCGGGTTTGGGTCGTCGTAGAACCGGATAAGGACGAGATCTGGCTAAACCTATTTCTTGGGTTCGAAATTGTGATCCAATCGGAGCTTCAGTGAATTACCGTTTTGGATCCGATCGGGGGAGAAACAGCGCCATCAGATGGCGCTGTTCAGACGATTATTTTATCGGAAGCCGCCGGATCGGCTTCTCGAGATCTCCGAACGGGTGTACGGTACGTCACCCTTTCGTCTCTCATTGACAATTTTGCGAAATTCTGGTTTTTTTGTGTGCTCAATTGTTGAAGTGTCGTGTGGTTTCGGGGCAATGCCATTGAATTTGCGTCAAATTGAGAGTTTTTTTTTGGGGTTCTTGCTGTAATGCATTATGCTCGGTGTACATTTTGTTGTAGAATTATCCTCATTATTTGTGCGCACATGTTGTTTTTTTTGTAAGTATTGAACAAATGATGGGAAGTAGTTCCCTGCTTTGCTTGAATTGTACAATTGATACTTTGATATGGTAAAACCAGCTGAGGTAGAGCTGTAGAGTTACAAGAAAAGTTGAGGAGATTGAATTTCACTGCTTCTGTTAGTGAGTCACTCTGAAACTGTATTCTATTCATATTGGCTTTATTGCGCTCTTGATCATGTGCCTGATGTTGAAATGGAGCTCAATTGAGAAAGAAAGATTTTAGTTCTCCTTCTTGGTCTAAACCTTTTGTGGGTTGTGAGAAATGTAGAAAGGTTTCGTCATGTGACATTACCGTCTTTTGAGAAATTAAGATATTCTTCTCTCTGTAATTTCTTCAACATGGTTTTTCTTTAAAAACTGATAAATTTGTTTGAATAAATTGTATATCATTGCTTTATGGATGGTGGAAGTTTATGCATTTTTTATATTCTTTTCTGTTTCGATGCTCTTATGTGGATTTTATTTCTTTAGCAATTCTCTTAGTTGAAAATTGTGATACATTAGTGTCAATGGGATTGATTGTTACTTCCTTTTCCTCTTTATATGCAGTTTTTGATTGCTGCTTCTCCACCGATGTCTTGGAAGAAGATGAGTACAAAGTATACTTGGGTGGCATTGTAGCACAATTACAAGACTACTTTCCAGATGCTTCTTTCATGGTGTTTAACTTTAGAGAAGGGGACAGGCGGAGTCAAATTTCAGACGTGCTATCTCAGTATGACATGACAGTTATGGATTACCCTCGGCAATATGAGGGTTGCCCACTGTTGCCACTAGAGATGATTCATCACTTCCTTCGATCAAGTGAAAGTTGGTTGTCATTGGAGGGGCAACAGAATGTGCTGTTGATGCACTGTGAAAGAGGAGGATGGCCTGTCCTTGCGTTTATGCTTGCAGGTCTTCTGCTATACCGTAAGCAATACAATGGGGAGCAGAAGACTCTTGAAATGGTTTACAAGCAAGCTCCTAGGGAACTTCTCCATCTTTTGTCTCCTTTAAACCCACAGCCTTCACAGCTGAGATATCTTCAATACATTTCACGAAGAAATTTGGGATCTGACTGGCCTCCATCAGATACACCTTTACTTTTGGATTGTCTGATACTTAGAAACCTTCCACTTTTTGATGACGGAAAAGGTTGCAGGCCTTTCATACGTGTTTATGGTCAAGACCCTTCCACACCGGCTAACAGAACTTCTAAGCTTCTCTTTTCAACTTTAAAGAATGAAAAGAATACCCACCTCTATGTACAGGTAATGTCTACTTCATGCAACAAAAACTGATGAATAAGATAATTTTTTTTGAAGCGTTCTTATGAATCCTAATCGCAGGCAGAGTGTGTGCTGGTAAAAATTGATATTCGTTGCCGTGTTCGAGGGGATGTGGTTCTTGAATGCATCCACCTGGATGAAGATCTCGTTCGTGAGGAGATGATGCTCAGGGTTATGTTCCACACAGCATTTGTACGGTCAAATATATTGATGCTTGGCCGTGATGATATTGATATTCTTTGGGATGCCAAGGATCAGTTCTCAAAGGACTTTAGAGCAGAGGTATGTTATTGTTTATTTTATATTGATGTCCTTTTCTGAAGCTGTAGGAGTTGAATGCATACTGAAATCTGTATCAGGTACTTTTTCTGGACGCTGATGCTGTTGTGCCTAATCTCACCACAGTTGTGGCAAGTGAAGATGGAAATGAGACAGGGAGTGCTTCACCTGAGGAATTTTTTGAGGTGGAAGAGATCTTTAGCAATGTAATGGATGCACAGGAAGTGAAGGTGGACTTCCACACTTCCATGACTCACAGCAATACTCTCAAAGATATAGATCAGAAAGAAGTCTGGAAGGAGGATTTAGATCCTCATGCATTCCTAGACTGTACATCAGATGATGGGAAACACAAAAAGGACAGAAAGGCGGATTCTAATATTGATGCGGTGAAGGACATTGCTGTTGACGACGTGAAGTACAAGCTGGATGAGGTGGATTCAAATCTCGATGCAGTGAAAGACATTGCTGTGGATGATGGAGATATGAAGTCAAATTCCATCGTGATTGCTGCTGATGTGCGGAATCAGACTGGAACTAAGGAAGTGGTAGAAGAGGTGTGTCGGAAATTGGAAGAGATGGAAGATATAATTAATGAAGAAGACTCGGCTATACAGAAGAGGTTCGAGACCAAGATTTCACAACAACAAGTGAGTGCTGAGGTCTCTAGACAAAAAGCTGAGAAATTGCAGCCACCTGCTTCTAGGAAACAGCCTTCATTGAACACAAAAGTAGCTGCAGAAACAACCGTAGCAAAACAGAAGACTAAACAACTAGAAACTCAGGGTCCTTCAGCAAAAGTAGCTAAACCAAACGCAGTATCTAGGTGGATTCCCCCTAACAAAGGCTCTTATACTAATTCAATGCATGTTTCATATCCACCATCAAGATATAATAGTGCACCAGCTGCTTTTACAAGTATTGCTTCTTCAAAAGATACAAATGCAAATGCTAAATTGAAGGCTTCTTCTGTTAATACTGCTTCTGGGACTGTAGTTTCGAAGGATGTGGAAAATGAACCTAAACATGGTAAGGTGGATGCTTTGAAGCCTTCAAAGTCTGCACCAGAGACACTTACGGAGACACTTGCATCCTGCTTGCCATCAACACTACCACCAATTCAAGAGACAGAGTCTTCCTCTATTTCAACAGCACATATTGGCCTCCAACAAGTAGTGCCCACTCCACCTCCGCCTCCACCTCCTCCACCTATGTCTCACATCTCTTCATTGTACACTCACCCTCCTAAGTCTTTGTCACCAGCTACCTCGTTGTCACGGGTAGCTGCAACAGCAACTCCTCCACCTCCTCCTCCTCCTCCACCACCACCACCTCCACCGCCACCTCTTCTAAGTACAAATTTCGTCTCCTTGAAGGCCCCTTCACTCTCTTCCTCTTTTCTATCTCCTCCCCCACCTCCACCTCCACCTCCACCTCCACCTCCACCTCCACCTCCACCTTTATCTGTTCCGTCATCTAGGAGGCAGAATACCGGTATAGCTTTTCCCCCTGCACCTCCACCTCCCCCTCCCTTGCAATCTGGTGGGCAGAATAGTGGCACCATGTTGACTTCACAGCCTTCTTCATCTCTTTGGAAGGTTGGGTACTCTTCAGCTGCCCGTGTTATGGTGGCAACTTCTCAAAATTCACCGCCTCCCCCTCCACCTCCACCTCCTTATGTTGTAAGTGCATTGAAACCTCTTGGAGTTGAAGTACTCACTCTACCACCACCACCACCACCACCACCACCGCCACCACCACCTGCTTGTGTTACTCCACCTCCTCCTCCACCGCCTCCTCCTATGGCTAGAGTATCATCTACTCCACCTCCGCCGCCCCCACCTCCTTTATATGGAGCTCCACCACCACCACCACCTCCAATGCAAGGAGCTCCACCCCCTCCACCGCCACCTCCTTTACGTGGAACTCCACCTCCACCACCCCCACCACCATTTTCAGTACATGGAGCACCTCCACCACCACCACCACCTCCAATGCATGGAGCCCCACCTCCACCACCCCCTCCAATGCATGGAGCCCCACCTCCACCACCCCCTCCAATGCGTGGGGGACCACCTCCACCACCTTCAGGGCATGGTGCACCTCCTCCTCCTCCACCTCCTGGTGGAGGTCGCCCTCCTCCACTGCCTGGAGCACCACCTCCGCCACCACCTCCAGGGGGTCGTGGTCCTGGGCCTCCTGCTCCACCTGGTCCTCCAGGTGGTGCTCCACCACCTCCAGGAGGTCGTGGTCTTGGGCCTCCTGGGAGAGGGCGCGGACGTGGGATTGGGGCTGCTGCCACAGCACCTCGAAGGTCCTCCTTGAAACCACTACATTGGAGCAAGGTGACAAGGGCGTTGCAAGGAAGCCTGTGGGAAGAACTGCAAAGACATGGAGAGACTCAAACGTAATCCATTTTATTTTTCTACTTATCATTGCATTAGTAGGATGTTTTCTATAAAAAAAAAATTATGTTGTTGCTTTGAAGGATCATACATGTTCCACACACACACATTCATTCCTGATCACTAATGTGCTGCTCTTTACTCTAGTGCACCAGACTTTGACGTGTCAGAGATAGAGAGCCTTTTCTCTGCTACAGTTCCAAAACCTGCTGATTCAGGAGGTAAATCTGGAGGGCGCCGCAAGTCTACTGGTTCCAAAACTGAAAAAGTCCACCTGGTAATTTTATATAATTGGTTATTTTGCTGTATAATCATTGCATCTTCTAAAAGTTATACTTGTGAAAGGTGATTCTTTTGATTGTTCCTTTTTGTGGTTATGAGATTCGATTCTTCTTTTCCAGACTTTATTGCCTGCCTTATTTTGAATAATAAAGTGTACAAAGTTTTGTTCCTATAACAAAAGAAAATGTAACTTGCAATTTTTCAAGGATGAAGACATGGAAAAGTATTTTGTATGTGCTAATATAAAGTTTTTCTCCTGGCTATCCATTGTGGCTGCCTTCCTTTTAATGCTTTGGACAAAAAATTCATTGAAATAGTGTGGGCAGGAAACTGTAACATGACTTTTCATATATTTTCAACACCTGTATATCAGATATGTTCTGTTAGAATGAAACTATTTGTCGTCCATCCCTCCATGCCCCTGGAGTTTTTTTTGTGTATAGTTGCACTTAATATTGATTACTTGAGTGTGCAATGATGCCGCTTGTTACCTATATTTGTTAAAGCAAAGATTTATTTGATGAAGTTTCTTTTTTCTTTTTGCAATATAATGTTAGATGCTATTACTTCTCTACTTTCTTACTATGATTCGCTGTGTACCACATTTTAGATTGACCTGAGAAGGGCAAACAACACTGAAATTATGCTTACAAAAGTTAAGATGCCGCTCTCTGATATGATGGTAAGCTGACACAGTTGAATTTCTTCTTCTTTTTTCCTTGAACTTAATTTTCCACGCTGTGAATATAGATAATTTGCATATCTGATGAATCTTCCTTATTGGCTTTTAATTTCCAAATTTCGAATGCTGATGTAATAATTGAACATTTTTCTTACTTAGCTAATGATGTATTGTTATGCATATTTTCAGGCTTCAGTTTTAGCAATGGATGAGTCAGTATTAGATGTTGATCAGGTGGAAAATTTAATCAAATTTTGTCCTACTAAAGAGGAGATGGAACTTCTCAAGGTGTAGCTTCTATTTTATTTAGAATATTTTTTTACTATTTGTTGGTTATTCTTTAGTCCTTGTTCACATTTAAGAGATTTTCACTTTTGTATTTGCTTTTAAGTGTCGCCATCTTCTCATTAAATTATATATTTGCTTGGTTGTGATTTCTGTTGTTTAGAATTACACTGGTGACAAGGAGACGCTGGGAAAGTGTGAACAGGTATGCCAAATTCACAACATTTCATTCTTGACCAGGCTATATTATTTTCTTGAAGTATTTCCCTGGGTAGATTTTTTACTATGATTGAGTTATTACCTCTGGCCCTTTCTGTGTCATATACAAAAGCTTTGACTGGGTTTTGAATATTTTAAATTATGAAATTATGAGATTATGATTCAACTCTTCTAATGTCCCAATGATCTTGTCCTCCTTGACGTTATAATGTTGGAGAGACTGATGCCGTTATGTGCATATTTGATTTTTATTTCTCTTGAATATTTTTACAGCTATAAGTAATTGTCAGATATATAAAGTCTATGTACATTTGTTATGTTTCAGTACTTTTTGGAGTTGATGAAAGTGCCTCGGGTGGAGTCAAAGTTGAGAGTATTTTCTTTCAAGATTCAGTTCGGCTCTCAGGTTTGGTAGTATCTGTTTTTTTTTCCCTGATGTCAGTAAATAAGACCTAAATAATATCTTCTTTGCATCATTGCCTGATTATTTAACTCTTTTACAGGTTTCGGAATTCAAAAAAAGTTTAAACACAGTAAACTCTGCATGCGAGGAGGTATGTCACTACTAAGAATGAATTGCTTCCTGCAGTATATAGACACCAGTTTTAACTTGGTAATCGATTACTGCTCAATTAGGTTCGGAACTCTGGCAAGTTGAAGGAAATTATGAAGAGTATTCTTTTTCTGGGGAACACACTGAACCAAGGAACTGCAAGGGGTAAGTTGTAGCGGAAGTTTTTTTATGTTTCTTGACTTAGGGCATAGTAGGAAGGTTCTTTTATATGTTTCTTAAAGTAGATACTTGGGCTATTTTACGTCTCCATGAGTAGCATGGTCAATGTTGTAGACTGGGATGTAGCACTGCCTCAGGTCTCTGAATAGCTTTTAGAAGCTTGTGTGCCATTTGATTTAACCATATGCAATACCTTGGGGAACATTGTGCTGCTGTTTGAAAATTCAGAGCACTGTTGGGTTCGAAGAGAGATTTGTTTAATCTTTGCATCACGTTCTTCTATGCATTGTGCTTCTGATTGAAAGTTCAGAGCACTGTTGGGTTCGAAGAGAAAGATTGATTAATCTTTGCATCACTTTCTTCTATGCATTGGCCAGTAAATAATTCAATTAGGCTTCTACAGTCTATGGTCTATGCCCAACTTTATTCTGAGGCATGTGCTTCACATGCTGAAACTGTGTACAATTTTTTAAGCTGATACCAAGGACTTGATCATGGAATTTTTAGATGGGCCTAGGAATTTATCCTTTACAGCCAAGACCGGCAATAGCATCCATTATATTTGAAACCATTTCTTTGCACTTGGCTTAGTTTGATGTTATTTTTCTGATTTTTCTTGCATACTTATTTTTTATATTACAAAACTGGTTTCACAATAATGTAATAATATTTCCCGAAGTAGCCTTGGTGAAATAAAATGAATTGTCAAATGTTTTATGCAGGTTCTGCTGTTGGGTTTAAATTGGACAGTCTACCGAAGCTCTATGATACACGTTCCATTAATAGTAAGATGACACTCATGCATTATCTTTGTAAGGTATGTTTCTTAAATTTTTTTGGTTATGCATATGAAACTTATGTTTTGTGGCTCAATGGTATATTCTATTCTTGGTGAGCTAGTTATATATAAGAAAGAAAATTCATGTAGTAAACTCAGAGGGACTGGATGTATTTTATTCTGGATAGAATCCTAGGTACTCTTTAAATATGATATGTCAGGTTAACATTTATGCTCTGTGTGGTGTTGTATTGTTGAGTTGTCAATCAAATTGCTTTCTTGTATTGTTGAGGTGGGCATCTAGTCTAGTATCATTGTAGCTTCTTTTGTGTTTTTTAATACAATATCAGTTCCTTTTCAAAAGAAAAAAGAAAAATTGAATTATGCTGTGTGGCTAGATGATTTAAGTGAAGCGCAGTTGATTCCCAACCCCAATGGTCTGGTCCAAAAAACCATAAGGAAAGATGTTTTAGTTTCTCCTTGAGATAATAGCATGATTGGAAGCAGGAAAACTATATGTTTTGCTTAGTGTTAAACTGATTGAGAACTGATGAATAAGAGATGATTGCTTGCAAAATTTATGTTTTCCTTGCCATATGTTTATGCATACAAGTTTTCAGATGGACATATTATCTGTGTTTTTTATAAATGAAAATACTGTTATAATTTGAATCTCAGCTTTGGCTTTCTTGTGTCTTAGACCCTTGCTTCTAAATCACCAGGACTTCTTGATTTTCACCAGGACCTTGTCAGCCTTGAACCTGCAACAAAGGTGCCCATCTGTTTCATTGATGTTAATTCTAAGCATTGTAGTTAGATTTGTATGTGACAGATCTCGCTTCCATGCAGATACAATTGAAGTCTTTAGCAGAAGAAATGCAAGCTATAATCAAGGGGTTAGAAAAGGTCAAGCAGGAGCTGGGGGCTTCAGAAAATGATGGCCCTGTGTCAGAGGTTTTCCATAAGGTATGTAGTCTTTCTTTTTTAATGCTTTTAAGGCTTAGTGAATGCCTTTATTTTCTTTGTCTGGTTTCTTTATCGGTGCCCTTACAAATTTTTTGTTCTTGTTTTCATTGTTGAAATTTCTAGACATTGAAAGAGTTCACTACTGTTGCGGAGACCGAAGTGGCATCTGTGACAAACCTATATTCTGTGGTGGTAATATGCTAATTGTGAACTGTCTCCTTGTCATCAGTGTTATTTTGTATTTTATGATCATAACTTTATCATTTAATTTTGACGGACAGGGTAGAAATGCAGATGCACTTGCATTATATTTTGGTGAGGATCCTGCCCGTTGTCCATTTGAGCAAGGTTAGTTGTGGATGTGATATTGATTCTTTAGATACTGAAATTAGCAAGAGGCCCAGATGCTGCCTACAATGGTATAAACATTGTAGTGCATTCTTGCATTCCCCAAGAGTATATGTTTTGAGTGGGTCCATTATACAGGTCTTTTATTTTCGGTGGGGGGAGGGGAGGGGAGTTATATCACTTTACATAGGCTTTTTACTCTTTCCATGTAGTAATTCTGAAGCTGACTGCAAACATATTGAACCCTGTTTTGATGAATGCAGTTACTGCAACTCTCTCAAATTTTGTTAAGTTGTTTCGGAAAGCACACGAAGAGAATTGCAAACAGGCTGAATTGGAGAAGAAGAAAGCAGATAAGGAAGCTGAAATGGAAAAAGCCAAGGGCATTAATCTCACAAAAAAGGCAACAAAATAGGTGAAAATTATAGTTGTTAAGTTGTTTTGGAAAGCACACAGAGAATTGCAAACAGGCTGAATTGGAGAAAATGAAAGCCGATAAGGAAGCTGAAATGGAAAGGCCAAGGGCATTAACCTCACACAAAAAAGTAACACAATAGGTGAAGATTATAGTCATGCTACCACTGCATGGGGAAATTGAGCTCTCCTGCCATACATAAGAGTGTTCGGTTGCAATGTTTCTAACCAGTGGCAAGGAGCATATTGTTTTTAGGACCCTGGTCAGAATCCTTTTCTCAGTACTTGTGCAAAGGAAAGCCCTTCAAGGTTTTATTTGGATGAGGGGAAGGGGCAACTAGTTGAGTCCTGCAGCATTTGAACTGTATGCATGAAGCTTAACTTATGCATGCTTGACAAGATGTTCAATCAAATGATCATGGTCAACTGATCAATCATGTTGGATATCGTACAAAGGAACCGGACCTTGGCTTTCACTCCGACAGTTCTATACCATGAATTGAGAAGCTAAGGTTCCCTAGGCAATCTGGTTTTGAATGCCATCATGATGTCGGATCTGGCCCCTCTGGCATCCTTCTGAGAGAGCAAGTTCAGTCTTGATTCAGCCTAGGAAATCTGGTTCTGGCTTTCACCATTCGTTTGGCATAAACTGTACAGCACCAAGGAAGATGCCTTTGGGATTGTAAAGCACACTCCTGCTGTACCATGAAATCGTGTACAAATCACACTAATCCTCTCCGTAGTTTAGAATTCAATTCATTTTCCTGTAACATAAAATTTAGTTCCTTGGTTCTTTTTCCTCGTTACATCAAAATTTTGGATAGGACCCCGTCATGATAGATGTTGTATAGGTAAATCAGGCTAAGAAAGAGAGTAGAAGACGGGGATTTTTCTTCTTTTTTTTCTTTTTTTCTTTTAGTGGTAATTGTAAAGTAACTGTAGGCTGATTTAGAAACTGCTTGTTTCGTTCTTATGGTTAATTTATGATTGAAGAACGAAGATGCTTTGCCCAAAAAAAAAACCAGAACGAAGATGCAACTCGTTTCACCAAAAGAAAAAGCAAAACGAATGAAGATACAACAAATAATTATTTTCTTTATTATTGACCTTGAAATTAAAAGATTCAGAAGAAAGCTGAAAAAAAAAGTAAAAATAAATAACAATAACAATGACAAATGCTAAAGTAATGGTCAATTGTATTTGCATGTTTCTAGTTTTGTACGCAATTACAATTAAAAAGTACAGTGAATGATAAAAATAGAATAAAGAACTTGCAAGGGCTTTCGATTGACAAGTAATTTCATATTACAATTACAATGGAATTTGACCAATGTCATGTGTCTATGCTAAATCAACACAGAACTAACTCACAAAAAGGAAAACCTATGTATCATCCACACTGTAAAAGTTGCCAATCTACTTGGCTGGCACAAAGCAACAATGACCATAAACAAACTCGTGTACAATTTTAATCTACTTTTTGTTCCCTGTGCTGTGCATAGGATCACTTGTCCTACTTTCGGATGCTTTATGTCTTGAAAGTTGCCTGGTGGTGTGATTACCAAGCAAAAGAAATCAACTTTGAATTCAAGATTGAAGAATGAAGATACAAACAATTTGCAATACCTTTTTTTTTTTCCCTATATTCTTTCCGCTGAAAATGAAGAAAGAACGATATTGGATTGGTTCTTTGAAGGGTCCTTTTGGTTGCTTGAATCAAATTCATGGAAGCTCTTTCAGAGTCTTCAAATTTCCATAGCCACCACAACTTTCTTCGTCTCTGTATTCGATCCCACAAGAGTGTTTACCTTCTTGATCAGCCCAAGAACTTGGCTTGCAGCTTTTAAAGAACATAAAGCTCACAATTGTGTCAAGAACAACAAGAACTGAGTACAAATAAGCAATCAAAAGCCCCTCTAAAGTCACGGAAGATCCAAGCTTTCCTGCAAAATGACAAGCTCTTACAACCCGGTATTGGAACAATGCTTCGATTGCAGCCAGGGCCAAGTTGACAGGCAGAGCCAGAGACAAAGCAGTTGCAGTTCTTCCTCTTATCAAAATACAAGCCTTGAGAATTGCCAAGTAGCCACCACTCCTCTCTGTCCCTGATAAAACCAATGACAAGTTGCATATTATGACAGCATTGGCAACAACTATAGAATAAAGAACAGCCCCAGATGCTGATAAGAAGAGGAGGGTGTTGGGAGACGAGAACCCAAATCCTTCAAGAAAATTGAAGGCAATGAATAGCAGAGAAAACACGGTTGCATTAGCAGAGAGGATCAAGAATGAGTTGAAAATATGGGTGTGGAGGAGTGGGGTGTAGAGAGAAATGACAGAAGAAAAAGAAGGGTGTGATGAGAAAGTTGTTGGCTTTTGGTGATTGAGATATTGAATCACAGAGGCTTTGGTTATGAGCAAGAAGGTGAGGGTGAATGGTATGGTGAAGATTGAGGAAGAGATTGTTTGGGAAAGTTTGTGGTTGAGAATTGAGAAGAATTCTGAAGAGGAAGGGAAGCCTGCAGCATCAAAAAGACTCTGAAGGCGGTTGTAAATGGTGGGCAAAAGAGAAGAGCTTGAAGGAACCAATGCTTGAGAGATGAGAACTGAAGCTGAGAAGGGTAAAGCAATGAGTGCCACAATTGAGGTGAAGAATTGGTAGTTCTGAAGAAAAGTATGGACTGAATTTCTCAGAATCTTGCCTGCTTTTGCCATTGAAATTCTTGGGTGGTCTTCTTGCATTGCAAGGGAAGAGAGATGTAGATATCAAACTGGGTGTGTAAAACACCAATAGGGTGTATATTAGAAGAGACTTGGGTTTTGCTCTCTCTCTCAGTCTAATTGGTTGGTTAGAAAGAGGGATTAAGGGGGTTGGTGTTTTGGATGCCTGGACTGGCCAACAACTAAAAACTAACAAATTTGCAGAGGTGGAGTTGTTTTGGCAAAGCTATTGTTTTTATCAAACAAATTCTTCGGACTCTTTTGGGCTTATTTTTTGTGTCTTTGTAATCTCCAAATTCCCAACATAGTAATTGGCAGAAGGAGGCCTGTTGTGGCAATTTCTTGATGTAAATTTATGAGCTGAAAGAAACCTTTTCTTCCTCATGGCTTGGCTTTTGCTGATACAAAGAGTGCCTGTTTTGGATTGCTTCTAGCACACATTGTTTTTGCTTTTTTTCTCTTTTCTTTTTGTTTCATGATGATAGCATTATTTTCTTGCTTATTATAGTTAGCTATAGCCTCATTACTACTCATGGGAAAATTTAATTTTTCTTGTGGGATCCGCTTCCCTTGAATCCTAAGTATTGCTTTATTTCTGTTTTGTTTTATACATTTGATTTGGATGTAAAATCAAAGGAAAATATGGGTGAGATTTGGACTTCAACTCTATTAAAAGAAAGGTAGTTTTTATTGTTTGCCAAATATATCTATAAATTCTATATAATCATTCTCAAAGGGCAGACATGAGCTTAGCTAGCTAAGTTGGTTAGAGCGGATGTGTCGCCCGCTTGCACTCGAGTTCGAATAGAAAATCTAGTTAAAAGTGGATCAATAACTTTTTTTTATTTATAAAATTGGTTGTAATCTTGTAGGTAGTTGGTCCATAAATTTCTGAATAGATAAATATTTGGCATTCACGCCACATATAAAGTAGGGTCCGTAATTCCTTATTTTGTAATGTTTCACGTGGCACGAGTTATATAATTCTTAGCTTGCAAGATAATTATAATAATAGCTACCTATGAAAGAAACAGGAAAAGGAAATGTGGAAAATCTTAAATACAAATCTGCTTAGACTAAGATGGGTTACCTTCTTATTATATGATTATATCAACAATTATTTATGATAATAATTTAATTCAAATTGAATCCATCAATACTTGTGAACATAAATCCTCACCGTCCATTTTGACATTAATTGCATCCCTGATAGATGGCTCCACCTCTTGAAATTATGCCACAAACACAATTGCACATCATCTATTTTGTCATGAATAATTCTAATGTGTATTTTGCTGCATTTTAATTATTTATACATCCAATCAAATCTGATAATTAGGATCCATCCATAAAGAGTGAGTGTTGCACTCTTTTAAAATGCGGATATAATATTGTTGATAATTCCATTTTAAAATTGTTGATATTTTTCGATTTAATTATGGATATGTTGTTGATAAACTTATATGCTTCATTTATATATATATTTTTTCTTTTGATAAAGCGATATTCTAGAAGTATTATAATGTACGATGAAGGGGATTTAACTTGGAGACAAGGGACGGACACATTTTTTTGATCAACTGACCTAATCTAAAAAATGGTATGTATAAAGTTGATTGGATTAATGATTTAAAATGCAATAATATGAGTGCAATTTCTGCCCAATAAGGTACAAAGATGATGAGGTACTTATCGTCTTCATAATGCCGTTGGTGCGCGGACTTTTGTCTTGGTCGGGTGGTTACTTGCCTACTTAGCTTGAGAGTTCTGTATATGCCTATATTGCCAATATTAATTAGGTTTGATGGAATATAGAAAGAGCTGTTTTGCTTTGGTGAGGTGTCTGTGTTTCTGGTGACCTTCTAACTGAAAAGTACTTAAAGAAAAATATGTTATGGTTGATGAGTAACAAACTTAAATTAATCCATCCCTGCTAAATATATAGATAGATTACATGTTTGAAATAATATGAGTTTAGTTGATATGTGTAATTCGAAGATATCAAGTATATAATTTTTTTGAATAATAGTCTAAACTATAAACGGAGGGGGGTTTCTCTCACACACTACTAAGGTGTCGTGGGGATTCGAATATGAGATTACTAGTCTGTAAGTCAAGACTCTTTTTCACTGAGTTAGACCCCGTTGAAAGAGGAGGTTATCACGTACAACTTTTTACTTGATAAAGAAGTGAACTCAAAAAATTCACTCGTGGCAACATAATGACAATGGCAAAGTGAAGCACTTCACATAAATAGACCGGCATAATTAATTCTGATTTCTTACAATCAAAGCGAAGTATATATGTTCCTTCTGGGCTGTAGATAATTGGCTATGAATCATGCACACAGCAAGATGCAAATGAAGTGAACCGTGAACATGGAAGTAGAGTCAGCATTTTTCATGTGCAGTAATTTCTTTCTTTATATACAAAACGACCTAAAAACAATTAAGACACCCTAATTGGGATTATTAATTATAATTTATTGCAAATTCAAATCCAAGACTTTTCCAACAAAGGATAGAGAGATCATAGCATAAAGTTGATAATAAATTATTCAAGAACACACATCAAGTTGGCAATTTTTATTATTTTGTGTTTGAAGTTTATTTGGCAAGAGTTGTTCGATCTACCAAATTATTGGAGCAATTCCATTTCATTTTCTTATTGTGAAAAATTATAGACCATATATGGGCTGTAGCCTAGCAAATCAAATTCTCTAGCCTTATAATTGATTTTGATTCTTCAATAATGCAAGATATTAGTTCTATCATCAAATGATTATGTTTGCAAATGACCACTTTTGTACAAAAAAGAAGAGTAAAAATTCAATGGGTTATTGAAAAAAAGCAATAAAATTAATGAAAGAAACAAAAAAAGATTATGCGCTTCTTGCATGATGGGAATTGAACATGACTCAAGATTCCAAACTCAACACATTTTGTGTGGAAACTTACCAAACCCTCCTTTGATTTGTTACCACCAAGAAATCAGATTAAACATTGTTTTAACCTAATCCTATTGTCCTTTATTGTGACATTATCCACCTAGAAATTGTACTACTTTTATTTGTTCTTTCAAAAACATTATAAAGAGAAAGAACACATTAATGTAGTGGTTTGGAACAATTACTCCCTCATGAAAGGTTAGGAATTCAAGTCCTAGAATCTGCATAGTATGTGTGAGTTTCGTATATTATCACCGCTTTCAATGAGAAATGTCCTAAAAAAATCAATATAAAAATATTTTAATGATTACGTACGTTATTGTTGGGACCTATCTATCCACACACCTTGTCAAACATCTCAAAGTACACAAAATAAAATATTGAAGAGGATTTATAATTATCTAAATCAACTTGGTGCTTATGGCATTCTAATTGATTAGATCAGTTCCAACTTAAGTGTCAATGGGTTAAGTCAACCAAGTTATAGCACACCAAATGACACCGATTGAATAATATAATAATATTACATTTTTGGAAGTGGATGTATATTTCTAATTTTTTTTATGAAAAAAAAAAAAAACTTCAGTATATATTATTGAAAGCAACTTCCTTGAAATGAAAATCATGAGTACTAACCATGGCCAATTTAATTTTTTTTTAATTTTTTTATTATCTGCCCTATAATTTAAGTTTTTTGGGCCTATCGGTGGTCTCCAAAGGGGGATCTGAATCCAATGACCCCCATTTTTGGGCTTAATGCTGAATGTAAAAGGTGCCTGGGCCAATGTTGAAATAAGGCAGCTGATGGGCTTTGCTCATCTTAATTTGAGCCTTCCTTTGAAGGTTTCTCAGTAGAAATTGGGCTAGTGCTGCCTGACCCAAGCTAGTTTATAGTTGGGCCTAAACATGACCTAACCCATACTATATTACTAATCTTACAGTAAATTACATTTTACTCCCCTGCAAGAATTCTGTAGTGAGGGCTTTGTGTATGGCTCTTAGGTGAGGTTCTGTCCCTTAATCGTTGAATTAAATTAGTTAGCCGTTGGATAAAATTGGTTAGCATGATCCAACGATTAAGAGATAATACCTCACCTAAGAGCCATATATAAGAACCTCACTTAACTATGGATCATATAATTCACTATGAACAAATTTTTATTAATTTTTTGGACGAATTCACTTTGAACCGAGAAGTTTGCATCGCATTGCAATATGATCCTTCCGTCACAGTTTCCGTTATTTTTTGCCTACTTAAAAATTAAAAATTAAAAATTAAAAACTAGTTAAAAAAAGTCCAGCTAATAAAAGTATTTACAGTTTCCGACAACAATAAAAAACTGAAAAGGTCACCACAAACCCAATTGGGTTGGCATGGGCAATTGGATTTTTTTAAGAATAAAGAGACATCTGTGGGTTGATGGTGCATCGTGCAAAAAAAATATTAAATCATAACCAGACAATTTATAGGGCCGCCAATTATGCACACAATACACTGAGAAGAACCCACAGATGATGTAGACCAAGTTCTTTGCTTCCAAACTCATAACGACAAACAAAACAAGCTTCCAATCTTCCACATTGTTTCATATTTCATACATATAGTGATTTGTTTTTCATTTAACTTTTTCTTACATAGTCAAAATGTTTACTCTTTAACTTATGACAGGATTTGAATCGAAACTCTATACTTACTTATTCCCGTTTCATTATCCCCATTTTTTAATTCTTTGCTCAAAATGTGGATAATAAAACAAGAATATGAAAGTTTTGTGTCAAACGACAAGGGCGAATGAAATAAAAAATGAGATGATAAAACCAAAAGAATAATGTGGACGTCTCCAAGTCAACGTGGCCTTATCTCAATCAAACACACCCTTAACACCCTTGCTCCACATAAACCCACTCACTCCTAGCCAAATTTGCCGTAACACCCTCCCTCGTTCCTTTTTGAGAATCTTGCACTCATTTTGACCACTTTTCTCTCTCTCTCTCTCTCTCTTAAATAAAAATAGTTTCTTGGTCTTCTTTCCAACTCACACAGATACACTAATATAACACTAATATAAGGTTTAAGATTGGGTTTAGTGGACTTAAACAGAAATGTGTTGTCTTATGGTATTTGTAAGACGGTTGCCGTTTCAACCAACCAACCAACGGCATCAAGACGGCTTTTTAACGTCTGTCTCCAACTCATCACCTCATCACTCCACACGTTCAAATACAATGCTCTCTAATCACATTCATTAGCATTAATTAATCTTCGCTAACCAAATAAGGGAATATTATTAACATAATTTTCCCGGGGAAAATGAAAAGGTCCCGGGAATTGTCTCGGCTAATCCAATCGAGCCACGTGTGCAAGTCTTCATTTGTCAACCCATGCTCTCTGCTTTAAATAGGACGGGCCACAGAGGATCTGCGAGTTTGGAAGCAAAGAGAAAGGGGGAGAGAGAGCAGCAATTAGTAAAAAGCGAAAAGTCGAGAGAGAGACGTAGAGTATTGTGGTCCGCGAGTGAAATGAAGGGACAGAGAAACGAACACGAAGCTTGCGCTCGCAGTCACAGCCATTTCGCTTCTCTATAAGCGCTTCCAAGCTTCAAAGACTCGGTCTTGAGCCTCTCTCTCAACTTAAGCTTCGATTTTTTTTTCTTCTTCGGTTTCGGCTGCTACGTTGATTGGATTGGATTGGGCTCTCTCAATGTCTGACGAGGCAGAGCCTTCGTCCTCCGGGTTCGGCACGGACGTGCCTGGTGACGTGGACGACTACATTTCGGTGAGTGTGCGTTTGTGCTGTGGTTTCTCTTGTTTGGTTGCTGAGAAATGTCGGGAAACCAGGAAGAAATTGAGTAATTTGTGTACTGGAATTATGTTTATTTTTTCGAGGAAAACGTGATTTTTTAATTTGATAAATGTAAGAAAATGTGGGGAAAAGGATCTTTTAAATATTTTAAATATTTTTTTTAAGCTGTGGGAGTGGAGGAAACAAGAAAATTTAGCTCAACTGTGCTTGCTACATGTAATTGGAACTTAGGTGGAGAAGTTGAAGTTTCTTGTGTTTTCTCGGCATTTTCTTGGAGACCGAACTCCGAGAACGGAGTTTTCATAATCAATTGGATTCGTGTTTTGTTTGTTTCGTTTGTAGTTTTCTTTTAAAATGTTTTGTTGCTGTGAAGACTTTACGGAAAAACAAGCTTATTAAGTTTGTTTATTTTCTTTCCTTTGTATCCAACTGATTGGTTATCATGTGAAATTTGTATTCTTTTTTCATTGGTTCATAGAACTGGTGCATTTGTTTGGTTGTTTTTTTCTTCGAACTATTAAAGATGTTACTTTAGATTGTGGAATATTATGCAGTTTATATATGTGAGCGTTAGAACTTAAACTGGAGCCTGTTCATGTAACTATATGTGGTCCTGTATCTGCTTCATTAGGTGCAATATCTCTATAAAAAAATAAAAAGTAAAAAAAGGCAATCCTTTTTAAGCTTTTCTGAATTAGTTAGGTGGATTTCTAATTTATGTGAGACTCAAGTGAAGAATATAAGAGATTAAACTTTGGTTCGTAATATGTTACTAGTTTAAAGTCAGGGTAAAACATTGCAAATGGTAAATTTGATTTTAGTTTTAAGATGATAATGTATTATTCTGTTAACAATTTAGGACTTGTGAGTCTGATGGTACGGAAATGTCCGAAATGCAGGCTAATGAAGGAGAGCCATCATTGCCTTGGGACATATTTAGTCATGTTTTTGATCTCGTGAAGAATGGAAATCAGGCATTTCGAGAGAACCGCTTTGAAGAGGTGACATTTGAGCATTAATCATTTTCAAATGCATGTGTATGTATTGGTTTCTTTATTTGGGATTCTTTATCTTCTTTTTTGAATTAATCAGCTTCAGCTATTTGGGGGAAGGAAATGTTGGGGCGATGCTCTTAGTAGGCTTCTTTATTTGTAGCAACTATTCTAGGAAATCTTGTCTTTGGAGTTACCTAGTATGGTATTAACTAACCATTTGAGTTTTAAGGACTGATATGAGAGGTTATTATAATTTTCTTCCATTGTATATGTGGATTTCCTTAGATGACCGGGGCTTTAAGTAACCCTAGTTTTATTGAAAATGGTGATTGTGTTCAGATGTCGTTGATATGAGATTCTTAGAGGAGTAGACGAGAAGCAGAGAGTCAATGTTCATTAAGTTTATTCCTTAAGAGGTAATTATATGCTGCACAAGCTTTTGACAAAAGAACACATAGTATTTCACTCAATGTTGTATGTCTATCAGTAAATTTTCTTTTAGCCTATTGGAGTTAGAATGACCAGTCTTGGGTGGTGGGTCTGGGATATGGCATAGGGCTTGAATCTCTAGCCATATCCTCTATACAACTGAAGGGAAATGTAGGTTTTTAACCACTTTTTTGTGATATTAATGTGGTTTTCTTCTTGCCATGTTTAGTGTCAAAGGTCAGTGGGGATTTTAAATTTGAGAAGGATTAGTATAGTACTATTATTGTGGTTCTAATTATCATTTACGGATGTCTTTGATGCTGCTCTGTTTCCACTATTGGCAACCTTATTTCTTCAAATTAAAGATTAGAATTTAGTGATACATTTTCCTTGGTGACAAGAGTGATTAATTAGTACTTTATCATTTTATTTTTTATTTTGTGTAAGTTCACGTGAGTCATTTTTATTTAAGTTTTAGATTGAAATATTTTTCAGTTAGCTTCTCTAGGTTCTTATTCGTCTGTGGCTGATGAATCAAGTTTAAGTTTTCAGGCAATTAGTTGTTACTCCAGAGCCAATAACATTAAACCATGTGATCCTGTTATTCTTGGCAACCGATGTGCTGCTTATATCAGGTTAAGTTTTTTGCCTTAATTTTTATGCCAATTCATTGCCTATGCTGTACTTTCTCAAGCACCTTCTACATGATTTTGATCTAATTTTGTACACTATTGGTAATATGCTCCATTGAACTCATTTCAAGCAGGATCAGTAAATTCCTTAAACAGATACCGGCTTCGGCTTCTGAATATAGAGCACGGACTGGTTTGGATCCCACAACACATGCTGAAGTATGTCTTATTGGCTCACTTCTTTGTATTTGGAAAGTAAATTAATTTTTCACCAGATAGCCATTGGTAACATTCTAAAGAACTTAAACAATTATTTCAGCTTGCTTTAAAGGATGTGGAGAAGCTAATGAACCTCCAAAGTAATTCAGAAAAAGCATTCATATTAAAGACCGAAGCTCTAGTTTTGGTGAGGAAGTGTTGCTATTTTTTTTAGAAAATTTATCCTTTTGCTTATAAAGAAAGGGGTTGCCACGGGATATTTTTAATTGCTTGTAAATTGGTCTTGCCATGTGTCTCTTTTACACAGTTATTGTGCTCATATTGAAGATGAGAGGTTAAAACCATTATTTTTCCACCCTGTAGTTGTTTGCTAGGTGATTGATTGTCCCGGTTTAAGGTTTGCATTGATTTTAATTCGCAGTTGGAGAGATATGACATGGCCCGGGATGTTATTCTTTCTGGCCTTCAGGTTGATCCTTTTAGGTAATATAGAACTGTATCCATTTTGTTGATAAACAAAACATAGATATTAAGTATATATTGTTTAATACCAGCTGGCTATGATATTCGGTTTGTGAATTTCTAAGATGTTATATTATTTTATCTTTTGTGTGGTATTCTGTAGCAATCCTCTTCAGGAATGTTTTCAGAATTTAGGGAGAATACAAGCTAATTTCACAGGGAGGAGAAGCCATAGAAAAGCAGAACGCAGTGATGACTTTGATTGCACATTATGCTTGAAATTGATATATGAACCTGTCACAACTCCTTGTGGGCATTCTTTTTGTCGTTCATGCCTATTTCAGTCAATGGATCGAGGTGAGTGCTTTGCTGTTGCTGATTCTATTTAATTGAGTTAGTCTATATCTTCTAATCCCTTTTTTGTCCTTGACTTGTGAAATTTTCCTAGGTAACAAATGTCCTTTGTGCCGAACAGTTCTTTTCATTAATCCTAGAACATGTGCAATAAGGTAAATCGCTATATTATAATAATTGAATGTGATGCTTGTATTATTTGACATCAGAATTATTGCTTTATGGTTTTCTATACCTATGCTGTTTGTAATGGGCATGGTTGCACATCCCCCAGGAGTTCCACCTATTATAGATTGAGTCTGGCATTCTTTCTTTTATAGAGTATAACAATTAGTGGATTTGTGGTTCTAGATTTTGGAAATAAAAAAATCCAAGTAATATGAAATTACTAATCTATAAATATGAATTTAGGAAATCATTTTGGCGGGGCCATTCAAACTTTTATTTCCATCATGCATTCAATGCTAGGCATATATTTTAGGTTTGTCAGCATGATATGTGCTTTCTAATTTTTTGTGCTTAATTAGTGTTATAGCTTTCAGAGTTTACCAAGATTGTTTGCTTCAGTTCTGTGGTCTACCTTCAATATCATCTTTTTGTTTTTGCCAGTGTGACACTTAACGACATTATACAAAAGAACTTCCCAGAGGAATTTGCCGAAAGGAAGTTGGAGAATGATACAATGACAAACTTTGGTGTTGATTTGATGCCACTCTTTGTAATGGATGTTGTCCTCCCGTTTCAGAAGTTTCCACTACACATTTTTGAACCTCGGTATAGACTTATGGTAAGTTGGTTAGCAGTTTATAATTTTCACATATGACATTCATAAAATATTTAAACGTAGAAGTGCATTTGCTGCAACAGAACTTTGTTGAGAAACGTATCTGGCAAGTTTTGTATACCTACTTGGTACATTTCTACAGTCCATGTGATCCATATGTTTTGTTGTTTTTGTTGAATATTCATAGATTTTTCTTGTACCTTGTCACTTAAACAACAGGTAAGGAGGATAATGGAAGGCAACCGTCGCATGGGAATGGTAGATTATTGTCACTGGTCCTTTTCTTTCCCTTTTAACTTTCTTAAGGTATATAATGTTTGACCTAAAGTATAAGTTTCACTCATTGTGGCTTGTTTTTTAATTTTGTAGGTTATCATTGATTCTTCAACAGGTTCAATAGCTGATTTTGCTTGTGAAGTGGAAATTACTGAGTAGGTCTTTCATCCTCCTCCTTTCCTTCTTAATTTTCTAGTATGTAGAATGTCATTTGTAAACTCCACTACCGTGCTTCCTCTTTTTAAAGAAAAAATTTATTATTTATGTAGGTGTGAACCACTTCCAGATGGACGTTTCTATTTAGAGGTTAGATACTAGTGCCTTTTACTCCAATCTGTACTTTTGCGCTCTGTTTACGTTGTTTTAATGCATAATGAATGCTAAAACTGATCTACTTTTCATTTAATGTACAATTATCCTCTATTTTTGGTCTTTATTTATACACCTGAGGCTGCAAATTAACTAATGGGCTTATCTATGATAAAGATTTCCATGTCAGAACGTATTTTGTTTGAACTTTAAAAAAAAAAAAAAATGATCCATTCACATACTTATAATAATACTATTTCATGCAGATTGAAAGTCGCCGACGGTTTCGTATAATTCGATCTTGGGACCAAGATGGGTGAGTTGTCTTATGAGATGTCTAGCCATTCATTTGATCTTTAGTTACCGCTCTTGTTCAATATTTTTGTCTTTTGATGTGCTCCTCAGGTACCGTGTTGCAGAGATTGAATGGGTACATGACATTTATCCACCAGAAGGGTCTAGAGAGAGAGTGGGCGTAAGTTCATGACAATTTGGTTTGCTGTAATCTCTCTATTGGAGTGTGCTCTTTTCTTTTATATTTTATTTTTAAATTTTTGGTTCTAGAGAATAATAAGAAGCTTGAGTTAAACTTGATCTGGTGCTTAACAATGCTTTTGAGTTTTTTTTTATAAATTTTTTTAAAAAAATTTAATGACACATTTTTCTAGATGCAAAGTTGCGTAGTTTTCAACTTCAATTGGCAAAACTTGAGATACAATAAGCAGAGCTTAAAGTGTTGTGGATAAGGCATCTTGTTTTACATGTGGCACGTGACCTAATGGAATTTGGTTGTAAATCTTCAAATTTATAGTTGTCACTGAATTAAGTCTAATAATGTCATTGCTAAAAGGCCCTGTAGCTAATTTATTAGTAGCCTGAAGTGTAGCATGCATCACTGTAGGAAGATGCAGGACAAAGTTCTTCCATGTTTTCCCCCCTCATTTTGGTTGCGCCTATATGATTTAACTTCTATATCTGTACAGTTGCAGGAATTGACAAATAATGCAGCAGAGTATGCTCGGTTATGGATAGGGCGGGGTAAAAGAGCAGCACGTCAAGGTAAAATGCTCAGGAATGACATCCAGTGAATGAAGTTGGAATTTGCCTTCTTTTTTGTTTTTTTTTAATGGGTATCTCCATAAGTTAAATCTCTTAGTCCTCTATAATAGGTATTTGGATGACCATTACAAACATCCTGACTCAGATTTTCCATTATTTTGGGTGAATATTACTGCCCGACTGAGATTGCATGTTTCAATTTGGTGGTCAGTTGTAATGGTTGGAAATGAAAGATTAGTTTTACTAGGTTAAACCTTTTGTTCCACTGAAATGTCTGTAACGTTCAGATTTCATCTTTAGGAAGCTTCTGCTTGGAACATTTGGGGAGGATCTTTATCTCTAGATCAACAGATCTTATTTACTTGTGACAATTTGTCTTTATTCAAGCCATGAAAATGTTCAGTCTATATGTAATGCCAATGTACATAAGAATGTTCTTGTGTTCAGTATCCCTATGTGCCCTTTTGATGTATGATAGTATCTCATTACAGATCGAAGACGACTTGAGAGACTTCTTGGCGTGGAAGCGATGATGCCTTCACTACAAGATCCTGAGCGCTTCAGCTTCTGGGTAACTTTATATTTCTCTTTATTAAAATTGAGTATATTGTGGGCTGTGATTGCCGGTATTAATGTATGATTGGATGCAGCTTGCTTCTTTATCGAACCGGCGTCCAAATGAAAGGTTGGATCTCCTACGCTTGCGAGATACAAGAGAGGTATTGCACTTTTCTCCCCTCTTCACATTGGGAATTTCAGGTGCACGTGGGTGTGGTATATGTAAGAATGAGATGCTACTTCTCATCTAACACTTGTTGTTTGAAATCTCATTTATAATAGTTCGTATATCAATGCCAAATGACCTCTGGTACCTTCAATTTATTTCAAAACAGAGCTGCCAACTTCTCTTCGTTGTCTCATTAGATTGTTTTGTATCCAATTTTTCATCTGCAGAGAATACAACGTGGATTGTTATATCTCAGAGCAGAAGAGCAGGGTTGTCAAGTGCAATGAGAAAAAGGTTGTAATTGAGTTTAGTTCATAATTACGATGGATACACTTTAGAAAGTAAATTCTTATACAAGCATTTTTATACTTTGAAATTCTTGGATCCACAAAATGTTGGTGGATCCCTATTTTTTGTTGTATTTATGGGTTTAACCTATACATATCTCATAAATAAAATCCATTTTTTTATTCTTGCTCTCTGTCATATATTAGCATTAGTCATTTGATTTTCTAGTCTCAAAAACTATGCATGGGAGATGCAAAATGTTTAGATTAAAAAAAGAAAATTCCTGTTTACACAACAATGCTTTGGTCAACCCTGTAATTTTCTACAAGTTCAAGATTTGACTTATAATGAAGATTCGAACCAACCAACATTGGCCTGCATTTTCTTTTGTTTATTTGCTAACCTCTTCGAAGCCACCCATCTCCATTCTACATGGGAAACACTTATGGCTGGTTGCCTGCAAACCTAGTGTGCATGCTCCAATTCTTATTTTCAAATAAATACCCCTAATCTAATATATGAGTATAAAATATAAAATACCCCTAATATATGAGTTTAAAATGTGACAACCATAATTTTGTGTTGAAATTGTGTTTACGTCCAAAACGACGTCGCCACAATATAATTTTGTGTTAAGGATAAGGCTTGTCCTAGTAAAAATATTACAATGATAATCTTAGTTGCTTTGAGGGCCCAACGCATAGCCCGGTGTCCCTCTCAACTCCTCTCCCTTTGTTTTACCAAGTCTCTCTCATTCATCACAAACTCAAACAGACAAAACAAACCAAACCATACCAAAACAAACATCTCTGCACGTTTTCCCCTTTCTTGCTTCCAACAACATCCTTTCTCATCTCTATCTTCTCTTTCTGTTTCCTCCAACAGTCTAAGCATTTTTGTACATTCGTGTATGTCCGAAATCCACGTATACCTTCTCTTCCCCACAACGCCACCAACCTTCTTGTTCTTGAGTTAAGCTCCTGCATTTTTGGGGCCAATTCTATTACTATGATCTATCCTCCATTGCCGCCACCACTGCCATTGCCACCGTCATTTCCTCCTCCTTAATTTGCACCATCATAGACATCAATGGGGAGAGAGATAAATGGGGCATCAATGCCTCAGCCCTTCTCCTCCCTACCCTTTCTTTTCCTTCTCCTGTGCGTATTAACATTCAACCTCACAAGCTTTGTTTCAGCCAAAGGAAATGACTCTTCTCCTCTTACAGCCACATTCTCTCCTCCTGATAATTTTCTCATCAACTGTGGCTCGTCACAACAAATCAAACTCAATGATGGCAGGACATTCAAATCGGACCGTGACACGTCTAGTCTCTTGTCCACAAACGAAGATGTGCAGGCTTCAGTTGATTCAATCACAGCCAATGCCTCTTCCTCTATAGCATCTTCCTCTCAGCCTTTGTATCGCACCGCAAGAATTTTCTCTGAAAAATCCACCTACACTTTCTACATTAACAAACCAGGCCAGCATTGGATTAGGCTTTACTTCTATCCAGTTCCACACCAAACATATAATTTGACAAGCGCTGTTTTCACAGTAAACACAGATAAGTATGTTCTTTTGCATGACTTCTCTGTGACAGACAGTACCACCTTGGTGTTTAAAGAGTACATTCTCAATGTGACAGAAAACCGGATTTCTCTCCATTTCAGTCCCAAGAAGAAATCCTGTGCATTTGTCAATGCTATTGAGGTTGTCTCTGCCCCTGACACTCTGTTCAATAATTCAGCCACATCAGTTTCACCGGTTGGTGACTTCAATGGCTTGTCTAATTATGCTTTTCAAGTTCGATACCGGTTAAATGTTGGAGGTCCATTGCTATCTCCTGCAAATGACACATTGTCAAGGACTTGGGAGTCTGATAGTGCATATAATGCATTTCCACAAGGAACTCAAAATGTGTCTGTGGCTCCCAAAGCCATCAAGTATCCACAGAGTGGGGCTACTGTGTTGATCGCCCCGAATTGGGTTTATGCATCCGCTCAACACATGAAAGACTCTGCTACAAGTCAACAGAATTTTAACCTCACCTGGAAGTTGAATGTTGAAGAGGACTTTTCCTATTTGATCAGAATGCATTTTAGTGACATTGTGAGCAAGGCCCTCAATACTTTGTATTTCAATGTATATGTCAATGGGATGTCGGCTGTGTCCAATCTTGACCTTTCTTCACTCACGGGTGCCCTTTCCACTGCTTATTACAAAGATTTTGTGCTCAACGCCACATCAATCTCCAGTGAAAATAATACCATACGGGTTCAAGTTGGCCCCGGAAGTACTCAGTCAGGCTCTCAGGATGCACTTCTTAATGGATTGGAGATCCTAAAGATGAGCAACATAGCAGATAGCTTGGATGGTCTTTTTGGTGTTGATGGGTCATACAAGGGACCTACAGGAATAAGTACCATGAAGATAGTTGCAGGTGTTGGCTTGGGAATGGGATTGACAGCAATGTTGTTAGTTGTTGTAGTTATTGTGAGGTGGCAAAGAAGACCTCAAGGTTGGGAAAAGAGAAATAGCTTCTCATCATGGCTGCTTCCTCTACATTCCAGCCAAACTAGCTTATTCTCCAGTAAGAGCAGCTCAAGAAGATCAGGCGTCTTCGGCTCACGTAAGAGCAAAAGTGGTCACTCAACCTATTTTTCTTCAACTAATTGCTACGGCAGGTCCTTCACCTTCAGTCAATTACAAAATGCGACACAAAACTTTGATGAGAAGGCAGTGATTGGTGTTGGTGGGTTTGGAAAAGTGTATTTTGGGGTGTTGGAAGATGGTACTAAGCTAGCTATAAAAAGAGGGAACCCAAATTCAGAGCAAGGCATTAATGAATTCAGAACAGAAATGGACATGCTCTCCAAGCTACGCCATCGCCACCTCGTTTCACTAATTGGGTTTTGTGATGAGAATGAGGAGATGATCCTTGTGTATGAGTACATGGCTAATGGACCGCTTCGTGACCACCTCTATGGCTCAAACCAACCACCATTGTCATGGAAACAAAGGCTTGAGGTTTGCATTGGCGCTGCTCGCGGTTTACATTACCTGCATACTGGTGCAGCACAAGGTATCATACACCGTGATGTAAAGACAACAAACATTCTCCTCGATGAGAATTTTGTTGCAAAAGTTTCTGATTTTGGCCTGTCAAAAGCTGCACCAACGTTGGAACAAACTCATGTCAGCACAGCTGTGAAGGGTAGTTTTGGTTATCTCGATCCTGAGTATTTCAGGAGGCAACAGCTTACTGAGAAATCTGATGTTTACTCTTTTGGTGTGGTGCTTTTTGAGGCACTATGTGCAAGGCCTGTTATAAACCCGGCGCTGCCAAGAGAGCAGGTGAGTTTGGCTGAGTGGGCAATGCAATGGCATAGGAAGGGTATGATTGAGAAGATAATTGACCCTTATATTGCTAGCTCAGTCGACTCTGGTTCCCTGAGGAAGTTTGTAGAAGCTGCAGAGAAATGCCTGGCTGAATACGGTGTTGATAGGCCTACCATGGGAGATGTATTGTGGAACTTAGAGTACGCTTCACAGCTTCAAGAGGCAGCCTCACAGATTGATCCTCCAGAAGATAAAACTTCCAGTCTCATTTCTTTGGAAAAACCGAGTGAAAATGACTCAAAGGAAGGCTCTGCTGTGGGCTCTGCTGTTGGAGTGAATGATGATTCTGAAGTGACAATTGGTTCTCCTGCGTTTGCTCAAAAGGGAAATATCCAGGGGAGGTAATTGGCCATACTTCCAATTGTTCAAGTTCTATGCTGCCTGATGAAGCAGGCTTTGATTGAATTACGTATGTTCCCAGTTTGTGAAAATCGACCCAAAAAAATGTTTGAGAAAAGCTTCTAGATAGGTCTCTTTCTTGGTTTTTAATAATTCTGTAAGATATTAGTGATTACCTGCTAAGTTGTCAAAGCAGTTTGTTTTGAACTTTATCCATCTATAGCATTATCCTCCTTACGTTTTGAGATTTAGATATCCTCATATTGTATATCCGTGACTTTTTTTTCACACTCAAGCGCAAACACAATGCTCTTTCCAGGAAAATTATACTGCATAGAATTGTTGCTAACTCACGAGCTCGAACTTTTAATTAATTCTAAAATCTGTCAACACATACGCACAAAAAGAGACCAAACCAAATATACAAAAGCTAATATATTTAAACAGGGTCACAAAAACCAGGAACACT
The DNA here is from genome assembly GCF_965620075.1 of Prunus avium. NCBI lineage: Eukaryota > Viridiplantae > Streptophyta > Magnoliopsida > Rosales > Rosaceae > Prunus > Prunus avium. The sequence goes on along the minus strand of NC_142288.1, from coordinate 28,093,085 downwards.
GTGCATCTAACTCTAGAGCTTGGGTGCCAGACCTGCTGGTTCCTCACTTTGTCCACTCAAATTTGTTAGCAGAGCTCAAACTTGTGCCATTGCAACTTGAGATTGGGATCCTCTCTCCTTAGAGATGACTGGAGCATTAGCTTGCTATTGCAATTTGCAAACCCCGCCCAATGTTTTCAGCTCTGTTATTGTACTGGCCTTCCTAATTTCGCCAATTCAGCAGCTAATGAGGTTGTAATTCTTTAGTCAATTAGCCAGTTTTGAAGCCAGAACTCTATGCCGAGCTACCAGAACTTCGTTCATCTGAGCAATTTGGTGCAGGAGTTTATTAATTTTCTGCAAATGCACCAAATCAACAATAAGGAGACTATATTGACAATAAAGTTATCAGCTTTTTCATTGTTGGGCAAATCAAATTTCAACGAACACATAAAAGTCAATCAAATTTCATACGCTTTAAGAACATGGATGATCAGCTAACCTCATCTTTTTCTTTCACAATCAATTTCAAATGATTCCGATACCGCCTTTGCCGAGCGCGCAAGTACAAGGACAATAACATGAACACCCCAGCCGCCATGCCCGCTCCAGAGGCAAAGCACCAAACTTTATCGAACCCAAATGAGGAAGCCATGGCAAAAAGCTTGGAACGCACTACTTCAACCCCAATTCCTATCCAGGTGGTGCCTTGACCAGGTTTCCGGACCTGGGTACCTGACGATAACGGTGAAACCGGGCCTGATTCATCGGAATCGGACGGTGAAAAAGAGGACAGCGACGATGACGAAGAAGATGATAGTGATGGAGAAGATGGCGATGGCGATAATGGCTCAGGGTGTTGTTGATTGTGTTGTGATGGAAGGTGGAGATTTTCGTGGTTGATTGGAGGGAAGACAGAGCAGTCATTGTTGGGTGAGAGAGGAGTGTCTCTGATGGCGACCATGGAGCATTCCTTCAAATGGGTTTTGGGGATTTGTTTGAATTCGAAGCCCTCTGGAGCAAAGTGCTCGCCCACCATTTTTCACTTCGCTGCAAGACTCAAGAAAACACCATGGAAGCAAAGGATCGCCTCCGTCCTCCGATGGTGTGTTATCTTTACTCCATCGAAATCGGACAGAGGTTTCAATTTCATCAATTTGATACCCAATAATGCCTCTAAATTTGACCAGATTACGCTGTTCGTCAATTTCACCGTTAAATTAATGACATGGCAAAGTGTGTTAATAGAGGTGTCAAACGAACGAGATCGGCCTAATCATGACACAAACACGCCTCGATTAGTTAAGGCCCGACATGGCCCGGCTCATATCTTTAGGCGGGTTAGGACAAGATAATTCAAACCAATGAGCCGAGTCGGCCAGTAGTTCGTCGTGGGCTGAGCAAGTTGGGCCGGCCCTTTTAAAATTCATTTATTAAATTAGATTTGTATCCTAAGTCTATTTCTTTTCTTTAATAATATATATTAAAATTTTATTTTTCAATTTTCAATTTTTAAAACCCAAAAAATAATCTAGCTTTTTTGCAAATAAAGTTATTGGCCTTTTTTTTTTCAACAAATAATAAATCTTGTTTGTATATACATGATTATAAAAAAGCTTAAAATGAAGTTGTAAAAAAAGTTACAAGAAAAATACAATACATAAATCAAGTTTGACGTGGGCCTATATCGGCCCATTTAGTGGCACAGCACAAGCCCACCCCAATCCTATATGGGCTAGGCACATGGACTATGGCCGGACTTGATGATATCATAAATGGACGGGTACAGCACGACCCGTTTATTAAATGAACCGAATTTAGAGTCAATCCACCAACCCTCGAATTGACCTACTTGACACGTTTACTATTTTTTATTATTATTAATAATTAATATGTGCCATGCGTGTATTGGCATATTATTATATTCTATTCCACCTAGGATAGTAGTGGATTGCAACCCTTTCAAAAGAAAACCTTTAGCCTAAGTCGATCTCCTCATTCTAATTCTCATCTCTATTTTGAATTCAGTCTCCTCTTAAACATGTGACATGTTTAATAATTTATTAAACATGTTACTTGTTTAATAACTTGTTCGACACAACTCAAACCCGCTACAACACGTTTATTAAATAGGTCGAATTTTGGTTGAGCTTTCTTGACATGTTTATTATCCTGACAAATGACACGACCCAATACCAGCCCAACATAAATAAATGACACAAGGTTTGCATCATAAATCTCAATGCTTCTAAGGCGAGGACAATGTCTAATGGCACCATGCACTGATGATCTTCCAAGAACTGGACAATTAGACAACAAAACTAAACAACTCTCGAGTCACATCAACATTTGCCAAATCAAGAACTCTAAGGAATTCAAAACCACTGTCACAATAAAAGGCCACCAAATCAAAGAACTCTTGGGTGTGATTTTAGGGTTTGTGTGTCTTAGGGTTTTTTGTTGTGTTGGGCGTAAATTATGTGTATTATAGTTGAACTTTTATTTTGTTTGGTTGTGTTTTTGTTTTATTGTTCTGTTTGTTGTATTGGGCTTGTTTGTAACTTGCTAAGGTAATGAAATCTTCATTCCTTCGACCCTAAAAAAAAAAGGGCGTCAGAGAGGACACTTTTTGAAGACCTATAATAGCGTGCTAGTAACAGTACGGAAATGAGGAGGTTGTGGGTGAGGGGTTTGAGCGAGGGGTTCAATCCCATTATCCAAAATATAAAGGAAATATTGAACTTAAACTTCTTTAATGATTGGATTGTTGGCAAATACTGGTCTTTTGGAACTTGGAGAGCTTCAGCTAGCAACACATCTTGCTGAGAGAAAACCAACTGCACAACCTTTCTTCAGGAATGGTAAGTGGTCTCTTCTCTAACTTAAGATTAAATGCAACCTATATTCAAAAGATAACTCAAGGTTGAGATTGTTATGAAAAAGGGGGTTTGGGGGGTGATTAGAACTTACACACGAAAGAAGTTCTGGAGTGGAATTTGTTTCTATGGTTTAAGGTGGGTTTCGGTTGGAATAAGGTTAATAACGAATCATATTGGTTTGTGAAGGAAATAAGAAGAGAGAATAGACAACCTTGTCTTAACCTTTTCCTAAGATTTTATATGACACACACCTATGTACAGAGACACACACTCACCTCCAGAACCTGGATGGTGTTATAGGCTGTTGTTTTCGTATCAAGTACGGAAAACATAGATGTAGAGGTATAAGGAAACATGATGTACAATTAGACAAGAGGTATAAAACGTGATGCCACACAGCTATGTACAGAGACCTAATATTTTTCTAAAAAAAAAAAAATTGAAACAGCTATAAGGTGGGTGATCGGTGCATATTTACATATCATTTTGTACCCTTCTAGCTTATGATTTGGTTATGTTTTTGAGTTAAACTTGTGCTTTTAATCCTTTTTGTGTTTATCTTTCAGTTCATTGAGCTTTAGGTAATAATGAGGGCTTTGGATAGTAAATGATGCAATCCATGCATGTTAGGGCCTAATTTGGATGAATGGATGAAGAGCTTAAAGACAAACTCAATTTTGGCTACAGTCCCCTGCCAGCTCAGTTTCGTAGGTCATATTGCAAGCTTTGTTTCAGCAACCTACATAGCTCGGATGAGGCCACATTCTTCATGAAAGTTGTTCCAATGGGTGTGTACTATAACATATCCCAAATTCAGCCCCATTGGATAAATATGGAGTCTGTTACCTAGCAAACACAGAGCCATGCTCATGATGGATTTTATCAGCGCGCAAAATGAGTTAGCAATTTGTTTTGGCCTTAACTTCCTCCTCCGACCTTGGATTGGCCCAAATGATATATGGCTGGAAAGAAGACATTCTGAACTTCAAGTTTGAGTGCTTAAAGTCTTAATTTGCTTAAGGGAAGCCCAATTCGTAAGCCCTTGAAGTTGCTGGTCATGCTGACCTCAGGATGAGCTATTATTTCTGGTTGGAAGCTTGGTCATGGTGACATGAAGATGAGCTAGGGCTGCTGGTGGGATTTATTAGTGAAGTGCATCAACCATTTCAGATTTTATAATGGAAGTGTTGTATGCATTAGTGAAGTGCATCAACCATTTCTGATTTTATAAAACAAGTGTTGTATGCATTAGCCATACTTAATTCAGATTTTCAGCTTCCTTAGGCCTATATATAGTGAGGTTTCCCAAGCTTGTAAACACACCCCAAGGGGGGGAGCTCTCAAACACTTCTCTAGAGCTCCCTTCCCTTCTCTCCCTCAAATTCTCTTAGTTTTCATTTCTAGTTCTCAATTCTAGCTTTCCTTTTGCTTCTTAGTTGTAATTTATTTTTCATTATGTAAATTCTTTTCTTTAGTTTCAAGTTTGATTAGTTTCCAAGTTTCAATTATGGTTCATGTTCTTATTCATTATGCTTATAAGTTAATATGCTAGTTTGAATGATTGATCACCATTTAGGCTTGCATGTTAGCTATCTTGGTTTGAATTAAGAGTAGACACCATACTTTAATTCGAATTGAACTATGAATAGGAAGAGTATGTATGGACATTCGACAACAGGGATTAGATACATGCTTGGTTGTTTAAATTGTTCTTCTATGCTTAATGGGTTCCTAATGCTTAATTTTAGGTTAGACAACAAATGATCAAATTAGGGAATTAGGAACACAAGGTTATGACCACACACCATGGCTTAATCATACATTAGCTAGAATCAATCCGTTAATCTAATTGAACTTGGGAACTTATCTGCTTGAGTTAGTTATTTTCTTTCTTCCTTGTTTTATTTATTTCCCTTCTTTTTCATTTCTGTTTTGTGTAGGGAAAATGAATTGAATCATTCAATCACCAATCCTCGTGGGATCGACCTCGCACTTACATACGCTATACTACCGAACGGCTCGTGCACTTGCGAGTATCACAAGTTGAGGATGCAACTGAATCCATTTTGGTGCAGCTGTATCTACGCAACAAGTTTTTGGCGCCGTTGCCGGGGATCGGTAACATTGTTTGATTCTATTTGGCTTTCCTACTTTATTTTTTTTCTTAACTAGACAATTTCAAGTTTTAAAGTTAATGACGTTAATGGACAGTTGTGTTTGTAGTCCAACAGAAAAGGACAATTGCCCAACAAGCAAGAGAACTGGGTTTAAGTCCCAGCTTACACAACCCATTGGTGCTTGTTGCTTTGAAGCATGGAATTGGACTTGTGTTGATTTTTCCTTTTCATTTTTAGTTTTTTTTTAATATTTCGTAATCCTTTAATTCCGTTTCAAGTTTTTGTGTGTGTTTGTTTTAGCAATGTAAATAGCTCAATAAAAATGGAGAGAGATGGCAACTTCAAAGATAGGAAGTGTGGAGTAGTGGGAGAAGTCGCGACCTCCAAGTGCATCACATTCGACCTAATCGCTTCAAGGGGGAGCATTTCAATCCTTTCTCTTCTTTGAATTATGTTTATTTCCGTCATTGTTTTTACCTTTTGGTCCGCGCTAAATTCTTTGTTTTTCTATGCTGAATCCAACCATATAAAGAACGTAAAATTTGGACTTACGGTTGGAAAGTTATAGCCTAAAAACGGAACAGAGGTCGAAGCTGAAAAACATAGAAACGAATCTGTCCAAATGGTGATAAACGGGTGATAGAAAGTGCTGTTTGTTTTTTTTTTTTCTTTGGTTTCTTGGTTTAGTACAACAATTTATGTTGTTTGTTTGAATTTGTTTACAGTACTTAGTTCATTTTTGTTTATGGTTTGTTGTTTCATTTTATCTTAATTTGTTTTTATTTCTTATCTTAAAAATTAAAATAAATATAAAATAAAAAAAAAGATTTTTCATATGAGCCGACTTATGGTAACTCCAGTAAGCACTTCCGTCAATACAGTGTCTAGGAGTTCTTTAGGCGACACCTTCGGTGTCTAAGAAGTTTGGGTTTTAAGCGGGACCATTGTGACCCCTCCAACCTTCCCGGATCCCCTGGCTGTGTTTTCTGAGGCCCTTAACTGGTCATCCGTGAGTTGCTTGTATATTCGTGTGTTTTTAAATTAAGTTTTATTTATTTATTTATTTTCTTTGTTTTCTTTTCTGTATAGTCTTTGTTTTTGTTTTGTTAAGTTAGTTTATTTATTTATTTACGTGGTATTGTTAGTTAGTTTATTTCTGAGTGTTAAAACACATTTTTATTTCAAACGCTGCATTAAAAATAAAAAAAAAAAAAAAAAAAAAAACTTCTTCTTCTTCTTCTTCTTCTTCATCTTCATCATCATCATGGCTTGCCTCTATTTTCTCTTACTTGCAGAATCTGCAGCAGCTCGACATGGTCCTCATTTTTCCTCTGCAGTGCTTCCACGTGCTGATTGGCACAGTAGAGACGCTTCTGCAAGTCCGCCACCATAGCCTTCAAGGAAGCTATTTCCTCGCTCATCGCGGCACACTCCCTTGTCCTCGCCAGTAATCGCATGCCCAAATTGGTAGCGGAGACCGCGTGGAGCACAGTTAAATTGTGGGACTCCTCTACCGCTGCCTTATCAGACCTCTGTGCCACATGCAGATGATCTGTCGGAGTGAGCTTGCTGCTAATCATGCCTCCTAGCAGCACTGCTCTGTTCGACAGTGCCTCAGAAAAGTTCGGTATTGCCTCAGCAAAGTTTGAGGCCGTGCCGTGATGATATGAAGAGTTTGGAAAGACAGTGTTTGGAGGAGCCCTTGTCTGGGCATTCGGTGGTGCAAGTGAGAGCTCAAGGTTGAGATCATCAAGGTGAGTGCATGAGGATGCCATTTTTTTTTCTGTTTCTGGATTTTTTGATGTTTTTCCTTGAGTTGCAGGAAGAAATGCTGGGTATCATCCGCTTGCAGAGGTGTGGTTTAAATAGACATATGCTGATGAGAGAGAGCCAACACCATTTCGGATTTCCCGGGCATGCTCGACCTAATCGCTTCAAGGGGGAGCACCTTTACTTTCACTTTACTTTTCTTTTTTCCGTGTTTTCTGGTGTTTTATTGTTTTGCCCGTTACTTTCATTTTCTAGAGCTTTGTGTTTTTGCCTTTCCCTTTCGGCTATCATCTTTATTTTATTTTAGTTAGGGAACTGTGCTTCCATTTCCGTTTGTCGTCTTCGTTTGATTTAAGTTTGGAAAGTGTGCTTTCTTTTCCGTTTTCTTTTTCCTTCTGCAAATTTACTCTTTTATTTCCAAAACAAAATAAAGACAAAAACAACCAAAAAAATAAAATAAATTAAAATAAAAACATCAATAATGCAGTAGAAGTCATTTCTTCACAGTGCTCGGTGTCTCGACCATTGGAGCTTTGAGTTTGGCCCTCTGGCTGTCCTCTTCCTGGGCTTCATGCACAGCCTCTTGGGGCTCACCACTTGAGCTCCCAAAGATCGCAATCTTAGCTTGAGCGTAACTACTCTCACGATCTGCTTGCTTGCGTTTACCCGGTCGGTCTAGGTCCTCCAGCTGCTTTCGCATGTCGCGAGAATACAACTCTACCATCTTTGATAGGTTTTTATTCTCGTCCCGCAATACTTCTAGCTGGTGTCGATTCACCTCTACTATCCTTGACCTTTCCCTTTTCAAGCTTTTTATAGCACTCTGACAATCTTCAACCATACTTCGCTCCGCCGCCAACTGAGCTTTAAGCACCTCTACCTCATGGGACTTCGCAAGTAGGCGATGACCCAAACTTGCGACTGTTGCCGTACTCTGCACGCTCAGTGCCAGGGCATCGCTCACGACCCGGTTGTCATCCCTTGTCCCCAGAACACGTATATCTTTAGGAGTCACCAGATTTCTGCCCACTCCAATGGCAACATCGTTGTCCAGGAGTATTGAGTCAGTTACTGTCACAGGCCCCCGTGCGGAAGCAAAGTAGGGCATCCATACTGGTGCCGCTGCTTGGCCTCGTGTCTGAGTCGGTGGAGCTAGGTTGAGATCCAACGAAAATGGGTAGTTAGAGGCCATTTGATTTCTCACTCTCTTTTCTTCTTTCTTTCTTTTCTCTTTTGTGTGTTTCTGAGTTTGCGTTTTTTTTCACCCTTTCTTATAGACTTAGTCTTTGACAAACCCTAGCCATTACAGCATCTGAGCATTTTCTGAATCTCCAAGCATTCCTTGAGTCCCACAACCTTCTCGCCTTCCAACCATACCCAACTCATTTATCATGACGTGTCTTTTCTGAACGAACGCGTTCAGTAAAGTCTTCGCGCCTTTCCATGAGCCCGTAATTTTTGCTTGTGGAGTCTGCGGCGCCTCTATGCGTCGACACGTGTCTCGCCCTGTCTGTTGGTCCCTTACACTGAACCGAGACATCATGACCCATGTTAAAATCCCGCTCTTTGTGTTGCTAATCACGGTTCGATAGTTTGTTTTTACAAAACTAAATAATAATAAAAAGCCGGAAATGTAAACAAATTGTGGGTCGGGTTTCACTTTAGTTTGGGTTTCAAAGTGGGTTAAATTCACCGTGGTTTGTGTTTCGAAATTGTGGGCTTTGGGCTTCAAAATTTTTTTGGGTTTCAGAATTGTGTGATTAGGGTTTACTGTTTCTTTTTTTTTTTTTTTTTTGTTTGTTTGTGTTGTAATTTTTATTTTATAATTATTTTGTTTTTCTTTTCTTTTGTGATTTTGTGATTTTTTTTTATTTGCTTTAATACCTTTCATTTGTTGTTATGACATTGTTTGTGGCTAATTTTTAAACATTGATGACAATGCTCATTTCTAGGTTTGGGGGTATTGGAGTTTAGCAAGTAAACTTGGTTTTTCTTAAAATTTTTAAAAAATAAAAAATAAATTTTTTTTTTTAATTTCTTTCTTGTTTTGAATCTTGTTTTGTTTAGTCACTTTCCGAACACATTTGATGAGATTGTGATAAATGTTGCATGACTTAAATAAAAAATTGAATTTTTTTTTTTCCTTGTAAATTTTTATTGTAAAAAAATAATAATTAATTAATTAATTAATTTGGCATCGTTCTAGCATGACATGTTCGAAACCTTCTTTGCACTTGCCATTTGTTTCATAATTTTCCAATTAAAGGATTTGCATGATCTAAAGAATTGTATGAATCATAAATTAGACTTATTTAACCAACTATATAAAGTGAGCTTTTGAGCCTTGTACTTCAATTCATGAGTGTTATATACATACTCTTATTTTCTTGTCATCAAAGTTGTTGATCTCATTATTCATTGATTTGGTTGAACACTTAAAAGTCATTCATTCTTATGCAATTTGATTTCATGACATTTAAGAAGTGATATTAAGGCCCTCTTTGGATCGTTTGTGCCTTTCAAGCTAACCTTATGTATGCTTAAGCATGATTTTCCATTGTTAACCATTTTGAGCCTACATGTAAACCTTTTCTTTCATTTTACCAATTATATTTCCTCACCTTAGCCCGAAAAACAAGAATTTACCTTTATAAGGAACTCATGAGCTCTAATTCGGATGTGTTTTTCATGCTAAGTTTGGGAAGGGATATTACATAGAAGAAAAAAAAGAAAAAAAAGAAAATCACACAATTGGTGAAAGAAAAGAAAAGAAAAAAGTTATGATTAAATGGTAGTTGAATGAAATTTTGTTTTTGGGTTTCATTGGTGTTTGGAAAGGAGTTTAAATCATTGTAAATGAAGGTATAAGGAGTTTTGATTGTGTAAAAGAAAAAATCTAATCGTGATGATTCGAAGTCTTGTAAACAATTGTTTTATGCTCTTATATTTTGAGTTTCTTGGACTTTGTTTTATCCATACCCTTCATTTCTTACTCACCTTACACCCTTGGCCCCATTACAACCTATGCTAAAGACCTAAATTGATCTTAAATGTCATGTGGTTGAATTGCATTCATTTTTCTACTTTTAAGTGTTTGGCCTCCTTCTTGAGATCATATTAATGCAAGTTCTTCATCTTCCTATTTTTGAGTTAAGTACCTTATGATTTAACTCTAATCCCATGTCTATAACTGAGTGTTGCATTGTAGCCCTCTTCTGAGTGATTCATTTGTGAGAGGACAACTTTGGTGAGATTTGAAGTTGCATTTGTGCTTGGTATGATTTTTGAAATTGTGTGGAAACTAAGATTGGGGAATTTGTTGCATTTGGCTATCACACTACTACACTTTGAGCATATTATGTTTTGAACTTTGCCGCTTTGTGAATAATGTCTAAAATTGAGCTTTTATTGTCAAAACGTTTAAGTCATGTGCATGAGTCATTTCTCTTCACAAAATGTTCGGAAAGATTGTTTTGAGTTTTTATTTTGATTTTGTTTTTTTTGTTTTTTGTGTTTTGTGTTTAGTTTTTATTTTTATGTTTGTTTTTGGTTTTGGTTTTGCTTAAGAACTAACAAATCTAATAAGCTTTCTAACCATTTTGTTTTGTAGAGTTAGAAAAACGTTTGTGGGTATCGTAACTGTTAAACCCTCAGGAGACACAACTCCTCCTACTAGGGATGCCTAGAGGTTTAAAGGCTTGTTGCATTCGCTCAATGCAATCGAGTTACCTACGAAAGTGGTCTAGTTAACTTCTTGTTTTGTTTTAAACTTTGTTTTGTGTTGTTTTGCTCGAGGACTAGCAAAATCTAGGTTTGGGGGTATTTGATCGGTGCATATTTACATATCATTTTGTACCCTTCTAGCTTATGATTTGGTTATGTTTTTGAGTTAAACTTGTGCTTTTAATCCTTTTTGTGTTTATCTTTCAGTTCATTGAGCTTTAGGTAATAATGAGGGCTTTGGATAGTAAATGATGCAATCCATGCATGTTAGGGCCTAATTTGGATGAATGGATGAAGAGCTTAAAGACAAACTCAATTTTGGCTACAGTCCCCTGCCAGCTCAGTTTCGTAGGTCATATTGCAAGCTTTGTTTCAGCAACCTACATAGCTCGGATGAGGCCACATTCTTCATGAAAGTTGTTCCAATGGGTGTGTACTATAACATATCCCAAATTCAGCCCCATTGGATAAATATGGAGTCTGTTACCTAGCAAACACAGAGCCATGCTCATGATGGATTTTATCAGCGCGCAAAATGAGTTAGCAATTTGTTTTGGCCTTAACTTCCTCCTCCGACCTTGGATTGGCCCAAATGATATATGGCTGGAAAGAAGACATTCTGAACTTCAAGTTTGAGTGCTTAAAGTCTTAATTTGCTTAAGGGAAGCCCAATTCGTAAGCCCTTGAAGTTGCTGGTCATGCTGACCTCAGGATGAGCTATTATTTCTGGTTGGAAGCTTGGTCATGGTGACATGAAGATGAGCTAGGGCTGCTGGTGGGATTTATTAGTGAAGTGCATCAACCATTTCAGATTTTATAATGGAAGTGTTGTATGCATTAGTGAAGTGCATCAACCATTTCTGATTTTATAAAACAAGTGTTGTATGCATTAGCCATACTTAATTCAGATTTTCAGCTTCCTTAGGCCTATATATAGTGAGGTTTCCCAAGCTTGTAAACACACCCCAAGGGGGGGAGCTCTCAAACACTTCTCTAGAGCTCCCTTCCCTTCTCTCCCTCAAATTCTCTTAGTTTTCCTTTCTAGTTCTCAATTCTAGCTTTCCTTTTGCTTCTTAGTTGTAATTTATTTTTCATTATGTAAATTCTTTTCTTTAGTTTCAAGTTTGATTAGTTTCCAAGTTTCAATTATGGTTCATGTTCTTATTCATTATGCTTATAAGTTAATATGCTAGTTTGAATGATTGATCACCATTTAGGCTTGCATGTTAGCTATCTTGGTTTGAATTAAGAGTAGACACCATACTTTAATTCGAATTGAACTATGAATAGGAAGAGTATGTATGGACATTCGACAACAGGGATTAGATACATGCTTGGTTGTTTAAATTGTTCTTCTATGCTTAATGGGTTCCTAATGCTTAATTTTAGGTTAGACAACAAATGATCAAATTAGGGAATTAGGAACACAAGGTTATGACCACACACCATGGCTTAATCATACATTAGCTAGAATCAATCCGTTAATCTAATTGAACTTGGGAACTTATCTGCTTGAGTTAGTTATTTTCTTTCTTCCTTGTTTTATTTATTTCCCTTCTTTTTCATTTCTGTTTTGTGTAGGGAAAATGAATTGAATCATTCAATCACCAATCCTCGTGGGATCGACCTCGCACTTACATACGCTATACTACCGAACGGCTCGTGCACTTGCGAGTATCACAAGTTGAGGATGCAACTGAATCCATTTTGGTGCAGCTGTATCTACGCAACAGTGGGGGTTCTGGAGGTTAGTTACAAAATTTGAAAATTTATAATTTAATCACACTCAACTATATTCAAGATTGCTCCATCTTAAAAGGGTTTGAGAACTCAAAACAATGTCTTTTGTTACAACAAGGGAACTCCCTTTGAGCCAAAGTTGGAGAACTTAAAGTTGGGATTTCGCTTGGGAGACTGACCTTACATTTTACAAAATGAACTGTACAAGCACACAAATTGTATAGTTGATGGAACTATTTGTTTAAGTTGGTGCATGGCATGATCTCTTGCCTCTTCTTCCTCCTTGAAGTCTTCATTCTCTTATCCACCCCGGTGTGATGAAAACACCAACGCCAAACGGGATCAATAACAAGTTTCTCTAGTGCAATCTACCATGTCATCTATCAAATAGGAATACCTACATGAAGTGTAAGTCTTCGCAAGCAAGGAGATGCCTTTATGAAAGAAGTTAATTGATGAAGAACCCATTGCTTAAGATTTGCTAATATAGGAACATGGATTAATATGTTGCTAAACTGCAGCCAAATACGGACTAATTAAGGAATGCCACAATAAGGCGTCGTCAAAGAGGTTGGGAGAGGTCCCCGCTTTGCGCCTGACAGTACCTTGAGGGTTAGTCCCCGCAATCGCGCGGGGGATACCTTGGTTTTCACCAAAAGAGGAACCCCTCTTTTCAAGACCTAATAGAGTGGAGGGAAAAGTATAGGAATCTTCGAAAAAAAAACACCGTACTCTACAAGAAGGTCGAGCACAAGCACTTGCACTCTCTTTTCCATTGCAAATTGAATCCATTTATCAATGGAACTGATGAAACGACGATCTAAATCAAAGAAAAACCCTGAATTGTTCAATGTTTGAGCCTCTATGTTGTTTCAACACATGATTGACCCAATTGGCGTATCTACGACTGTTTTGAGGACTTTGAAGCTGCGTAACATGACATCAGCATCAAAATAGAGAGAATATGCTAACACTGATTTCATGTGGCAGTTCATGGAATCCAGGCACCAAATTGTACTCATACTTCACAAGAAAGAAAGAAAAGCAATAAGATGCATGCAATTACATCTATGCTATGACTAAAACAGATTAGAGAACTTACAAGGAATTTTCTGGCTTTCTTTTCAGATCTTTGTTCTCTGCTTTTCCGCATCTTTGGGTCTGTTTCTTTCCCATAAGATTAGTATTTCATCTTCTCTATGCAAATAGCACCAGGTTGAAGACAAATTTATCAAGGAAATTGGCAATTGGAAACTGCCAAGTAAATAATGAACCAAAGAAGAGCAATAGTCTCTTAATAGCCTATTTATACTAGGGTATACTTACCAATCCTTGTTTCTCCAAATCTTTCTCCAAAACTCTGCAAGAAACAAAAAGCTTGAAAAAAGGCAAACAGCCGAGAAAATAAAACAGAGAAAAGATGGGCATAATATAAACAAACAAATCCAGTCATAAAATCACGACGTAGGCCGTGATTAATTAGTGAATAAGACATTAAAAAACGTTCATAAAGAAAATAACGGCGTAAATTGGCGCGCGGCTATACTCTTTGAATAAAAATATGTTAAAGAGTACAGCCGCCCGGCTATAGTCTGTGAATGAAAAATATGTTAAAGCGTACAGCCGCACGGCTATACTCTTTGAATGAAAAATATATTGAAAGAGTATAGCCGCGCGGCTATACGGCTTAAATAAAAAATATATTCCAAGAGTATAGCCGGGCGGCGATACCGTTTAAATAAATATATATATATATATATATATATATATATATATATATATATATATATATATATATATATATATATATTTGAGGAGTATAGCCGCGCGGCTCCACATGATCCTACGGCAGAACTTGCTGTGCACGAATCTCCCCTAAATAAATTCCAACTTGGACTTGAGTTGAGATCATGGCCTTGGATCAAGTCTAGCTGATATTTTCCACCACTAGTATTGTATTTTATCAACTTTCCTTTCCATGGCCCTTCACTCAGTTTAGAAACCAAAAGTTCCAAAACCACCCTTGCATAGACTTGATCTGAATACTGCATCTCTACAGGATCTGAATAGCCCACCACCAAGCAGTTTTTGAGTTTGCTCAAACCCTTTCCCTGCTTTGTTGCTGCTGCTTTTTGTCCTCCACCATTGCCTTCCACTGAAGCTCAGCCGCTTCCCCGACATCCTCATCTTCTACATATTTTATGATCTCATTCGGAAGCAAAGCATCCGGATTTATTAAATTCCCTCCCCCTCCTGCTTTCACCTCCAAGTACTTCTTAACCACACAGTCCCCTCGGATTTTAAAGTTTGATTGACGGTTGTAATAATTGGTCAAGGGCACCAAATACTCTTTCCTTAGCCGTTCCCACTCTTGTGTTAGATCTGATTCTGGCGGGAAAAGCCTCCTCGCAATGCTTTCATTCAGAAAAATGGCTCCGTACTTTTCCTCCTCTGTGTTGGTGCAACACTCTGCAGCCCCTGATACCAAAAGACCAGCATTAATTTCCTCCTCGTCGATTTCAAGGCCGCCATCAGTTAAATAATCAGATGGCTCATTTTTAGCTTGTGCTGCTTCATTTTGTTGATATCAGACTTTAACCGATCCACGAAGAGATCCATAACCCCGTCATATAACCACCTATAACCCGGGTCACCGTTGTACCTCTCAGGATGAATATGCACATTCGCAGCAGCGTCTTCGACTTTGTCTTCTTGGCCGCCTCGATTATAAACTAAAAGGTTGTGCAGAATATCGACAATTCTATCCAAACTCAATCCCAAGGCAAGTCGGCAATAGAGTGGAGGTTTCGTAACAGAGTCTTGGGATGGTTGTGGAGGAGCCAAAAGACGGTCGTGTCGAACTTTCTGTAAGAAAATAAGTGAGACTCGACGCTGAAGATGAGCTTGAGAGTGGTAAGGGGATTGTGGGACCAGGCCGAGGGAAGGATTTGCTTCAGATATACAAGGCTGTGGTTAGTATCTATGTCCCATGGTCTGAGGGAGTTGGAAAAGAGATCAAGGGCAGGGGTCGCCGGAGGAGGGAATTAAAGGGCGCATCTTTATATTTTCGTCGATTCAAGGTCGCATCTTGTTGTTGGCGATGTCAGCGTTGGGGTGGGAAGTAGCCATTAAAGGGTAGCTTCTTCTTCTTCTTTGGATTGGGATTGGTGTGGGTACAGCTACTAGTAATTTGCCTCTGCCGACAACATTGACACGGTTTCGGAGCCATCCTCCCGCTGATCCCGCTGCTGCTTTGTTCGGTGGTGTTGGAACAACCCTCGCACTCGTCAGACATACTTGCCCCGGCACCACTGGTTTATTCATCTGAATCATCATCATCCCTAAAAGCGAAATAGGACATGTTGCTTAGGGATAGGCTGTCTTTTACCGGACACTCCACTGCAAGGGAAATAGTACATGTTGCTGCTCTATACGAGAGAACCAACATATTACCAACATCAGGTGGAGGTCCTGTCAGTTCCAGGTCAGGATCATCTCCCCATATGAATCAGACCCACCCTGGCACGCAGACCCTAAACTCTAAAGAACCAGATCCGCCTAGTGCCGCCTAGACCCGCCTAGGGCCGCCTAGACCCGCCTAGACCCGCCTAGCGCCGCCCAGACCCGCCCAGGCCGCCTAGGCTGATTTTTCGTAATGCAGAGTATGGATTGGAAGGAATGGTTTCAACATGAGGGGATATTTGCTTCCAAGGTTGGTAAAGTATGCAGATTCTGTTGCCCTTAGTGTAGGACATTAAACATATCCGTAGTCGCATAGGGTTTTTTTTTCTTCTTCTATATACGTTGGAAACGAAAAAAATTGTAGAAATAGGGAAACAAGCACAGTAGACATTTGTGAGAACCAACCAACCCTAGTCTGCAATCTGCATTAAGTCCAAACAGGGTTAAGCCTGTCCGAAAAAATTCGAGTTTCATTTACATTTTGTTTGATCTGTTTGATGATTTTTGCTCCCTTATATATCTAGGGTAAAAGACAGTGGTTGGTTAGTTGCTGCTCTCTCTCTCTCTCTCTCTCTCTGCTTGAGCCTCAAGCCTTGACTGATTAGGTCTTTATTTTGTTGGAGGCGATGACTCCTTAAATAAAAAATATATATATTTAAATAGTATAGCCGTGTGGCTATACTCTTTGAATAAAAAAATATATTTAAAGAGTATAGCCGCCCAGCTATATATATATATATATATATATAAGGCGTATAGCCGAACGGCGGTACTGCTTACATAGGCCATACTCTTTAAATAAAATAATATATATAGTATAGCCGCTCGGCTATACTCTTTAAATATTTGCTTTTAGGGATGTAAAAAGCCGCCCAATGGCCCGGAATTGAACGGGCCAGCTCTGAAATTGAAAAAGATATTAAAAATCAAAGACTCCTGTTTTGGAGTCCAATTTTCTTGATACCCTTTTTCATGTGCCTCCATGTTAACCTTCTAATTTATTGACACATGTCCCTATACTTAACTTCTAACATAACAATGTTAACTCTTTTAATAAAAATAAAACAAAAACAAATTGTAGGATGTTTTGTGCAATCAACCGTAGTGTGTTGTGGCCTCAACATCCCTTCACCGTTATATCATCTCCAATTTCCAAGTTGCTCTCAATCACTTGAAATAAAAAATTGAAATAAAAAATGAAATAAAAAATCACAGTACTCAATCCATCCACCAAGAATCCTAGTATTTTAAAAATACACCTAAGCCATAATATTGTCCTTTGGGACATTTTCACGCCAAGATAAACTTGCAATTAAAAATTGTTCCGAAAGAGAATGAATGAATGACTTTGCAGTCCAAAGCAACGGGCCACTGTTTTTGCTTCACTGAAAGCCTAGGCTGTGAGCTGTGGATGGCAATGTCACAACATATGGGCTCTCCACTGGCACTTGTCTTAAAATAAATATGAATGGGAAGGAAGAAAATGGCAGTCCAAACCAAACACAGTGACTTTTGATGGAAAAACATATATCTATATTGGCCAATAGCAATAACTTCTTCCTTTTGGCAAGTTTTTGAAGGAAAAAAAACCTATATGGCCCACCATATGTGTTTCTTGAAGGCTTTTCTGTTATTTTAAACCAATAAATGGCATTTGCGTTGCGTGTAGATCATAAACGTATAAGCTATAATTTTGATTGTTTATTTTTCTTTTAATAAAAAAAATCATTATTTTAGTTTGCCTACCTATTAAAAAATTCTTTGTTCAGCCTTTGAGTCCAAATTTCTCATAAATTAGGTAAGGGGTGAAATTTCTGTGCAGCTTCTTGGTTCAAATATTTCATAGGCTTCTGTTGAATTTTTAATCATTTGAGTTATTTTCATCAACTACTAGCCTTGTACTATTCACAGTCAACGGTCTTTGTTCTTGTGATAATATCTTTATAAATATGATCGCCTCATGCTGTTCAGTGTTCATTCTCATCTTTGGGTGGATAAGGTGTTGATCCTACAGTACTACTCCACGTAGGAAGATTTCAACTCTTCTTTTATCATTGTTTATCTTTCAGATTATTGGCTCAGTTTTTTTATATCCTCATCACCTGCATACATACGTTCTGTTTTCTTGGTGTTGAAAGCTTTCAGTTTCAGAAATGGCGCAATTTGGTGGAAATCCCTTCTTCAGTTGCAGAAATTGCCAAAATCCTCTTGCGCTGCGTGATGACCTTATATCCAAAAAGTTTGTGGTAAGCAATTCCTTTATTGATGTAGTTGAGTTGACTCCCTTGTTTATCAACAATATTTTGGATGAAAACTAAAAACTCTATGCTATTATTATTTATCCCAAAACTTATGGCATGATATTTGATCTATATTTTTTCTTTACCCTCCTGTCACTCTGGTCAAATCCGTTACTTGATGGATGAGCGTGTTAGTTTGGTTAAACAAGCACTAACTTAATTAGTCTTATGATCAAACAATTTAATCACAAATGTATGCTTATATTAATGAATTAATGTGTGCAATTATATGTCCAACAATGAAATGTGTTGTGTTATTTAGACAAAATCAGGGGCAGGATATATGTTCTCTCGTGCAATGAACATCATTGTGGGACAAAAGGAGGACAGGCAGTTGATCACTGGCGTTTTCTCTATTGCTGACATATTTTGCAGCAACTGTGGAGAGGTCTTGGGTTGGAAGTACGTTCGAGCTTATGAAATATCCCAGAAGTTCAAGGAAGGCAAATTTATAATTGAGAGAGCAAAGATTGCCAAAGAGTACTAATAGCACTTTGCTGCTCATAATAATTCCATTTGGAAACTCTTTTTTCACTTGTTGGTTTATATTTATAATTTGGGACAAATTTGGATTTGGAGGCGCAAGCATTGTTTGTTGGGTCGTTTTTCCAGCTTGGGGAAAACAAATGTTAACCCTTGCCTTAAAAGGTACATAGCATTTTATAATGTACGACATCCATCAATTGTCGTTTCTCCGGCGGATGCATAAGCAATCAACAATCTTGTGCCTTGTGGTGCATGCAATTTCCTTCACCTTCAGCAGGCTTACCACATATTTGAATTTCTTTAATGTGGCCCAGCCGTTGTGTTTTGAACTTGGGAGATGATCAAACTATGCAAATCTCTTAAAGAGTACATTCATATAATTTCAAATACTCATGCAGCATACTAATCAAGCACAACATAAAGCCAGCAGCAAGAAGAGGTTAATGTTTCGGCTCAACACGAAAAACAAGAACGTAGCAAAGTATACTGCCATCAATAAATAAAATTCCTCCTTAAGGATTACTAGAACACAATACAAAGGTGATCTCAAGATTGTGAAAGAATTCTATTCTACTGTTCTTGGAAGTTGGAAAGAAGACAACTGATCAAACAAAAATACAAGTAAACGTGAACTGTCATCAAGTTTAAATCTTCTGTAACTGATGTTTACATCATTAACTAACAATAATCACACATTTGAGGATGTTTTACTCACTAGCTGTGTGATCCACTGTCCCCATGCACCGGATGCCGCCGAATATCAAACTGGTCAACAGACTCCAAAGGAGTGGCCGTCTCATTTCTGATCCTCTTGATCTTAGGGCTTAACAATCCCCTGTGCCTAAACCCATACAGCTTAAGCACCTGGTTATCTGCAAAGTTGAAAGCCCTCTCCATGCTGCTCAAACACCTCTCAACAGGGTAATCCCCGTAACTTCCACAAGGCTTGCAACCCACAAAATGGGTCACAAATGGCCACCTCTCGTCACCCAAGCCAGGATGATATTTTTCGATCATCTCTTCATACCGATCCAC
This sequence comes from Prunus avium, assembly GCF_965620075.1. Taxonomy (NCBI): domain Eukaryota; kingdom Viridiplantae; phylum Streptophyta; class Magnoliopsida; order Rosales; family Rosaceae; genus Prunus; species Prunus avium. The sequence goes on along the minus strand of NC_142288.1, from coordinate 28,073,594 downwards.
CAATCCAGCCCAGTAACCGTGCAAATAGTAGGAATTCTCAACATACACCTTCTCCATCCACTGATCCTTCTGTGAAAGCAACAAGTATATCAATGCTGACTGATCATCGGCCTCAAACGCCGGCCTCCCCTTCAAATTGGCAGTCAAAATCTTTCCAGCCTCCTCTCTTATCGGACCCTTGGGACCCATTGGAGCCCAAGCATCAAGCAAATCCAGAGACCACTGGCAATTCCTAAACAAAAAACTACCGGTATTCAACGCAATCCACGACTTCTGCTCAAACAACAAATCTGGGTACCCATGAATCACAAGATTATGACTATTATACTTAGAGAGTGGAAGCTCAAACACCATATCAGTAAACAATGCATCACTGTCCATCCACCAAATCCACTCAACCTCGGGATGCGAAAGCATCAGTCTTCGAATCAAAGGCAATTTGGCCCAATACCCAGCAAGTTCCTTATCTAGATGAGCTAAATTATACACAATCTCAATGCCATGAAGTCTACAATAATCAATCTTGTTCTTAATTACTTTCAACAAATAATGGTCCCCAATTGGGTTATCACACGGCTTAGGAGGAGACCCAGTTACGAGCAAAACGCGAGGCTTACCGTTAACCAAGCTCGGGAACTCAGGGTTGGATTGAAGCCAAGCCTTCCGCTCTTTGTCCCAATTCGCGATCTTGGGTCCCAGACTGTATGTGATGTTGGGGTTGATCTCGGTCTGGGTCAGCTCATCCGGGTCATTGGGGTCGGAGTCGGATCGGATCTCGGCGAGGATCCGATTGGTCTCCTCGATGAGGTTCTGGTTGACGGCGTCGGCCTCGGAGCTACCCAGGTTGCCGACCCCGATTGTGCCTCGGAGGACGAGGATGGTGACGAAGCCGCAAAGGATGGTGATTTTGATGTTGTTGAAGGTCTTCTGGATCTGGCGGCCACGTGGCAGAGACCCATAAGCACGACCTGCTCGGCCATTGGCCGAGGTTCCGGTGGTGCTAGTGGGCAACCCACCAGCACTTCTCTTCTGAGCTGTAAAACTACTGTCTTGACCCATCTCTCTCTCTCCCCCTCTCTCTCTCTCAAACCTGCTCAAACTGTATATGTATGTAATATATGCTGTTGGCTTGTGTAAATTTGAGTGTGTTTTGGGTTTTTGGCGTGGTATTGTAAATTTGTATTATAAAAAAGGCTAGAAGAAGCCTGGAAGACGCTGTAAAACCCTAGAGGAGGGTGATGGGGAAGAAGAGGACATGGTGGGAGTGTTTGGTTATGGCAAGGTGGCGACTGCTGGCGAGGTTAGTTCGAGGTCCGTCTGATTGTTTGAGAGATGATTAGAAATTGGGGAAATGTAGAGACATGTGTCCAACACCGACTGTCGTGGGGCTTTATGTTTTTATATTTTATTGTCTGATCTGGATTTGGACTAATTTTTTAAATTATTATTTTTGGCCCAAATCCCATTGGGTCTTGTTGAAAATGAATATGGAGCCCGGATTTACTGGACCTCTGACCTACGGTAATCATGTGTATCATCTCCCATGAGAGAGAATTGTGGGGCATGCCTTCATCACCACACATTGTGTTGACTGATGGAAACAGGTCAATGTAGTAATGGTATTTGATGAGGTATCTTGCAAAATTGTGTTATATCTCCAAATAAATGATGAATAATGTTATCATGTCTACTTCCTGAATATGAGAATTGCGATAAATTTTAAGTCGATGAAACTGTCATGTCTAATTCCTTGAAGATAGACTGAAAGATGTTCATTTCCGTATTTTAAAACACTAAAAAGTAAAGACTAAGAAATGCCACGTTCTCATTTCCATTTTTAGTGAAACCTTAAAGAAAATACTTAGTCGTATCGCCTTAGACTTCAATAGCTTGACACTTTGATGAAGCGACACACATTTCTAATTTACTCATTTAAGATGAGAAAACAATGGATGTCTTTTTTATTTCCTTTCCAACCATTGCTATAATCTCCAACCTTTTAATCATTTCAGGGTCAATGGGAGCCTCCTAAGCTCAGCAGCTGTGTCCGGCCTGTTCTGCACCTCCGCCTCCACGGCTGGAATTTGACGCGTGGTACTAAACCACCAAGAAACGCGTTTCAGCTTCGAAACGCCGACTTGTACTTTCCATGAAGAATGTTCACTCCCACGCCACTTTCAAGCGCGTGCAAAACAACCCCCTCCCCAATTCCACGTCGTCTGACTAACCCAACTGGACATGTGAGTTTGGAGCCAGATTGGGGATCGAGGGCCCCACAAGATCCCCATCTCAGTTGCTAATGTCAGTCTCCAGTGTCTTGATGCTCATGGCCCATGTGCCATGTCTCAACTCCCTGTCTCTCTCTAGCTGATAGCAGGAGCAAAGCAAGCCTTTTTTTGCTGCAGTTGCTTGCTTGCCCTTTTCATTTTTTCATTTTTCAATATTTTTATTAACAGTGTTTTATTTCCATTTTTCATTTGATTTTTTTGTTGGTAATATATAAATAAGAAGAGCAGGCCTCATTAATCTAATAAGATGCAATTACTTGCGGTGATGACGCTCAATTAGACGCAAAGAAGACAACTGTGACAAACAATTTAATAAAATTGAGTACAAGATTAGACAATTTACCTTCCTAACTTTCTGGATCACAAGGATTATTAAATTAATCAACCAACTGGTAGACTAAAATGTGATGAATTTACCAATAGTTTACAACTTGGCTAAAATTTCAGAAAAGTGAAAGAAAACAGAGTTACAAAAAACATATAAAATGTGATCATTTGATACAATTTTCCCTAAGCTCTCAATACAAGTTTACCAACCACTTCAGATTCAAAGCCAGCTCAACCACTATCACCATGCAAAACACTCAAAATTCAATTCATTTGGCCAAATGAGTAACCATTCAAACAGAACAGGTATACAAACATTGTATTTCCATTACCAATGTCATCTTGCTTCAGATATTATTCAAGAGTTTTGCATTTTCAACCAATGCATAAAGACACAGAACCGAAAGGAATGCTAAAGAAAGAAAACGGTACAAGTTATAGGCATACCGATTAAGTTGCAGCAGATTTCTTCTTTTCCTTCTTTACCTTCTTAATTTTCTTCTTCACCTCCCTCTTTGTCATCTTCTTCTTCACCTTCCTCTTTGTCATCTTCTTCTTGGTCTTCTTTGTCTTGCCCATCTTCTTTTTAACTTTCTCTTGATCCTTTGCTTTGGCGCAGTCTATAAGGCTGAGCTTTTCCTCATTCCTTGTTGGCTTGAAAACCTCAGTGATTGAGGGGTCCAACAAATCACTTGAGCAGCGAAGAGTTACACCCATAGCCATGGCTTCATCCCAAAGTTCTCTACCCTTTTCAAAGTCCCCTCCCCTACAAAACTTGGGAATCAGCACATCATAAACGGGTCCATAACCACCCAATGAGCTTGCCTTCATCCTTTCAAATAGCTCAAGAGCATAATATGGTCTCTCATTTCCAACGAGTATACCAATCAAATCATAGTAGAACTTGCAATTCGGTTGCAGGCCCTCTGCAAGCATCTCATCCACCATCTTATTTCCTTTACCAAATCTGCCGGACAAATACAACACTCTTGCAACAAGATAATAGCTGACCCAATCCGGAGAACAACCTGTTTTCTTCATAGTCTCAAGAATGTTACAAGATTCCTTGACTCTTCTTGTTCTTCCCAAGCAAGACAGCAATATATTGTAACTAATGGAATTTGGAAAAATTCTATATGTCCTCATCTCAGTGATCACATTTAAAGCTTCGGGAACAAGTCCAGAAGGATTGCATTTGAGGTTTTTCATACAAAGGCCCCTAAGGAATGTGTTAAAGCAAAACAAGTCCGGCATGATCCCAGCTGACTTCATTTCTTTGATTATTCTTCTTGCTTCCTTCACATTCTCCTGCACAGACCATCCATATAAAAGACTCTTATAAATGCAAGGCTCTATACCAGCAATCTTATCCCTATGGTGCCAAACAACCCCTTCTGCTCTCTTAGCATGCCCTCTAGAACAAAGCGCATTGACAATGCCGGTGACTGTATGACCATCTTGAGGACACTTGTATGTGCTCAAATTCTTAAACAGACCCAATGCCTCATCTTCCCTCCCCAACTTGACCAAAGCCTCAGCAACAAGACCAAAAGTCTGAGCTTCCATTGCCCTGCCAGTCTTCACAAGGTCAGAAAGTAAAATGTGCATTGCCGTGTGGTCCTTCTTCTCTGCGAAAACCCGAATGCCATAGTTATAATCCTTGTCTTTCAAACCATAATCCAAATTCTTATGAGACCACGAGAAGAACCTGAGCAACCTTCTAGTGGGTGCTTCGTTTTTGCAAGAATCAATGACTTGGGTCACAAGTGACGATGTCAAGGAACCTGTAAATTTATTTAGACTCAATTCCAAATCATCTAAGCCGCCAATTGCTCTCGAAACAATAGTACACAGCTCTTGTAGCTCGGGCGACGCAGGCAACATGGTAGAGTAGTAAAAACACAAAACGTGTTGAGATTTCGGAGTACTGACTGCATTGTACAGCAAACACCTCCGCCATTTTGATATCAATAAAGAACGCATGTTCTATGAGGATATTCGTCAAACAGTTAGACTGCATTATATAAAAAGCTTGACCCCAACATCAGCTGCCAGCCTACTGCAAAATGAGAATACTTACCAGCGTTTTATGACCTCTAATTTGTAATAGCCGTTAAACGACACGTCAATACGTGTCCCTTGCATGTAATTCAAGGAAACCAACAAGGGCATAATGGGACACTCGCAATCTGCCAGGCCTGCAATCCTCAAATTCCATTACTGTGCCTGAGACGGTTAAGTTGGCAACCCCAAAGTTCTCTGATTGATCACCGATTCAACCCTCCAATGCCGAATTCGAAGTTTTAGAATAAAAAAGTTGATAACATTACGCCTTAATCTGATCAAGGACAATTGGGTAGCTGGTGGAATTGAGATCGAGAACGATGAGTGAGGTATTTGAGGGGTACGAGCGCCAATACTGCGAGCTCTCCGCCAATCTATCAAAGAAGTGCACGGCTGCTACCGCTGTTGATGGAGGTAGTAAATCTCTGAACAAAGAAATGCATTTGCTTTTTCTTTTCGTTTTTCTTTTCTTTTTGTGGGTTATTGGGTTTGGCAAACTCAACGTAAAAAAATGCATTTGGGTTTTTTATCCCAAAAAGAAAAAGGTTGTATTGGTTTATTTTTATTATTATTTTTTCATTTCGTATTGGTGGGATGCATCATGAATTTGGATGTTTTATTTTTCTTGTTTTGATTAAAATTTTGTTCATATGCGCTTGTGAGAGACTTTAGTATGTGCATAAAAGATGGTGTTCTGTGAATTCTTGCTTTGCAGAGCAAAAAAAGCAGAGAATTGCAGAGGTAAAAGCTGGATTAGATGATGCTGATACTTTGGTATGTCACAACCCCAGTTAATTTTCATTGCTTAGATGTGTGTTTTTGTTTATGGTATTAGATTAATAAATCATGCCATGTTGAAAAACCTATCCAGCTTAGGAAAATGGACCTTGAGGCAAGGAGTTTGCAGCCAAGTGTGAAGGCAGCGCTTCTTGCCAAGTTAAGAGAATATAAGACTGATTTGAACAATCTGAAAAGCCAAGTTAAGAGAATCACATCACCTGTTGCTAATCATGCGGCCCGGGACGAGTTGCTGGAGCCCGGAATGGCAGAAACCTTGACGGTATTTTCTCCATACCTCTGTGTTTGTGTGCGTGAGTATGTGCTCGTGTGTGCATTGCTGCATGCATCTATTTTTGCTCGTCATAATTTTCTTGTTCATGGCATGGGACGTTTGATTATGCGACAGACATCGAACGATCAAAGAGGGAGATTATTGATGACAACCGAAAGATTAAATCAGTCGACGGACAGGGTCAAGGAGAGTAGAAGAACATTGCTAGAAACAGAAGAGCTTGGGGTCTCAATCCTCCAAGATTTACATCAACAACGCCAGTCTCTTCTACATGCCCATAATACAGTATGTGTGCTATGCCTACCAGCCTTAGTTACTCTGGGTTTATGTGTGACATTGCCACAGAAAGCGTAGGCTTGTTTGTTGCTTGCTTCTGTGCCTAAATTAGTCTGATGAGAATATGAGATGGTTGAGGTGGTAAACCTAATTTTGTTTCTTCCTTTTGACAGATCCATGGGGTGGATGGAAACATTAGCAAGAGCAAAATGGTCCTGACAGAAATGACAAGAAGGATGAATAGGAACAAATGGATTGTTGGCTCCATAATCGGAGTCCTTGCACTTGCCATCATGCTTATCCTTTATCTTAAGCTTACCCGCTAGCCTATACTGCTGCTGCACTGCCTTGTCTGATTTTACTGATTTGACACTTCAAACTCTCCTTGTTCTTTATGTTGTTGGATATTGTTTCTAGCTTCTCTTTTTCTTCTCTCGACTCTCGAAGATCTTGGCTAATTCCAACGAGGGGCAAACAGAGTTGTGTTTTTGTTCTATCTTACAAAATTGTTGTTGGAATGAAGGAAAGCAAACCATGGACTCTTATGAGACGAAAGCATGGCTGAAAAAAAAGGACAAGGAGTAGAACGTTTATCAGGGTGAGCACCTAAGTTCATCATCTGAAAACCCCTTTCGAAGTCCTATTGAGATGAATAATGAAATGCATCCCCTTCTTTGTTCAGTAAACCACAACTTCTACATCAAAGAAAGAAAAAGAGCTTACTATGCAGCTTCTTCATATACTGAACACAAAGCTAAGGAAAAAGATACTTCCATTATGATATTTAAATGACTACAGAATTCCATACTAACAAAAGGAAAAAAAAAAAAAAAAAAACCCTCCTCCTTTAAGAGATAATCTAAAACTTCTCCATTGTGACATTATTCAAAATCTCAAACATTTCTTCACAAAATAAATTCGGAAGATTAACATATTGCCAGTTTGGATTTTGAATATGGTGATCAATCAAGGATGAATGCTTCCCCACGCCAGCATGCAGAATTTGTGGTTGAAGAGCTCTATATCATGTGTGTTTTGGGAATTTTTGTCCCTGAGCAAGATGGGCAAGGGGATGCTTTACCAAGATCTGATCTTTGATTTTATTGATTTAGAACCAGAAGCTTGCAGCCTTGATCAATGTCCTTCAACCAATATGTTGATGCACCTAGTATATTTCAATTAAACGGGCAGCACCAATCCCCACTCATCACATAGAGAACACCAAAAGATGCAGGTAACTTCCATAACGAAAGGATTACGGGAATTAATGCATCTTAGGAATGAGACAACCGTCCCTCATTACCAAATACAACGACTTCAATATCAAGAAGCACCATATTCCGGGGAGGAATCCCTTGACGCAAGCTCCTCATCATCCTTTTCATCCTCCTCATCATCATCATCAACAGAAGCAGGTTCACCATTAAGATCCACATTTACACCATTTAACTTCCTCACAAACTGTCCCCGCACACGAGGCCTCCTTTCGGCAAGTCGTTTTCGATTAACATACCGGATCTTTTTGTCAAAACACCGCTCCTTTCTCTTTTGCCTAAATTTAATCAATGCTGCCTCCCTTCTGTCAACCTTATTTGGATTCACTTCGGTTGAAGATGAGTTTCCAAATGATGGCCATGAATGAGTATTAGGCATTTGACCAGGTTGTAAGCATATACTAACCGGGTAATAGGGGAATGACGCCATCCCATTTAAATGTGGAGGGTAGTGTGGAAGATGATTGTATTGCGGCATAATAGCTGTTGTAGCATGATTTTGCATATCATGCAGATTCTTTTGATAAACATGGGCTGATGATGACATCATAACTTGATTGACAGCCCCGGACATATAATATTGATAGGCAGCTTGGGCAGGTGTGCCAGAAAAATCATGTTGACGTTCATTTCTTGGATGCACAGGCATCAGAGAGTATCTATCTTCCTCAGCACTCTTTTGATTTTGAAGTTCCATTGATCCAGATGGGGTACTAGACCTCTCCAATGATAGAGAATCTGGGATACTATTGCTGCTTGGCAAGTCGTCTCCTTGTGAATAGCTTTCCCATGCCTCTCCATTTCCATGTACTTGGGGATTATCAACCACTTGGAGACCACATGCTTGATGTTTCTCTTCTATCCTCAAATGTTCAGCGGTAATGTCTTCAACATGGGCAACCACTTGAGAGTTGATTGTAAGTTTGCTTGATTTGACATAGGTAAAGAAGGCAGATGACTCGCCAATCTTTAGTTCGCTCTTTTTTGGGCCAGATAAAAATTTTCCTGAGGAATATTATCAGAGAAAAGGGCAAAAGTTACCCAAGTGGTAAAGATGAAAAATGGCATACTGAAAAAACCATTCTGCTTCTAAGGAAAAAGTTACTCAGATCAGTGAAGTCAAATGAATGATGCCGCTAGACACAATACACAGCCCTTAGCCATGCATGATGGTATCTAGGGAACACATGTTCATCGCATATGATATAACAAGAATTCTCACTGTTTCTGTTTTCATCATCATTAAAAATAATAAATAAAACTATACAAGAAGTTCGGAAAAAGCATCAAACAACTACAGGCTCAATGTCACTGATTGTCTCTAGCTTTAATTGTATTAAACTCTCAAAGTCTTCAAAGACTGTCATCTTTCCAAGCATAAACCAAACTGAAGCCAAAACCTCAAAATATTTTTAGAACTCAGCTTGAGAAAAAAAAAAAATTCAGAAAAGGCAGTAAAATTGAAATGATGTCGGCTCATGATATTACTTTAAGTGATCCTATGTATTCATCCATTACTTGTTTCAACTACACAAACAATGATTTATTTATTCAAATGCAATGCGGAAGATGATAAACAACATTAAGCTCAGGAGATGCCCGGACTTTGGGAAATCAGCAATTCAATTGTCACAAGTGGCTCACCAGTTTGTCGGTCACTTATTCCAGGAACATCAGGCCGAAATTCTGATATATTCTTGGGTGGAAGCTCCATAACAGCAGCAGACTAAAAAATAAAAAATAAAAACATAAAGAAGAAGAAGCCAAAACAAGAAAAGAACATATATAAATACACGTTCATAGTCATTATAAACATCACTGATTTTCCTAGGGAGCTGGATCCACATATAAATAGTTAGGCTTCACAGTTTCAGCACAGAAAAATGAATTTAGGTTTCAGCAAAGAAAATGTAGACAAGTAAACCATGACTGGTCCATGACATTGTGAGTCGTATGTCTACTTGGTTCATGGTTGAAGTAAGAGCTACTAATAAGTAATCAATTTAATCTTAAATGAAGAGAAAACCTAAGTTCCTTAGTTAATTATGAATTATTTGACAGATTCATCCCGAGTCCTAACTAATTTTTCGGATTCCAACAGTTGTTTCATATCGAATCTAGTTCAGCATGAGTTATTACTGAATATATGATGTCTGCTGGTAGAGAAAAATAGAATTTCAACTAAAAAGATTTATAATGAGTTACATTCAGTTTTCAAGCCTTTTTTTTTTTTTTTTTTTTTTTGAATAGAAACATTGTATTGATAATCAAGAGGAAAAGCCCTCGATCAAACAACAAAACCTATAATATAGAGTGTCTGACCTACTAAGACTGAAAGTAATTCTGTAATTAAGAAACACAAAAAACAAAACTTAAGTAAAATCATCTTAAAACTGCCATCATGTCTCTCATGATGATAGAGTAGTGATAATCCTTAAACTGCCCCGAAACTGAAGCCCAAAGAGATGCCCAAAATTTAATTCTATCCCATTAATGTACATTTTAAATATTTAACATCTAAAATGTGTTAGTTAGATATATACAGGGCCCTTCAACAGCCGGATCCTGCACCTCAAATAATATCTATGCATATGTACTCTTAGGTGTTATGCCTAATCTAAAATGCTTCCACATGTATTTTGAGTAGCACTATGGACTCACTATGGACTCTTCTATTGCTATATAATCCTACTTGGACTGATTCCATAGATCACCCAAATAAAACTCAAAACAACGTATAAAGTTCACATTTCACATCTTGTATATATTGCATATTAGACCCCTCTTAGACCAATACAAGCAAGACTTATTACATGATGCAGCGTCAGTAGAGATATTGGTCTCACAATGAACATATTTTTTAGTTTGTATATATTTAACAATCAAGCTTCAGCTCTATATTTATTAATTATTAAACCCAACTTCTCTTCTTTAATTTTCAAAAGAATAAAATAGCATAGTCACCTTATCTTCCTGATGAGCTGACATTCCTATCTCTGGATTGGCAGACTTGTCATCTGTGTCATCCGAGAATAAGGTAGTACTGTTTGTATTAGATCCGCTAGGGTCTGATATCACCGGATCAACATAATTCAAAATGTTCTTCTCTGCTAGCCCAAGCTGCCAAATACATAAAAATAAAATCTAATTACTGATTTGAGAGGAAATAGTGTTCTAGTGCACACGCATCAATTATGTAGTGGAACTTGAAAGAGAGGTATTACTGATGCACAGACATGGCTCTTTGAAATAAAGGTTACGAACTTTAACTTCAGATGAGAGAAGGCTGAGAAGCCAAGTAATCTAATTGCATGCTTTCTTCTGAACTACCCAAGATAATACATTCACCTAAGAGGGTCATAAAGAGATACTAACAGCCTAAAGCAACATCAACACCTATATGATGGCAAGGGGCAAGAGAAGATTGACTGGTATGGAAGGGGTAGAGGTAATTAGAAGAACAGCTCTCTAAACAAAAACATCAAAGTCATGCAAACGAACCATGCGCCTTCTTCTCCACATGTGTGTCCACAAGTTTAGAAGCTCATTAGTTCGTAAAGGCTTCACGAGATAGTCTGCTGCTCCAAGCTTCAAGCACTTAACAACAGTAGAGACCTCGTCTTTTGCCGACATCACTAACCAAAAGAAAAGGTTCAACAGTGAGGTTAAGACAATACTTTTCCTCAAAAGGAAATATTTATCATTAAGTGAAAATGGCAGTGGTAAGACTAAGAGCAAAACATGCTTACTGATTACAGGAATGCGCCTTAACTCTCTATCCCGTGTGATGTACTTCAACATTTTCATGCCTTTGTTCATTGGAAGGTCAACTTCAGCAAGTATGAGATCGATATCAGGCCCCTCTGCATTCAATGCATCAATCACCTGTCTAGGAGACCTCACGGAAATAACTGTGAAGCAAAGAAATCAAGAGTCATAATTTAACACACGCACATCATCTTCCATATTCTTAATAGCCAAACAGAAGATAAACGTTAACATTTTCCTAACCAAACTTCAGAAACCAAAGAGTACCCCACACCAAAAAAAAAACAAAATTTAAGCACACGACTCACAAAATTCAGCACCACATGCAGTAAATTAATTAAAGAAATAAAAGAAAATGGTATATTACCCTGGTAAGAGCATTTCACAAGAAGCGTGAAAACCTCTTCCGAACTGTACTCGTTGTTATCGCACAACAAAATTCTCACTCTGCTCCTGTCTATGAACCCATCAGCACCGCCGCCGCCGCTATCACCAGCTTCACAGTCTCTGTTCAAATTCAGCGCCTTAGACTCCATAGCCAAAACCCACCAAAGCCCAAAACCACTCCGAAATGAAATAGCTTTAAAATCCCATCACCACCTCAAACCCAAACCACTCCTAAGGGAAACAACTTTAAAATTCCATCACCACCCCAAACCCACCCTCAGGAAAATACTCAGATACTAGAGAACCTCCATGGCAGAAAGCTCCACTTCACGGCCTCTATCAGAATTCGAAATTAGGGTTATGGGGGTCTCCAATTCCCAGCAACTTCATTCCCAGTCAAAAACCCAAGCCCGCCGTCCGTACAATCGAAGACCCCGAGCGAGCTGAGACGTCAGTTGATCGACGGTTGAGAATTCTTGACCAGCAGGGGAGCGGATAGAATAATTAAGAGAAAACAAAGTTCCGAGTTTGGATCACCGGCCAGCAGCTCACGTTAGCACAGCCAAAATGGGTCTGACTCGGCCTTGCGAGGCCGAAAAAGAAAGGAAGTGAAAAACAAAAAGAGCCAAAAAGAAGGAAAAAAATAGAAAAAGAGTAGACGGAAAGTAATGAAATTATTAAATTCTCAATCCGCCTATTGGGTATTGGGTACAATTGATCTGTTGTATCTCTCAGCTCCATCTGTCCAATTATAGAAGGGATATTTATTTTTTATTTTTTATTTTAAAATAATGTACGGGTATAGTTACTAACGTGCGCCTACACGGCTACAGGCGCATGTTAGATGAGAGGAGACGTGGAGGGTTGGGGAACAGAAAAGAAAAGTGCAAAGAGGTAGTGTTCAGGTTAGGATTGTTTGGTAGAGACAGAGAGGAGGACTACATGGATATGTTTATTCATTTTTATTTTTGGGTTTTTCCTCAAAGAAAATATGTCAAATTGTTTTTATTCTTTTTGGGGAAAGTGAAATATATCACAATTTGGCAATTGTTTGTCTACATTTCCGCATCCATCGAAGTTAGAATGGGTTGATCATACAACTGCTTCAACTATAATGGGAATAATTTAGTTATAAAGTTTATAATTAGACTGCATTTTATGATAAGTTGTTGAATCAATTTTCAACAATTCAAACTTTGTCCATAAACCCTAATTCAAATGATATTGGGGGTGCAATGATGAAGGGGTAGAGCCTTACATTAAACTCTTGTTGTGAACAAAAAGAGAAATATAACTCTAAACTTAGAAGTTAGGCTCCATAAGATATAAAGTGAGTTATCTTGTATTAGTGAAAAGAGAATGACCAATATTTTCTGCCATGAATTCCTCAAACATTCAGAGAGCGTGTAGAAAGGCTAGTCCATATATAAACGATGTAATATACCATTTACTGCAAAACAAGAGGAACCTCCAAATCTATAGAAGCAGAGCATTTAGTTGATTGACAAGCGGCATGTGTAGTGCTGGAAATCAGTAGAGAAAGAAAAAAAAACACTACTCTATGGGGGTAGCCTTTGCTCTTCTGCAAGAGTTTTTCTCCACATGCAATTACCAGATTAATCTCACAAACATGTGTCTGTCCCATCCTGTACCGAATTAAAAATGAAGCACAATAAACACATGGACATTCATCTAAAAAGCCTAAAATACCAAGCACATGATATTATCCCAGAATCAAAATAACACATGCTTAAAAAAAACATGTTCAGTAGGGGCTTGGGGACCATCTTGCAACACCATGACATGGATGAAGCTGAGCTGCATGCAGAATTCTGTTCCTTGCCTAACCAGGAACATTTGTGGCCCGTTTTCCTACTTGCCCTTGTGATGGAAAAAGCTAAAGCGACATGTAACGACTGCTTGTACCGGATCTGATCAGCTGATGGAATCTCAATTACATGATCTCTCAGAAGCTGATCTCACTCAAATTGGCTGAGTCTTTTTTTTTTTTTTCTGTTTATGGATGGATAAAATAGTGGGGGGTAGCAAAGGCATCACAGCTTCAACTTGGGTTCAACTTTTAAGATTGTTCTGGAGTACCATATGAATTCAAATTTAGCACACTGCTAACACCATTAAAGGACATCTATGGTTATTGCAATTTGGAGACTGGAGGGCTGCATCGATAAAATCTGAAATGTTTGTTTGTAGAAGGAGAATTATGAATGAAAAGATTTACAACCGTCCACCTGAACCAAAACTGTCAAGAAGCTGGAAAAATAAAACTTTTATCCTAGATAAAATTGCTATTAAAGTAAAAGAGAAAGAAAAACGTCCTGGAAAAGTCACTGTTCACTATCATTATGTCGTCACATACTCAAGGAAGCATGAGAAAGCCATGCTAAACCAGCCAGATTATGTGCTCAAAATAAACCCTTCTCTAACTCCTTTCTAAAATAAAGTTATAAAAGTCAAGGTGATGAATTGGTGATGCTTACATTTACACATTCAGGCGCTTAACTACATGGTCTCTATAGATGATGATTTGCTATGCAGCTGCCTATCATGCTGAATGGTGTATAAATAGATCAAATTAAATGTCTTCAAAATATTACTAAGATATGGAAAAAAGGAACAAAATAAGAAACTTAGTTATGATATTTTAATGATTATAAATTCCGTACAAACAAAAGAAAAACAAACTTCTCCTTTGAGATATTATCAGAATTTCTACTTTGAGACATTATTCAAAACTTCTCCTTTGAGACATTATTTAAAAAGTAAAACATTTCTTCACTAAGATTTTGGAAGACTAACCTATTTCCCATTTGGATTTTGAACATGGCGATGAACCAACGATGAATGCTTCCAATCCTAGCAAACAGAATTTGCGGTGGAATAGTTGATTGACGAGCTCTATATCATTTGTCTTTCGGGCTTTTGCAATCCTGAACAAGTTGAAGACAATGATCTGATTTTTTATTTGATTGAAATTAGAACGAGAAGCTTGAACCCTTGACCAATATTTTTCAACCGGTATGATGATGCTCATAGGATACTCCAATTAGACAGAGCGGCCAAATTCTCATGCATCCACATAGGGAGCATCTAAAGATGCATGCAGGAACTTCCAAAACAAAACTTTTACAACTACAAAGTAATTATCACATCTTAGGAATTAGAAAATTCCAGTTCATGTCCAATAAGAATGACTTTAACATCCAGAAGAACCATCTTCTGGAGAGTACTCCCTTGACTGAAGCTCCAGATTTACACCACTTACCTTTCTCACAAATTGTCCCCGCACACGAGGTCTCCTTTCAGCAAGTCGCTTTCGGTTAACATACCTGATCTTTTTATCAAAACAAAGCTCCATTCTTTTTTTCCTAAATTTAATCAATGCTGCCTCTCTTCTGTCAACCTTATTTAATTTCACTTCAGTGGAAGATGAAATTCCAAGTGATGGCCATGGATGAGTATTAGGAATTTGACCAGGTTGTAAGCATATGCTAAACTGGTAGCAGGGGAATGGAGTCATCCCAGTTACATCTGGAGGGCAGTGCGGAAGATGATTGTATTGTGGCATAATAGCGGTTGTAGAATGATTTTGCATGTCATGCGGATTCTTTTGATGCACTTGTGTTGATGATGACATCATAACTTGATTCACAACCCCTGGAATATAATACGGATAGGCAGCTTGGGCAGGTAAGCCAGAAAAATCTTGTTGAAGTTCATTTCTTGGATGCACAAGCACCAGTGAGGATTGGTCTTTCTCAAAATTCTTTTCATGTCGAAGTAACATTGATCCAAGTGGGGTACAAGACCCCTCCAATGAAAGGGAATCTGGAACACTACTATTACTGCTCTGCAAGTCATCTCCTTCTGAATTGCTTTCCTGTGCCTCTCGACTTACGTGTACTTGGGGATCATCAACAACTTGGTAAGCAAATGCTTGATGTTTCTCTTTTATCCTCACTTGTTCAACAACATTGTCTTCAGCGCAGCCAAGCGTGCTTGATTTAACATATGTAAAGAATGATGATGACTCTCCCATCTTTAGTTTACTCTTTTTTGGGCCAGATGAAGATTTTCCTGCAGAATATTACCACAAAATAGTGGAAAAAGTTCTCAAAAGGTAAAGATGAAAAATGACATAGAAAAACCGTTCTGCTTCTAGACAATTTTTTTCCTTTACTAAGATCAGCTAAGTCAATTGAATGATGCAGCACGTCCATCACATATATATCAGAAATTCTCATTGTCATTTTTGTCATCATCATTACAACTACTATAAACAAAACCCTACAATGAGTGAGAAAAACTCGTTAGACTTTCGTTTGTTACATACTTCTTTTGAAAAAGATAAAGGAAAGTAGAGACTAGAGACTCAATGTCAATCACACTCTCTTGCTTTAACTGTCTTAAATTCTCAAAGACTTCAAAGAATGTCATATTTCCAAGCATAGACCAAATAGAAGAGTACTCTACTAGAAAAAAGATCAGAGTCTAAACAAGTAAACCAAATAAATATAAGCTGAATAGAATCCTACGGCACAAACAAACAATCTTGTAATCAGTTTCAAATTGGAGAAAGAATTTTTCCCACGTACAGAAACTTCAAACATAGCTAATCACCAAAAAGACAGCAAAACTGAAATCATGTCATTTCACGATCTCACTATTAAATGAATACAAGCCAAATAGCACCCTGCAGCAGAAGAAACAAGCTTTTTAGATCAGATTCAAATTGGAGAAAGATAATTTTTTTAAACGAAAATTTTATTTTAAGAATAGTTTATTATCAGAAAAGAAAGCAACATTGAAATGATGTCTTCGCATGATATTCCTATAAGTGATCCTACGCATCACAGAAGATGATTTGTTTCAACTATGCACGCAAATCACGATTCATTTTCTCAAATGCTATGGAAAGAAGATAAACAATATTTGAAGCTCAGAAGACGCCTAAACTTTGCAAAGTAGCACTTCAATTGTGACAAGTGGCTCACCAGCTTGGTGGTCATGTATTCCTGGGACATCAGGCCGAAATTCTGATACATTATTGACTGGAAACTCCATAGCAGCAGCAGTAGAAAACTAAAAAAACAAGACAAAAGAAAAACGAAATAAAAACCATATAAATGCACACTCTAGGGAGTTGCAAGGACAAGAACAAATAGTTAGGTTCCAGCAAAGAAAAATAAAAACTTAAACAAGTAAACCATGATTGGGCCGCATGTCTAGGTGGTTCATGGTTATAGTCACTAATAATTTTGGAAGTACAGGAACAAAACATCAAAAGTCATGCAACAAACCATGCGCCTTCTTCTCCACATGTGTGTCCACAAGTTTAGAAGCTCATTAGTTCGTAAAGGCTTTACGAGATAGTCTGCTGCTCCAAGCTTCAAGCACTTAACAACAGTAGAGACCTCATCTTGTGCTGACATCACTAACAAAGAGAAAAAAGTTCAAACAATGTCAATGAGGTTAAGACCATAACTTTCTTGTAAAAGAAAAAAATTTATTAGGGAAAATTGCAGTAACAAGAACAAAACATGCTTACTGATTACAGGAATGCGCCTTAACTCTCTATCCTGTGTGATATACTTCAACATTTTCAAGCCTTTTCTCATGGGAAGGTCAACTTCGGAAAGTATGATATCTATATCAGGTGCTTCAGCATTCAATGCTTCAATCACCTGTCTTGGAGACCTCACTGAAATGACTGTGAAGCAAAGAAATTCAGATCCATGATTAGAGTTTGACACAATTTGAAATTTGGAATGAGATAATCAGGTTCCACTTTAGATGGCTCTAAAACCAGATACGATATGGATTTTAATACACAAATTACTACAATCTAAGCTACCTAACAACATGTAAGGCAATGTTACTGCAGGATTTCAAAGAAACTCCTACGGCATTCATAGCCTTGTTGTCATGTTCAGAATTCTTTATAACTTTTCAATAAAGAGTTTTAGATAATAAAAATACATAATAAATAATAAAAGACATGGAGAAGGGAAATGAGCTAACATAAAAATCAAGCTTTAACAATTTACAGCTTTAAGGAAGATTGTTTCAACAGGTGGCATTTAAAGACCAACTAGATCTTCCTTCCATTTTCTTAGCAGCCAAACAAGTGATAAGCTTTAACAGTTTCCATTGCAAAGATAACCAGTAATTAATGAGAAAAAGTTATAGTAAATAATATATTACCCTGGTAAGAGCATTTCAGAAGAAGGGCAAAAACCTCTTCCGAACTGTACTCGTCGTTATCACACAACAAGATCCTCACTTTGCTTCTGTCAATGAACCCATCACCACCACCACCACCATTTTCAGAGTGCTTCTTCAAATTGAGCTCCTTAGACTCCATAGCCAAAACCCACCAAAGCCCAAGCCGCTCCAAAATGAAAACAGCTTCAAAATCCCATCACCACAACCACAAAAACCGCCCTCAGGCAAACTCTGTTATATTAGAGAACCTCCATGGTCAAAATGGGGAGATAAAAATCATCACTTGAAGTCCAGTGCTTCAATCAAAGTTCCTAATTAGGATCAGGGTTATGGTTCTCAGTCGCCGGAGACTCCAATCTCAGCAACCACCACGGCCACATCGTACGGCTGGCGGAGCGGCGGGCCGTGAAGAATTACAGACAAGTGAAGACTGTCAGTTGATTGACGGTTGGGATTGCAAAGTAACTCGGGTAAGGATAGAATGATCACATTTCTCATTAAGAACAAAAGTAAAGAAGTTGGTTTAAGATTAATTTGTCCACAAAACTTGATGATTGTTAGAGTTTTTGTTTGGTCTGGATTTGATGAGGAATTTGACATGGCACATTGCAAGGCATTTGATGACTAGCTAGCTATATGTATTGTAAGGAATAAGTCATATAACTTCCAACCACAAAAAGATTAAAAGAAATGAAAAATAATAATGATAGGTCATAAGAGATGGAAAGTCAGATTATTTACTATATCAAAATATTGAATTTTCCAACTCCTCAAAACTTGCCTATGAGTGAGCTCAAGTGGCATTGAAGTCAGATGATGAAAAGGTAAACGCAAGTTCAAATTTGTTCACCTTGCTTTTTAATACCACTGATTACATCTGGAAACCATCAAAATACTAACTGGTTCATCTGCTACTTAAAATCTAATATATGAGCAACCTTGCCAATGGCCATGGTCGATAGCTAGGTGCTTGTTTCTTCTGTTTGAAGCCAGGGAAATGTTTTTATTCTAGATTTTTCTTGAACCATAAAAGCAAACATAAACTACAAAATAAACCCTTCTGAGCCTAAGCATTTCCTTCATGGAGCATAGGTTCATTTTCCTGGAACAATTTGGTTTTTGGAGTTCAAGGATAACCAAATTTTATTTGCAACATAGATTTCAGTAATTATAGTCTTGGTTGCCATTTATTTTTTTGATACACACAAAGTTGGCTCTGGATCCTCTGGAAACTCTTCATCTCTAATACTCTCATCTAAGACCAAGATGTTGTTCATAGTAGGCTCAGTTGAAACCACAAGATTAATGCTCTTCTGTGGTGGCTCGAGCCCCTGTAAGATGAACGGAAAAAAAAAACACAGACGCACACAAGTGAAAGATTTGAGCATAAAGTTGATCATCCAATAACCATCCAGCCAGGCATTCCGATGAGGTTAGAAAAAAAAAATGGAGCGATGCCTACCTTAGGTGGCTTCCTCTGCCTCCAAGAGTGGATCCACAAGTTTAATATCTCATCAATGCATAATGGCTTCACCAGATAATCAGTAGCACCAAATTTTAAGAAATTGTAAAGAAAACGGCTTTCGTTCTGCTTCGACAGCACTTCAAAACAGCAAGGAAAGCAAAGTAAGATGTGCTGATTTACATGGCTTGCCAAGCATTGTATCCATTTTGATGCAAGAAATATAGTGCATAAAGTTTGTGATGTTATATATTCTTCCTTTTTAGACATTTCAACTTTCTCTTCAGAAAGATAAAGAAACAACAAGAAGTAAAACTAATAAGCTTACTTATCACTGGGATATGCTTGAAATGCAGATTCTGCATTATATATTTCAACATTCTCATGCTTGCATCTATGGGAAGGTCAACTGCAGCAAGTATGATATCAATGAATGCCCACTCAGCATTCAGAGCATCCAACACCCACAGCAGAGCTTACTGATATTACTGTTATACAAAATTAAGGATCTTAATTAATTTTCTAAAGATGTTATAAGTTATAATCTACATGGATTGATAATATCAGAATTCAAGGTTGCACATGCTAGAAGACACAGCTGCTGCATATTATACATCCAAACTCCAAATGTTTGTAATGTAAGAAATTGGGAACTTGTTTCAGCTCATGATCAACATGCAAGAAGAGAGGATTGATATATACATATACGTACGTTACATTACATTACATTACGTACCCTGATAAGAGCATGTTGTCAGTAGTGTGCAAACCTCCTCACAACTCTCGGCATCGCGGTCACACAACAAAACTCTTACTCTGCTACGATCTATGGACATGTTCTTGCTCTTAGCTCGGCTGCCACCATATTGCCTGCTGCTATTGCCAATGTCTATTTGCTTACCTTTCTCCATTGCAATTCAGATCAGCAGCACACAAGCACAAGGCCTAGAGATGCACACATCCATGCAGCAATCAAGCTCCCTTGCTACAAATACACCAGTTACCCAACAAAAAGTTTGGCCTACCAAACTTTGGGTCGGCTTGCACGGCCTCCAGCCAGATATTTTGAGGACTGATCATAAATTTTGCAGCACATGTCTCTATATATATCTAGGACTTCACCCCGCTGCAGCATCTCACCTTTTCAGAGTTCTAAATTAAGCTCATAACTCCTTCTCCATTTTAAGGATTAAACCCCATTGTCTCATGGATTACGACAACTAAACTCAGTGCACCAAAATCATTTCAGAACTTAACCACCACATGTTATGTTTTTTTTTTTTTTTTTTTGAATAGAAACTTATATATTCAAAATAGAGACAGTAACCACAGAAAAGAGAAAACACAGGTGGATAAGGAATCCACGGGGAAACAAAAACAGGGAGCCTCAGCTCCCACAAGGAACCAAGCCTGGAAAGGAGAAACAAAACAGCCAAGAAAATACAAACACCATAACACGAAACAGGGAAACAAGAAGGCCATCACTTCACAGCCGCACACAAGTCGCGACTAATAACAGAGGCATTCAAATCCTTAAAAGCATTGGTGACGGAAGCCCATAAAGCAGCCCAAAACTTCACTCTATCCCAGAGTTCATCCACCCCCGCCCCCTTATAGTCCTCGAAAATCCTTTTATTCCGTTCAAACCACAAATTCCAGAAAAGAGCCTGTAAAAGGCAACCCCAAAGGACTTTAGCCTTTCTCCCTTTGCCCAGCGCAACAAAATTGGAGGAAAATAACTGAAAACAACCTTTAGGAGTAACCCAGACAGCTCCAACTTCCTTCAGCAGTAACCACCATATCTGAATCGAATAAGGACAATGAATGAACAAATGATCCACACACTCCCCATCAGAATAACATAACACACACCAATGGGGGGATAAGCACATAAAAGGACGATGTCTCTGCAAGAGATCGCAGGAATTAACTTTTCCAATAACAGCTTGCCAAACGAGAACCTTAACCTTTGGAGGAGTTTTACTTTTCCAAATCAGATTGTATGGGGGAAAACTCTCCACAGACCCGTTATCTTGAATGAAGGAATAGAAAGAGTGGCAAGAGAACAACCCTGATTGATCTAACTTCCATCTTCTGTAATCCCTCCTAGAGGGGTTAATCCTAACTTCATCAAGGATAACCAGCAGCCTAGTCACCTCGTCAAATTCCCCCACCGAGAGATTTCTTCTAAAACCAAGATCCCAACTGTGAGGAAACACACCGTGACTCACAAATGCAGAAATGTTGGCATTCTGATTGCTGGACAGATTGAAAAGTCTGGGAAAAACCTCTTTGAGGACACCCCCCCTGCTCCAATCATCCTCCCAAAATCTCACCTTGTCCCCGTTACCCACCACAAGGTCACAGCCAAGAAGAAACACTGGGTAACCACGAGAAATATTATTCCACGGACTACGACAAGAACTACGCAACGGAATGCTAACGTTCCAACCATTGGCACTCTCCCCATAGATGCTACTAATCACCTTGTGCCAAAGTGACTCAGGTTCTTTGGGAAACCGCCACAGCCATTTGGCACACAACACCTTGTTTCTTGAGTTTAAAGACCCCACCCCTAGGCCACCTTTGCATTTTGGTTTTCCAACAATCTCCCACTTAACCAAGTGAGAGGACTTCCCATCGTCCAAACCCTCCCACAAGAAATCTCTCATCAGCTTCTCAACAATCTTCACAATACGACTTGGCATTTTGAAAAGCGACAAGTAATAAATGGGGATGTTGCTTAAGACGGCCTGAATCAAAGTTAGCCTGCCGCCTTTGGATAAACAAGCCTTTTTCCATTTTTGCAGCCTTTTATCAACCCTCTCCACAACTGGGTTCCAGAAACTAAGGGCTCTGGGGTTCCCACCAAGGGGGAGACCCAGGTACAAGGTAGGCCAGATTCCCAGCTCGCAGCCCCAAACCTCAGCCAACCCAGAAACAACCTCCTCATTATGATTGATGCATACTAAAGAACATTTCTCCTTATTAATCCTCATACCTGAGATGAAACAGAACAGGTCAAGTATCTCCAGTAGATTATACCAATACTCCAGCTTGTCCCCGAGAAAAAACATCGTGTCGTCGGCAAACTGGAGGTGAGAAACTTCCACCATGTCATGGCCAACAACAATATGATCTGCACAATCACTGTCTTGGACACAATATTTGTTCCAGAATTCCAAATTGAGATTGATTTTCTCAAAATAATCAAATTGAAATTAATGGGTTACCTGCAATAAACTAGAATTATATCCAAAACTTCTATACCATTTACTGCAAAACACAAGAGGGAACCCCCAAACCCAAATTTATAGAAGCAGAGCATTGTGTTGATTTATATCCATATCTATATATACAAGCAGCATGTGGACGCTGCTAGAAATTAGTAGAGAGAGAAAACAATGAAGTACACTGGATGCATGTAAGGCTTTATCCTTTCCCAAGATTTTTTGCTGCACATGAGTATATTGTAGCCGTCACATCCTTTACCAAATGACAAAATATCAAGCACATGCATGATTTCATCCACCAACAAAAATGCAGCCACATGCTTAGCAAAACATGTTTAATTATGCCCTGCAGGGAGGGACGATCTTATTAAATATCATGACATTGGCTGCTCTTGCTGTGTTACTTGCCTATTTGCCCTGTGGACCGGCGACCGGCGCCCATTCTCTCTGCTGCATGTGCTCCCTCTCTCGCGATGGCTTGCCTTGTCCTCCCCTCTGTCTGCCGCCATCTTCAAGCAAGAGTTTGGGGTTCTCAAACCCGTTTCTCTTTCTTCTTGGCAAACAACCTTCAGAGGTGCAAATTAAGAACATAGGATGATCATGGAGATACTTATCTCTATTGCAGAAGAGAGAAGCATTGTGGAAGAAGAAATTAAGGTTGTTGCTTCATGATTGTACAACTCCTCAACAACTTAATTGTAGGGATAAGGTTGTTTGTTGCTTCCAAAATTGGAAGTGAAATTGACCAACGCTCCAAGCTTACGAGTATGTCTACCTCATTTCATTTTTGCTATCATCCATCACATCCTTTACCGAACGAGAACAAAATCAAGCACAAGATTCATCAAAAGAATAAAATATCAGCCACATGCTTGGCAGGTTTCAAACATCAGCAGCAGGGGCTGCATGCAGGGGGCCATCTCATATATTCAGTAGGTCCATCACTACATGCACAAATATATTCAGTACATATATATCGTCATTTCTCTCCATCTTCAACTTCTTTTCCGCATTCCACACAGGTTTCAAATTGCTTAAAGTAATAATCACTTTATACTAATAACATGAGTTGATCAGATTACATATTTAAAGAACATGTATGGTAGCATAGAATAAATCAGCGATACAAATTCATCCGTCAATTCGAATGAATAACCAATTTCTTTGCCACCAACCTAATGCCTGCATTCTGCTGATAGTCATATGGATCCAAGGAGAAGAATGCATCGATAAAACTCCCCGGTTTGAACAAGGTACTAAGTTCTGAAGCATCAAACTTAGTGAAGCCTAGCCTCTGCTCAGTGCCAGAAGGCTCTTTTTTATATATCCCTGTGGCGTAGATCCTAATATCCCCACATACTGGTATACTGAAGAAACGAAACAAATTAAACATAGAAAATATTACATATCTAATCTGATGAATGTTCAAGGAGTGAAAATATGACAGGATTCTAATAAAACTTACTGCAATCTCACTGTGGGGTAGTCGTGTTGCCGGATCACAACAGGCCACCATTCGGAATTGCTTCCAGAATCCACAGACAACTTACTTGCAATGTCATCACATGCATCAAGAACTTCACATAAATTTGGTGAAGCGTCTGCGATAATATTCAACTTTGGCCGTCCAGCATAATCAAAAAACCCTGAATTGATATTGATTCCAAACCGTATTTTCATATGGCTACAGCAAAGCTGCAGATCGTGTAGTAACTTAATCCTATGACTTCCACGATACCACGGGACAAGGGAAGCATAGATAGAAGGAATAAAAACTTGATCAAGCTCTAAAAATCCCACAGCGGGGTCCGGCTGATTCAACTCTTCCTGCATTTCATTGCTGAGTGGGCCCATGTGCAAGGGATCTAGTCCTGCGTTTTGAGTACTAAGAGATGTCATGGGATCATTCTCTGTCAACATGTCCGGGAGGCTTGATTCCTGTGTGTTAAAAAGTAATACACATTTGTACTAGAATAATATAGAAATATCTTGAATAATCTAGAAAAATCAAGAAAGATTGAGAGAAAGTAGAAGTTAGAAATATCTATTAACTATAACTAGATAAATCTAGAATCATGTAAAAAATTGTGGCTAAAAACAACTTTGGAAAAGTCAAACCAACTTTTCCAAAGTATGCTGCCAACATAGCACTCCTATATATAGCTATTAGCAGCACATATGTATTTATTCAAGGAAAACTTGAAATCTACAGCTGCCTAACTCCTCCCTTTAGCCAACCCTTGTATCCAACCAATTCTAAAGCCTTGTACCCTTCTTATTTCAATCAATAAAATAAAATTATCTTGTTACCCTTTCAAAAAAGCTTTCTATTCCACATAAAGAATATTGTCCTAAATAAATCAACTATTCTCTAAGCCTCGCTTCTCCCTTCAACTAACAGTGGTATCAGAGCTTGTTCCGATCAACCTCGGGCGTTGGTTCACTCTAGTCCTCCATCATGTCTACCACTAGCCAAAACTCTGACCCTCTTCCTATTTTCACAGGAGAAAACTATGACTTCTGGAGTATTAAAATGAAAACCTATTTTATGTCTCAGGATTTATGGGACATAGTTGATAGTGGCTTCAATAATCCAGAAAATCCAACGGTGGAACAGTTGAGGCAACTGAAGAAGGATCAACAAAAAGATGCAAAGGCCTTATATGCCCTGCAACAAGCCTTGCATGATACGATTTTTCCAAGGATCATGGGAGCCACAACTGCAAGGGAAGCATGGAATACCTTAAAGGAGGAATTTCAAGGCAATGCCAAGGTACGTGCTGTTAAACTACAAACTTTGAGAAGAGAGTTTGAAAACATTAAAATGAAGGATTCTGAGACCACACAAGACTATTATGCTAAAATAAAAATAATAATCAATCAATTGAGAGCCTATGGAGAAAATATTAATGATTCAAGAATTGTAGAAAAAAATACTTATAAGTCTTCCTGATAAGTATGATCCGATAGTTACTGCCATTGAACAGACAAAAGATTTAACTAGTCTGTCAGTGACAGAACTAATGGGCTCTCTTGAAGCTTATGAGAAAAGACTGAGTAGGCGAAATGAAAATTCAGTTGAAAGTGCCTTTAAGTCAAAACTAAATTTAAGGTCTCAAAAAACTAAAGAAGGGGAAAGGAAATTTGGAGAAAGTTCTAGAAGAGAAAATTATAAATCCAATAAGAATTGGGAAAATAAAAAAGAAATAAAGGAAAGAAAAATCTATCCTCCCTGCGGGGTGTGTAAAAACACAAACCACCTAGAAAAATATTGTTGGTTCCGTGGCAAGCCCAAATGTCGAAATTGTAAAAAATTTGGGCACATAGAAAAAGACTGTCGGATCAAGAACTATCAAGCCAATTACTCAGAGAATAGTGAGAAGAATGAGCATGTGTTTTATGCTCATCAAGCCATACCAGAAGGAACCAACAAGAAATGGTATATTGACAGCGGCTGTAGTAACCACATGACTGGAGATGAAAGCATCTTCTCCAACATAGACAAGTCCGTAAAATCCCAAGTAAAGCTGGGAAATGGAACACTGGTGGAGACAAAAGGAAAAGGTACAATCTCTATCCAAACTAATAAAGGAACTAAATATATAAAAGATGTTCTATTAGTACCTAGCCTGGAGCATAATTTATTAAGTGTTGGACAAATGATTGAAAATGGATACTCTCTGCACTTTTCTGGAGACTCCTGCACAATATTCGATAAAAGAAATAAAAATAACATAATAACAAAAGTAAGGATGGAAAATAGAAATTTTCCTATCCACTGGCAATTTGTAAAAGCCACAGCCATGAAAGCAGAAGTAGAAGATTCATGGTTATGGCATAAAAGATTTGGCCACTTTAATTTTTATGCACTAAAAACTCTTTATCAAAAGAATATGATGAGAGATTTTCCAAACATAAAAGAGATCCATGATGTCTGTGAAAGTTGCCAACTTGGCAAACAACATCGACAAGCATTTCCATCTGGAAAGGCTTGGAGAGCTAAGGCCTTGTTGGAACTTGTTCACACAGACGTTTGTGGACCCATGAGGACTCCATCTCTTGATAATAACAGGTATTTTATCCTGTTCATAGATGACTATACTAGAATGACGTGGGTTTATTTTCTGCGAGAAAGATCAGAAGTATTTAATATCTTCAAAAAATTCAAAACCCATGTTGAAAAACAGAGTGGCCACTATATTAAAGTTCTAAGAAGTGATAGAGGAAAAGAAAATACCTCTAAAGAATTCAACAAATTTTGTGAAGATGAAGGAGTAGAGCATCAACTAACAGTTGGCTATGCTCCTAAACAAAATGGAGTCTCAAAAAGAAAAAATAGAACTATCATGGAGATGGCAAGATCCATGATATTTGAAAAAGGCTTGCCAAACACATTCTGGGCAGAAGCTGTGTATACAGCAGTATACTTGCTAAATAGATGCCCAACAAAAGCTTTACAAAATAAGACTCCTATTGTAGCTTGGAGCAATATAAAGCCATCAGCAAAGCATCTCAAAGTATTTGGATGCATTTGGTATGTGCACATTCCTAAGGAGAAAAGACACAAACTAGAAGAAAAATCTGAAGTTGGCATATTCCTGGGATACAGTTCCCAATCTAAAGGCTATAGAGTCTACAATCCCAAAACGAAGAAGTTCATGATAAGCCGAGATGTTGAGTTCGATGAATCGGCATCATGGAATTGGGAGGAAGAAAAAGTTGAAAAGAAAAGTGTTACTATAACAAAACCGTGCAGAGAGGAAATTGAAGAAACTCCAGGTACGACTCCACCACCCACAACTCCTCCATCCATACATCATGAAGGCTCTCCAGAACCAGAACAAAGAATTAGATCACTCCAAGACATATATGAAACTTGCAACTTCATAACTATAGAACCAGAAAGTTTTGAAGTTGCAGTAAAAGAAGAAATCTGGAGAAAAGCTATGGAAGAAGAAATTAAAACAATTGAGAAAAACGAAACATGGGAACTCGTTGATCGCCCACAAGACAAAGAGATCATTGGGGTTAAATGGGTCTATAAGACCAAATTTAATCCTGATGGATCGATACAAAAGCATAAAGCAAGGCTAGTAGCTAAAGGCTACTCGCAGCAGCTGGGCGTAGATTATAACGAGACATTTGCACCAGTTGCAAGACTTGATACTATAAGAGCACTGGTAGCATTAGCAGCTCAAAAGAAATGGAGAATTTATCAGCTAGACGTAAAGTCTGCATTTCTAAACGGAGAGCTCGAAGAAGAAATATATGTGGAGCAACCACAAGGATTTATTGAGCAAGGAGGAGAAGATAAAGCACTCAAGCTAAAGAAAGCCTTGTACGGACTCAAGCAAGCACCACGAGCATGGAACAGCCGCATTGACAAATACTTCATCAACGCAGGCTTCAGGAGGAGCAAAAGCAAGCCTACTCTCTACACCAAAACTCAAGGTAAGTCCGATATCTTGATCGTCTCTCTATATGTGGATGACCTAATCTACACTGGAAACAATGAAGAAATAATTCAAGAGTTCAAAAAAGATATGATGAAAACATTTGAGATGAGTGACCTTGGGTTGATGCACTATTTTTTGGGCATCGAAATAAACCAAGAAAAAGATGGAATCTTCATATGCCAGAAAAAGTACACTGAAAATATTTTGAAAAAGTTCAAAATGTACGGGTGCAAGACTGTAGCTACTCCACTTATCACCAATGAGAAATTCAGAAAGGAAGATGGATCAAGAAAAGCTAATGAATCCGTTTATAGAAGTCTCATTTGGGAGCTTACTATACCTAACAACAACAAGACCTGACATCATGTACGCGACAAGCCTACTATCAAGATTTATGCAAAATCCAAGTCAAATACACTATGGAGCAGCAAAAAGAATATTAAGATACTTGCAAGGCACAATTGACTATGGCATATGGTATAAGCCTACTACAGATCCAAGACTATTTGGCTACACAGACAGTGATTGGGCTGGATCAGTGGATGGCATGAAAAGCACATCAGGCTATGCATTTACAATTGGATCAGGAATATTTTCATGGTCATCAAAGAAACAAGAGACTGTGGCTCAATCATCAGCAGAAGCCGAGTACGTAGCAACAGCAAGTTCAGCATGCCAAGCTATTTGGATCAGAAGAATATTTAAAGATATGGGAGAGTACCAAACAGAAGCTACTGAATACTTTGCGCCAACAAGTCTGCTATAGCAATGACGAAGAATCCAGTATTCCACAGCAGGACAAAGCATATTGCCATCAAGCATCACTTCTTACGAGAAGTCTCAGCAAACAAAGAAGTTGAGCTCAAGTACTGCAAGACAGAAGAGCAGATTGCAAACATCTTCACTAAAGCACTTCCAAGACCAAAATTTGAACTGCTACGAAGCATGCTCAGAGTAACACAAATGTGCATTAAGGAGGAGTGTTAAAAAGTAATACACATTTGTACTAGAATAATATAGAAATATCTTGAATAATCTATCAAGAAAGATTGAGAGAAAGTAGAAGTTAGAAATATCTATTAACTATAACTAGATAAATCTAGAATCATGTAAAAAATTGTGGCTAAAAACAACTTTGGAAAAATCAAACCAACTTTTCCAAAGTATGCTGCCGACATAGCACTCCTATATATAGCTATTAGCAGCACATATGCATTTATTCAAGGAAAACTTGAAATCTACAGCTGCCTAACTCCTCCCTTTAGCCAACCCTTGTATCCAACCAATTCTAAAGCCTTGTACCCTTCTTATTTCAATCAATAAAATAAAATTATCTTGTTACCCTTTCAAAAAAGCTTTCTATTCCACATAAAGAATATTGTCCTAAATAAATCAACTTGTTTGTGCCTAATAAATCACGACCATGAACTGGCCGAATGAGCCCCTTTTCTCGGCCCTGACACTTGCTCGTAAAACTGAAACGCAGCGTTTCGCCAAGGTACTTTGCCTTCCTGAAGACAAAAGAAAAACGCTAAGGCATGTTCATCTCGCCCTCGGTTGCGAGCCGAGGCCGAGGCCGAGCAAAATCGCGGCCAGAAATATTAAATTCAGATCATCACGTGATAGCAGGGACCCATGCTTCATTTAATGAAGTAGTGCCTGTTTAATGCAGCAAACCCACTGGCCACAAATAAGCATTTAATGCACAAGGGAAGGTGGGAAGTGACTGAAGTCAGGTTTTGGCGACAGAAGACAGAGTGATTAGACGTAGACATTCTCACAAGAATCCTTGCAGCTTGAGAGAAAAGGTCACCAACTATCAGAGCAATAAATGCGTCTCCACGGCCAGAAGCTCAGAACCCACGATCAAGAGCGGCGGCCGAGATTCACCGGGATTTATGGGGTCACACCACTATACTTCACGATCCCAAATGTCGATTGGACTACCCATTTGCTCTAATCAGGCTCCACCATGCAGATTTTCAGCCTCGATTACTCCTCCAGGAACTCTTCTTATAAATACAAGGCTCAAGCTACATTCAAAAGATTCAAACACCAAACCAAAGCCTCCCACGGAGCAACTTATTTTTTCTTGTAATGCACTTTCAATATCTTTACTTGCTTTCCTAGGAGTAGTGTTAGACTGTAAGGAAAATTCATTCATCAATATATCATACGACCCTTGATTTTCAAGGCGCCGGATCACCATCTCTGTTGTTCGTTCCCTCACCCCATATATCATACGACCGTCACTCCCTGAGCGACGCGCCGGAGCACTGCCCAAAACCCACCACAAACACCATCACTCAACGGCCTTGTAGTTCAGGCCGTGAACCTAACAGCCGAGACTAGTTCCTCTCTCTGCTACAATCGTTTGATTAGAAGACGAGTTCAAACAGGCGCACCATTTATCCATCCTACACTCATCAACATCTCGACGCACGGTAGACCGTGCTGGCACGCCCGCGCACAACCGCACCACACCGCACCCAAAAGCAGGAAACCGCGTGTCAACGCAAATCCCCTCGGCCCGGAACTCCAGGCCGTGAGATTTGCGCGGCAGACACAACTATTCTCTAAGCCTCGCTTCTCCCTTCAACTAACACTGTGAGTACATCAGATCAGACTATAGTCAATTTTTTTGCTATTGATATATTTTCTTGAGTTTACCCTCAAAAGGTCCAACTTCTGAGGGATGCGAACCAAGTACTGCTTTAGACATGCTAGTATTTTATATTCTAAGTTCTACCATGCTAACACCCCCTTCACGTGTGAGACCCTCAGCTAGGCCCTGGAAAACGGGTCATTTTTGTCGTGTTCGTAACGGGTAGAAAAAAAAAAGACACGAAATACGACCTGTTAAAATAACAAATGACACAACACGACCCATTTCACCCATTAAGAATAATATTCAAGAATGAATTGCTCTTTATGCCTTTCAAAAATACATTATTACCAAGAATAAGACAGTTGCACAGTATTTCAAAACTTCAAGATTCATTCGAACATCAGCCAAACTCCTGAGAAATCATCACATAAGATTAGTTCAAGAAAACCAAATCAAATTGAAGGCAAGAGCAAGTAACTCAATTCCAAGTATGTTTGCACAAATACCTGTGTTCCTGCTGTCCAAGCTCAAAATAGTTTGCAAGAGTGTTCATCTGCAACAAAATCATACGTCTCATGATGTATCAACGTTCACAAACAAAATAGATCAACATCTAGAAGCTGCGCAACTTTTCTACCTCAAAATTACATATTTCATCTTGTCCTTTAAAGATTGATTTGAATCAAAATCTAACAGATAACATTTACACACATATATGTTATAATATGAGAGATGGAGAGCAAATTGAATACCTTCATGTCACCAGCTCTCCTTCCAAAGCGCTGTGTCAACAATGCCAAGGAATCAATAGTACCCTTGGGTTCGGGTGCAGGCCGACCAATGTGTGCAAAAGCCTCCCGGATCAGAGCACAATCAAACCTCCGTATATTGTGACCTGCCCATATACGTCCTACACACAACAACCATAAAGAAAAATCCCTCAACAAATTAACCAAAAAAAAAACATACAAAAAAAAAAAGAGTTTTCATGCCATCATATTGAAAAATGAATCCCAAATTTTCCACCACCTACAACTGCAGAAATGAAAATCCAAAGCAACCCTTAAAGAAAATAGATTGAGCTTAGTTTAGTCTAGAAACAAATTCAACAAATATAGTAAGATAATATATAAAAAGACCTTGCTTGCAATTCAAACCAAACAAATCATGATTATGACAATGGGTCTAGCCGAGTAAAATTTGGAATTGACTTGCAGACCAATGGTCTCAGCTTCGAATCTCTATGTTGTATGTGAGAAACTTTAGTTTTGTACCAAAAGAACAAAACAAAACAAAGCATGATCATCACTTCAATAAAAAGAATCCAAATTTTCAGTGTACTCAATTTCTCAGCAACCAAACACAAACAGTTAGAGACTTGGCAAGAAAAGTAAAAGGAAAGGAGCAAACCGTGGAGAATGTCGTAGACCTCATCTGCAATCTCTTGAAAGGTAGGGGAGGAAGCGACGGTGTCTCTGTTAATGCCATTGCTGCGCATGGGCAAGGAGGCGATTGAGAGGTCGGCAGGTCGGACCAGGGTGGAGTAATTGTCGAGCTCCACCAGCTTCTTCGGGCAAACCAGAATCGCCCCGAACTCCAATATGATCCACTCCTGGCCGGGTGGGGTCGGCTTTGTTGTCTCCAAGTCGAAGAAAGCTATTTCGAACCGGTCTTCGCTCCTCACCATTTCTTTCTTGCCAAACAAAGTGTAGAGATTTGTGTAGAGATAAGCTAGAATATGAGAATGTGAGAATGAGAGAAGATAATTTTCTGGTTTTAGAATTCTTTCTTATGTCTTACATTACTTACAATCAACACATATATATACAAGTTCCTAAGCCCCCCAAGTTAGGCAACCAACCTAGTTAGGCAACCAACCTAGTCAAGCCCCCCAAATATTGTAGGTGCCAAACATAGTAGGTGCCAAACATTAATTGACTACATAATCAACACATTAATTGACTACATAATTAACACATTAATTGACTACATAATTAACACTCCCCCTCAAGTTGGTGCAAAGATGTCACGCATGCCCAACTTGTCAATAGACTCATTGAAAACTCTACTTGATACTGCCTTTGTCAGAATATCAGCCAGTTGATTTTCTGAGTTTACGAACGGAAACTTAATCATCTTTTTTTCCAATTTTTCTTTGATGAAGTGTCGATCGACTTCCACATGTTTAGTACGGTCGTGTTGTACTGGATTATGTGCTATCTCGATGGCAGCTTTATTGTCACAATATAGGTTTGTGGCATTCACTTGTTTAATGCCAAGATTCTTTAGTAATCTCCGCAACCAAAGCAATTCACATACTCCTTGAGCCATTCCTCTAAACTCGGCTTCAGCACTGGATCTTGCTACAACTCTTTGTTTCTTACTCCTCCAAGTAACTAAGTTACCACCCACAAATGTAAAATATCCAGAAGTTGAACGTCTATCCGTGATACACCCTGCCCAATCAGCATCAGTGTATCCTTCAAGATCCATGTGTGTATGTTTGGAGAACATCAATCCTTTTCCAGGGGCAGTCTTCAAGTATCGCATTATCCGTATTACTCCATTCATGTGAGCTTCACTTGGTTGATGCATGAATTGGCTTACCATACTCACAGCATAAGCTATGTCAGGGCGTGTGTGGGATAGATAAATCAATCGCCCAACTAACCTTTGATACCTTTCTTTATCAGTAGGAGCTTGATCTGGATACATTCCCAATTTGTGATTCTGTTCAATAGGTGTGTCAGCTGGCTTGCAATCCAGCATTCCTGTTTCTGTCAACAAATCTAACACATACTTTCTTTGGGATAGAAATATGCCATGTTTAGATCTAGCAACCTCAATGCCAAGAAAGTATTGTAACTCACCCAGTTCCTTCATCTCAAATTCACTTCCAAGGAGCTTCTGTAGATTCTGCATCTCTTCATTGTCATTACCAGTAACCACCATATCATCTACATAGATGATCAGGGCCGTAAGCTTTCCACCACGACGCTTTAAGAACAATGTGTGATCTGAGCTACTCGGAGTGTACCCAAATCGCTTCATGGAATCAGTAAATCTCCCAAACCAGGCTCTGGGTGATTGCTTTAGCCCATACAGAGATTTTCTTAGCTTGCATACGGTATTAGGACCGGATGTCATAGGAATCCCTGGTGGTGGATCCATATATACTTCTTCTTGTAAGTCCCCATGAAGAAATGCATTTTTTACATCATATTGCAGCAGTGGCCAGTCAAGATTTGCAGCCAAGGATATGAGAACACGTACAGTATTGATTTTGGCAACTGGTGCAAACGTCTCCTGGTAGTCAATTCCATATGTTTGTGTATATCCCTTGGCCACTAATCGAGCTTTGTATCGGTCTATGGATCCATCAGCTTTGTATTTAACAGTGTATATCCACCGACATCCAACTGGTTTCTTCCCATGTGGTAAAGGAACCATTTCCCATGTAGAATTCTTTTTCAAAGCTTCCATTTCAATTTCCATTGCTTCAGTCCATCTAGAATCTGTCACAGCATCCTGCCACTTACTTGGAACACATACAGTAGATAATTGATTGACAAATGATGCATATGACTTTGACAATCTATGAGTGGACACATGGTTATTGATGGGATATTTAGATTTAGCATTAAGGTCAGGGCAATATTGAGGTTTAGGTTTTCCCCTAGTGGATCTAGGTGGAAGTGTATATGGTGCAACATTAGGTGGTTCAGTGATTACCTCAAGTACTTCTTCATCACTAGACGAATGATGCGATGGCAGGGCAGGAGGGGTTGTATTTTGTAGTTGATCATCAGGGGCATCTGGATCACCTTCTGGTTCCATAGTCTCAAGGTCTTCACTGAGGTCAGGACTGAACAAATCATGATTTTCTTCAGAATTTTCAACTCTATGAAAAAACGACCGGTCACTAGATTCTTCACGACCGGTTGCATGGGGTACTTTGTGACTGGTTGTCAATGGGTCACGACCGGTCGCCTGGGGCACTTCGTGAGAATCTTCAACGTTTTTTTCAGCATTTGTTTCGATCTTCTCTTCAAATGACAAGTCCTTCTCTTCACTCCCCCTCTCCCCCTGAAGAGAAGGGGTCTTGGAAACCATAAAGTAAGCCAAATCTTCATGAAAAGTGGTATCCATAGTGACAAAGAGTTTTTGAGTAGGAGGATGGTAACACTTGTATCCTTTTTTATTCAAGCCATATCCAACGAACACACATCGGAGGGCACATGGATCCAGCTTACTCCGTTGATGAGAAGGAACATGAGCATAAACAACACAACCGAACACACGAGGAGGCAACTTGAGGATGGTAGGAAGAGAGATGTGATGAGCCAAGGTATTTAGTGGAGTTTGGAAATTCAAAACGCTACTAGGTACCCGATTAATCACATAGACTGCAGAGAGAAGAGCATGACCCCATAAGTGGTGAGGAACAGATTTATCAAGCATGTAGGCACGGGCAACTTCAAGTAATTGGCGATTCTTCCGTTCGGCGACACCATTTTGTTGTGGAGTGAAGGGTGTGGAGGTTTGATGGATGATGCCTTGGTCCTTGAAGAATTGAGCCAAGGCACCATTTACATACTCCCCACCATTGTCGGACCGGAACACTTTGATGGATGCTTGGAACTGAGTGGTGATCATAGCATGGAATTCACGGATTGTGGTAGTAACATCACTTTTATGGGTGAGCAAGTACACCCATGTCATGCGGGTGCAGTCATCTATAAATGTAACAAACCACCTCTTGCCAGTAGAAGAGACTTTAGCAGGGCCCCAAACATCGGAGTGAATCAACTCAAAAGGAAATTCTGTTTTACTATCACTTGATGGAAATACAGTGCGATGGCTCTTGGCCAACACACAGGTTTCACACTGAAACTGAGAATCAACTAAACCTCGGAATAAAGATGGAAACAGTCGTCGAAGGTAGCCAAATGATGGATGTCCTAAGCGACGATGCCATAGCCAAATCTGTTGTTGAGCACGTGAGTTTTGAACATGGATAGCTCGTGGTGGTGATGAGACCGTCAAGGTATACAACCCCCCTCTCCTTTTACCATGCCCAATCGTCTCGTGAGTCGTAAGGTCCTGAAACTTACAATGAGAAGGATAGAATGTGGCATAACAATTATGTGAGTCAAGGAATTTCCCAACAGACAACAAATTGCATTTAATAGAGGGGACAAGTAGTGTATGAGATAAAGATAATTTAGGGGAAAGTGATATAGTCCCTTCTCCAGCAACATTAGAAGAAGCCCCATTGGCACTAGTGATGTAAGGATAATGAGATTTAGGAGATAAGGTGGAAAAAACAGTGGAGTCAAAAGTCATATGATCAGTGGCACCAGTATCAATTATCCATGTAGTAGAGCGTGTACCTGAGTCGGGGTTGGAGTCGGAGAGTAAGGCAGGAGATGGAGACTCACCGGTAGTCATGACATAAGCAGCCTTGGGTGCCATGTTGCGGGTCTTGTGTGAAAGTATGGATACGTAAATGTAGCGGAAGATTTAAAGAACACAATAGGGGTACAACAGAACAAAGTAACCAAAGGGACACAAGTTTGAATTATGTAGGGACAAGGTTATGGAAGATAAGGTTATGCATAGGCACAGCAAGGCAAGGACAAGATTTAAGCAAAGGCAAAGCAATGGCAAGGATAAGGGAAAAACAAAATTACGTAGGGATAAGTATATGCAGCGGAAGGATAAAACAACAAAGGG
The DNA here is from genome assembly GCF_965620075.1 of Prunus avium. Taxonomy (NCBI): domain Eukaryota; kingdom Viridiplantae; phylum Streptophyta; class Magnoliopsida; order Rosales; family Rosaceae; genus Prunus; species Prunus avium. Next base: position 28,037,400 of record NC_142288.1, on the reverse strand, counting down.
AACTCAACAAAAATTTTGTGTTGGAACAATATAGGAGCAAAGAAGTAAGGGCAAGATTAAGTAGAGGCAAGGTAAGGCAAGAACAAGGTAAGAGCAAGGTAAAACAAGGTTATGCAGAGGCAACCAAAATCGATTGCTCTGATACCATGCCAAACAAAGTGTAGAGATTTGTGTAGAGATAAGCTAGAATATGAGAATGTGAGAATGAGAGAAGATAATTTTCTGGTTTTAGAATTCTTTCTTATGTCTTACATTACTTACAATCAACACATATATATACAAGTTCCTAAGCCCCCCAAGTTAGGCAACCAACCAAGTTAGGCAACCAACCTAGTTAGGCAACCAACCTAGTCAAGCCCCCCAAATATTGTAGGTGCCAAACATAGTAGGTGCCAAACATTAATTGACTACATAATCAACACATTAATTGACTACATAATTAACACATTAATTGACTACATAATTAACATTTCTATCTTCCACGACACGATGATTGTGTAATGAAAAACAGAATGATTGTGTTGAAACTGTTAAAAGGGTTTTGATTTGATGCTCTCAAGACTTAACTTAATCATTGAAATTTAACCCGCAAAGTGTATATAAAAGGAGTTGAACAAGGCTTTGCTTGCTTGCTAAGTAATTCTTGAATTTTTTTCCGCGCCAGCTTTGCTTTGTGCTTCTCTCCCCAGCTTCTTTTCTCCTGCGGGACCCCGCTGTTTCAGATGTAAAAGCACATGCATCTCCAGCAAACTTTGCAAATTTACACCCCCCAACTATTGTTGTTTCCGGGGGGACCGGGGGTGTAAAAGGGATTTTACGTATCCATAAAGAGGAATGTAAAGGTAGTAATGCCACCAACGGGTCCCTTTGGAAAAGCACCTCGATTTTCAAACCAGTAATCTCAAGTTTAAACTTGATGACACCTTAGTAGTGTCTAGCGTGTGTGAGAAACATCCCTCTTTGTAGTTTAGACTCTTGCATGCATCTCCAGCAAACTTTGCAAATTTACACCCCCCCAACTATTGTTGTTTCCGGGGACCGGGGGTGTAAAAGGGATTTTACGTATCCACAAATAGGAATGTAAAGGTAGTAATGCCACCAACGGTCCCTTTGGAAAAGCACCTCAATTTTCAAACCAGTAATCTCAAGTTTAAACTTGATGACACCTTTCAACCCATCTTGATTTTACAAATCCTTAACAACTTAATTGTGGGGATAAGGTTGTTTCTTCCAAAATTGGATGTGAAATTGACAAACCCTCGAAGCTTACGAGTATGTCTACCCCATTTCCTTTACCGAACGGACAAAAAATCAAGCACAAGATTCATCAGAAGGACCAAACGTAATAGTTGGGGCACTTTCTATTTCCTCATCTGCAAGTATTTTTTTGGGGTCATACACCCGCTTGTCATTCACTGCTCTTCCAAAGCTTCTAGCAGTCCAAATATGACAACTACTTTAGCATATACAATTTACTTTTCCTTGGGTTCAGTTCTGGTCATGTACTTACTCGGGTAGGCTACTTTAATAAGTTTATGATATACAGATTGCACTTTGCTTTATTTTACTGGCTGTAACGACATCGTCAAGACCGACATAGCCGTTCACCGTTACAAAAAATGTAGAATAATAAAGAAAGGCCTTGTGACTGTTACATAACCTCAAATTCATATTTAAAGAATATGTATGGTAGCATAGATTTTGGAGTTACAAGTCACAACTATCAGTATTCCCTGTTTTCCATTTTCGATCATGAACATGAAAAACTGTTCTCCTGAATATGTCAGTCTACTTCAATCTAATTAACAAAGCAACAGCCCCCCTTGATTGAATAAATCAGTGATGCATCCATCAATTCGAATGAATAATCAATTTCTTTGCCACCAACCTAATGCCTGCACTCTGCTGATAGTCATATGGGTCCAAGGAGAAGAAAGCATCCATAAAACTCCCCTTTTTGAACAAGGTACTAAGTTCTGAAGCATCAATCTTAGTGAAGACTAGCCTCTGCTCAGTGCCAGAAGGCTCTTTTTGATATATCTCTGTGGCGTAGATCGCAATATCCCCACATACTGCTGTCTGTATACTGCAGAAACAAACATAGAAAGCATCACATATCTAATCAGTTCAGACGAATCTTCAAGGAGGGAAATTTTGAAGTACTCTTCATCTACACTACTAAAAAGGTCATGACTTGCAAGGTTATAAAACTTTGGCTCAGTTTATTTTGTAGAAAAAACCAGAAATAATACAACAGAGTTTGATACACTGGGATGAAATGTAACTTTCTCAATAGCCAATAAACTGCAGAAAAAAACCGTGTTTTCTTATGAGAGAGAGAGAGAGAGGATAAAAGCGAGGACTAAGACTATAACTTACTGCAATCTCACTGTAGGGTAGTTGTAGAAGCCCTCTTTCCGGATCACAACAGGTCTCCATTCGGAGTTGCTTCCAGAATCCACAGACAACTTCTGTGCAATGCCATCACATGCATCAAGAACTTCACATAAATTTGGTGATGCATCGGCGACAATATTCAATCTTGGCCGTCCAGCATGATCAAAAAACTTTGTATTGATTCCAAACCGTAATTTCATATGCCTACAGCAAAGCTGCAAAGTGACTTCTTTGTGTAATAACTTTATCCTCTGACTCCCACGATACAACGGAGCAAGGGAAGCACAGATAGAAGGAATAAAAACTTCATCAGGCTGTAAAAATCCCACACTGCTATTGCAACTCTCAGATGCAGCAGCTGGGGAAGAACTATTGGGAGTCTCTGGTACAGGTACTTCTACCATGGTGGTGTCTGGCTGATTCAACTCTTTCTGCACTTCGATGCTGAGTGGGCCCATGTCAAAGGGATCTGGTTGAGCTGTGATAGATTCAACCAGATTAGAGACTTCTGCGTTTTGAGTCCTAAGAGATGCTATTGGATGATTCTCCCCTGTTCTTTGATTTGTAAAAGATGACACCTGAGCATCCTCATGCTTAATTGATGAGGAAGTGTTCATGTTCATTTGTCCCCTCTTCTCAGCAGATGATTTTCCATCACTACGACTTCTTGTGGTAGCATTTGGAGAAACCCAACTGTTCTCTGTGAATATGTCTGGGAGGCTAGACTCCTGTGAGTACATCAGACTTATAGTCAATTTTTTACTATTGATATATTTTCTTGAGTTTACCTTCAAATGGTCCAACAAGTGAAATTCAAGATAACTATAAGAAGTGTGAACATATTAATGCCATATTAATAATGAATTCATTCTTCATGCCTTTCAAAATAACATTATTACCAAGAATAAGACGGTTGCACAGTATTTCAAAACTTCAAGATTCATACGAACATCATCCAAACTCCTGAAAAATCACTAGATAAAACATTAGTTCAAGAAAAACAAATTGAAATCAAGAGCGAGTAACTAAATTACAAGCATGTTTGCACAAATACCTATGTGTCTGCTGTCCAAGCCCAAAATAGGTTGCAAGAGTGGCCATCTGCGCAAAATAATACGTCCCAAGTATGTATCAACATTCACAAACAAAATAGATCAACATCTAGAAGCTGCACAACTTTTCTGCCTCAAAATTACATATTTCATTTTGTCCTTTAAAGATTGATTTTGAAGAATTTAAAAAACTTATTTGAATCAAAATCTAACTGATAAGATTTATCATATATACACACACATGTTATATATGAGAGATGGAGAGAAAATGTACCTTCATGTTACCAGCTCTTCTTCCAAAGCGCTGTGTCAACAACGCCAAGGAATCAATTGTACCCTTGGGTTCTGGTGCAGGCCGACCAATGTGTGCGAACGCTTCCCGGATCCGAGCACAATCAAACCTCAGTATGTTGTGACCTGCCCATATACGTCCTACACACAACAACCATAAAGAAAATATCCCTCAACAAAATAAAATATCAACTAAAAAGTTTTGATGTCATCATTCCAAAATGAATCTCAACTTTTCCACTACCTACAACCACAGAAATGAAAATCCAAAGCACCCCTTAATTTTTTTTTTTTTTAATTGAGCTTAGTTTAGTTCAGCTAATCTTGCTTGAGTCGTTCTTTGTATTCTGATTCCTTCCTTTCATACCAAAAACAAATTCAACATATTTATAAATAAAAAAAACCTTGCTCGCAATTCAAACCAAACAAAGCATGAATATCACTTCATTTATGAAAAAGAATAAAAAATTTCACTTTTTTATAAAAAAAAATTTCCTCAATTTCTCAGCAACCAAACACTAACAGTTAGAGACTTAGCAAGAAAGGAAAAAGGAAATGAGCAAACCATGGAGAATGTCGTAGACCGTATCGGCGATCTCTTGAAAGGTAGGGGATGAAACGACGGCGTCTCTGGTAATGCCGTTACAGCGCACGGACAAGGAGGAGATTGAGGAGAGGTCGGCGGGTCGCACCAGGGTGGAGTAGCTCTCGAGCTCCACCAGCTTCCTAGGGCAAACCAGAATCGACCCAAACTCCAATATGGTGAACCCCTGGCCGGTTCGGGTCGGCACCGTCGTCTCCACGTCGAAGAACGCTATTTCGAACCGGTCTTCGCTCCGACTCACCATTTTCTATCTTCGCCGACAGGACAGTTACAGAACGGGCGTGTTTTAAACCGGGTTTTGATTTGATGCTCTCAAGACTTTATTTCTTGAAATTTAACCCGCCAAGTGTATATAAAGGAGTTGTTGAACACGGCTTTGCTTCCTTGGTGGGGTTTGTTGGTTTGGTTTTAATTTAGTTTTTGGGCCTAAACAGGCCCATGAAAAAGGCTTTTGCTTTGGTCCTGCTTGTCCTCAATAGGTGGGTGACCTGAGCAAAGAAGCAATGGGAATGCATATTTGGTATCTCATTCCTTGCCTTGCCTTGGTGTATGACCAAAGCTTCAAGTAACCCTAGGAGCAAGCCATGCATGAGGCACTTTGCCTTCTTGGAAAGCATGAACTGGTGCAAGCTCATTATAATTTAGGTGTCTTTGTTACTTCAGCTGTCTCAGAATCAAGAACACATCTTAGCATCCTATACTTGTTTCAGTATTTCTTCAGTTCATATGGATAAGAAGAGGGCAGATGTAAAATATTCATTTGAATGAAACATGATGTTGTGTTGCATGCAATGGAAGCCCTCTGATTACAAAGAATGGTACATCTATTTAATTTACAAAGACTATTTTAACTTACAGGCTAAAAAGTTTGAGAGAAAGCTTGAGGACATGCTTCTGTTTGACTTACCCATCAAGAGCTAGGAATGATTCTAGTGTTCTACTGTCAACATAGGACTCTGAAAGAACTTGTGACTCTAGAAATTAAACAAAAAGGGTCATCACAGAAAATGATATCCCACTAGAAATGATGAAAATGGATGCAAGTCTCATATACCGTATGTCAGACAAGATGTTGCCAGTAGCATGGCAGATTGCATTGCAGGAAAATTGACCCGACGCTTTCCCAATTCAAAAGGGAGAGAGAGCTGAATGAGATGTCGACATATTTTTCTTGCTATTCTGCAGCATGGGAAAGCATATCTGATATGTCTGATTTGGAGCCCTCCTGCAGTGATGGCCTGGTGATTTCACCAAGCATCTCATAGATTACAGATGCATGCTTATGGGTCCTATCACCTGCCACAAAATCATGAACAACTCCATTGATTTGAACCCAACTTCGGCCTGGGGGCTTTCTCACGCCCATCTTAACCATTTTCTGCCTCACAGAAGCAACATCTAGCCATCTTTTAGTAGAGGCATACGCATTTGATAAGAGCACAAGATAACCTGCAGCTTGGTCAGGGTCAAGTGCAACTGTCAATTTTTTAGCCACATGTGATGCGAGCTCAGCATTCTTGTGAAGCCTACAACCGCCAAGGAGAGCACCCCACACAGCTTCGTTTGGATTCATGGGCATAGTCTCCACAAGCATATGTGCTTCTTCTAGAAAACCAGCTCGGCTCAAGAGATCAACCATGCACCCATAGTGCTCAATCCTTGGGGTAAGTCCGCAAGTTTGCGTCATGAACTTGAAAATTCGACGGCCCTCGTCAACTAATCCAGCATGGCTACAAGCACACAAGACACCAATGAAAGTTATCTCATCAGGTCTTACATCATCAACTCCCGAGCTCAGCATCAATTGAAAGATATGAAGAGCTTCCTCCCCTCGACCCTGCTTTGCAAACCCAACGATGATGCTGGTCCACGAGACAGTGCTTCTTCTTGGCATCTGATTGAACAATTTATAGGCTTCTTCAATTAAACCGCAACTGGCATACATGTGTATGAGTGCATTGTACAAAGTCACCAACCGTGGCTCGGACTTCATCCACAGTCTCTCTTCAATGTACCAGTGAATCCACCTTCCCAATTTCAAGTCCCCTATTTCAGCACAGGCCGATAACGCTGCCACTAGCGCCACCTGGTCAAGTTCCACATTGGACCTCCTCATCTGACCAAACAAAGACAAAGCTTGCTTGCACCTCCCGTTTTGAGCACACCCCGCAATCATGGTCGTCCACGAGACAATATTCCTCTCTGGCATCTCGTCAAAAACTTGCCGCGCCCCATCAACATTCCGACACCTTATATACCCCCCAAGCAGTGAATTCCAACTCACAACACTCCTCTCACTCATATCGTCAAACACCCGGCGTGCATCCTCAACGCCACACCCTGACCCTCCACTAATTGCATACAAATTAACCAAACTCGTCTGGACAAACACATTAGAACCAAACCCATTTGCCAAAACTCTCGCATGCACCTGCTCCCCTTCTCTCACCAACCCTGACCTCGCACAAGCACTAAGAACATACAAATAAGTAAACCCATCAGGCTCAGCCCCAACACCTACCAGCCGATTATATAATTGAACAGATTTTCGGGGAGTTTCGCTTCTGGAATGGCCTCTAATTATCTGGTTCCACACAGTAGTACTTGGGTTTTCGACATTTTCAAAAACTTTGAGGGCATGATGGAGACACCCAGAAGATACATAGAATGATAATAATCTAACAAGAATGTAGCTTTTTTGGTTGAACCCGTGAACAAGTATTTGGGTATGAATTTGGGTAAGTTTTCTTATGGAGTTACAGCTCTGTAATAGAGAGAAGAGGTACTGCTGTAGAGCTCTAGAGGTTGCAGGGTTGGCGGGAATGGCTTCCATAACCGACATTTAAGGACGCTATTGGCAAAGCAAAACAAACTTGGCGTAATAATAAGGAGCTTAACGACGTCGTTTTATTTGCGCGAAACCAATAATCATTTGAGTAAATGTTGAAGCTCCTCTGTTCCATACACACACACACACCCATCTTCACCTTCTACACTTCCAGTTCCGCTTCCACCAAATGTTGAAGCTTTTAAGAGCACTTTCTTTCTCATCATCTCCATCTTCTTCTTCTTCTTCTTCTTCTTCTTCTTCTTTTTCGTCCTCATCCTCTTCTTCGTTATCCAATTTCACGAGCACCATACTCAAATGTCAAACCCCTACCCAAGCACTAGAGCTCTTCAATATTGCGTCAAAGCAAATGGGCCCAGGAAAGAATCTTCAGCTTTATGCAGCGATTACCCATGTTTTAGTCAGTGCCCAACGGTATGCTAAATCCAGGTGGTTGATAAAAGACCTCATCCACGACCTTCAAAAGTTCTGCAACCCCAGCCGTGCTTGTCACTTGGTTTTCGATGCACTTAACTGCTTAGAAAGCTCAAGGTTTTCTCCAGATGTGTTTGGAGTGTTAATTATTGGGTTATCTGAGATGGGCCTTGTTGAAGAAGCCTTGTGGGTGTACCGCAAGATTGGGGTGTTGCCTGCAATGCAGGCTTGTCATGCGCTCTTGGATGGGTTGGTGAAGACGGGTCAGCTCAAATTGATGTGGGAACTTTATAATGAAATGAGTTCTCGTGGATTGTCACCTAGTCTTGTTACATATGGCGTGTTAATTGGTGTATGTCGTAGAGAAGGCGATAACTTGAAGGCCCGTAAATTGTTTGATGAAATGCGTGATAGAGGGATTAAACCAACGGTTGTGATCTATACATCTATTATTCGGGGTCTGTGCAATGAGGGTAGAATGGTGGAAGCGGAAAGTATATTTAGGATGATGGGGGAAGCTGGTGTGCTCCCAAATCTGTGGGCTTACAGTACTCTGATGAATGGGTATTGCAAATTGGCTAATATTAAGCAAGCCCTTATCTTGTATGGGAAGATGCTAGGTGATGGCTTGCAGCCAAATGCTGTGATATGTAGTATTTTAATTGATGCATTTTGCAAATTAGGCCAACTGAGAGCTGCAAGGAGCGTTTTTGTATATATGGTTAAGTTTGGCGTTGTTCCTAATATATCTGTGTATAATGCTTTGATTGATGGGCACTGTAAGGTTCAACAATTATCTCAAGCTATGGATTTGAAATCAGAGATGGAAAAGTTTGGAATTTTGCCAGATGACGTGACTTACAGCATCCTAATTAAAGGTCTGTGTACTGTTGGTGGAGTGGGAGAAGCACATCACTTACTTCAAAAGATGGAGAAAAAGGGATTAATTGCGGTTTCTGTGATTTATAATTCACTAATTGATGGGTATTGTAAGGAACACAATATAGGGAAGGCTTTGGAGGTGTGCTCTCAAATGATTCAAATTGGTATGGAACCCGACGTCATCACCTTCAATCCTTTGATTGATGCATATTGCAAGATGGGGAACATGGAAGCTGCTATGGACTTGTACTCACTGGTGAGTAAAAGCCTTGTGCCTGATATAGTAACTTACACAACTTTGATCGATGGGCATTTTAAAGTTGGTAATGTGAAAGAGGCTCATCGGCTGCATCAGGAGATGCTGGAGGCAGGCCTCACCCCCAATGCTTTTACTGTTAGTTGCTTGATTGATGGCCTGTGTAAAAATGGAAGGACTTCTGATGCAATCCAACTTTTTCTGGAGAAAACTAAAGCTGGCCCCTCTATATATTCCCCAAATCACATAACTTATACAGCTTTAATTCATGCTTTGTGTGAAGAAGGCCAAATTTTCAAGGCAACCAAGTTCTTTTCGGATATGAGATGCTATGGTTTGAGACCAGATGCATTAACTTACGTTGTCATGTTAAATGGGCACTTCAAAGCCAAGCATATGATTGGCGTGATGATGCTGCAAGCAGATATGATAAAGATGGGTATGATGCCCAGTGCACGCGTATGTGCAATCTTAGCTAGGGGTTATCGAGAAAGTGGGGACCTAAAATCAGCTCAGGTATTGTGAGGAGGATCAAATGGAATTAGGTTGGTTCTTGGTCGTAAGAGGCTACAGTTTGGAATAGAATTAAGATCTCTATATTGGTTTGGAGATTAACAATATCCTTGACAGAAAGGACCTCTAGAGTTATTGAGAATATATGAAATAGTTCATGCTGTGTTATTGGCTCAAGTAACAGACAAGTTGGATTAACATTACATCTTCTCTACTGAGAGGTGAAAGACTAACCTATTTGTTGAATAGTGCAATGCTTACTATTGTGAACGGGTTTTAATGCCTGCAAATACACTCGGATGCTCATGGTCATTGTCAAAGCATTCCTGATTCGAGTTAGGCCAATCTTGTTGGACAGTTTCTATTGCTTACATAAACTAGCTCTGTTGGTTTGGTTCATATTTGTATTTCAATTTGTTAAAGTTGTCACAGAGCAGAAGTTAGTGTAGCAGCAAACTTGGATAATGTGAAGTTCATAAGATCGTGTTTTTTTTTATTTGGTCGAATGAGGTGATATTATTAAGGTTCGAAATCCTCAAGATATTAGAACTTAGAAGAATGGCATGTTGCTTCTCGCATGGAATTCTCACAGCAACTTTCTCAGTGTGTGATTAGTCCAGGGCAAGCCTATTTGAATTTCCACGCCAGAAAGCCTTGTCTTAAATGTTTTGGTAACTTTGAAACGGATAATGAGATTCCTGAAAAGGTTTCCTTTTATCCAAACAAGGGTGGCAAAGCCTTCTTCCCCATTTCATATGACTGAATGTTTTGCTGAGCATGTGACTGAAATTTTTTTGCTGGATGAAATCATGGATGTGCTTGATATTTTGTCATTTGGTAAAGGATGCAATGGCTACAATATACTCATATATGATACTGTGAGATAAATTTTATGGTCTAGCATGTGGAGCAAAAAATCTTGGGAAAGGATAAATCCTCCCGTGCATCCAATGTACTTCATTGTTTTTTTTCTCTACTAATTTCTAGCAGTGTCCACATGCAGCTTGTATATATATATATAGATATAAATCAACACAATGCTCTGCATCTATAAATTTTTGGGGTTTTTTTGCAGTAAATGGTTAGAAGTTGTGGATATAGTTCTAGTTTATTGCAGGTTACCCATTAATTTCAATTTGATCATTTTGAGAAAATCAATCTCAATTTTCGAATTCTGGAACGTATATAGTCCAAGACAATTATTGTGCAAGTCATAGCATGACATGTGGTGGTTATGTTCTGAAATGATTTTGGTGCGTTGAGTTTAGTTGTCGTAATCCACGAGACAATGGGGTTTAACCCTTAAAAATGGAGAAGGAGCTATGAGCTTAATTTAGAACTCTGAAAAGGTGAGATGCTGTAAAATTTATGGTCAGATCCTCAAAATATCCGGCTGGAGGCCGTGCAAGCCAACCTGAAGTTTGGTAGGCCAAACTTTTTGTTGGGTAACTGGTGTGTTTGTGGCATGGGAGTTTGATTGCTGCATGGATATGTGCATCTCTAGGCCTTTGCTTGTGTGCTGCTGATCAAAATTTCAATGGAGAAAGGTAAGAAAATAGACATTGAAAACAGCAGCAGGCATTATGGTAGCAGCAGAGCTAAGAGCAAGAACATGTCCATTGATTGTAGCAGAGTAAGAATTATGTCGTGTGACCGCGACGCAGAGAGTTGTGAGGAGGTTTGCACACTACTGACAAAATGCAGTTATTATCAGGGTACGTAATGTAACATAACGTACGTATATGTATATATCAATCCTTTCTTCTTGCATTTTTTTGATCATGGGCTGAAACAAAGTTTCCAATTAGTTTGTTTTCTTGAATTCCAAACAGTTTGGAGTTTAGATGTATAATATGCAGCAGCTCTGTCTTCTAGCATGTGCAACCTTGAGTTCTAATACTAATCTACAGTATAGCCGCTTTAAATACACCCGGCTATACTTTTAAAATATGTTAATATTTAAAGAGTATAGCCGCGCGGCTATACCATTTAAATGCATTCAAATATTTGGACTGTATAGCCGCGCGGCGATACTTTTATATATATTCGAATATTTTAAAAGTATAGCCGAGCGGCGGTACTCTTTAAATATATTCGAATGACAGTATGGCCGCACGGATATACTGCACAAAATGATTTTCTTTTTTAATTATTTTAATTAGTAATTAATGCACTATATATTCTTGTATCAAAATTGATACAAACAATATGCTTGGGAGCCATGTAAATTAGCACATCATACTTTGCTTTCCTTGCTGTTTTGAAGTGCTGTCAACGCAGGACGAAAGCCGTTTTCTTTACAATTTCGTAAAATTTGGTGCTACTGATTATCTGGTGAAGCCATTATGCATTGACGTGACGAGATATTAAACTTGTGGATCCACTCTTGGAGGCAGAGGAAGCCTCCTACGGTAGGCATCCCTCTGTTTTTTTTCTTAACAACATGGGAATGGCTGGTTACCGAGTGATCCATATTGTGCTCAAATCTTTTGCTTGTCACCTAGACAGAGAGTTAAATCGAAAAACACTCATATATGTTTGTGTCTTTGTTTGGTTTTTATTTTCTCTTACAGGGGCTCGAGCCGCCACGGAAGAGCATTAGTCTTGTGGTTTCAGTCGAAGCAACTATGAACAACATCTTGGTCTTAGATGACACTATCACAGATGAAGAGTTTCCAGAGGTTCCATAGCCGACTTTGTATGCATCAAAAAAATAAATGGCATGATTATAATTACTGAGCTTCTATGCATGTAGATTTTATGTAGCAGATGAACACCAGTTAGTATTTTAATGATTTCCAGACGTAACAAATTTGAAATGGTCCAAAATCCACCCAAAGTGTTGTGATGCTAAAAAGTCCTCTGTTTCTGGTTTTTCCTATTAAAAAGTGTTAATAACAATTAACCAAAATGATACGTTATTGTAGGCTGTAGCTAACAATTAACCTAATGATTTCTGTAATTAAATTTGATTAGAGATTGAACAAGCACAAACCAATATTGAACATAAATAATACCATAATGTCGTTTCTATTCTTGTAGCGAAGATCATGAGATTCCTGAAAAGGTTTCCTTTGGCAAAACCTTGTGCACCATTTCATCTTCCTAAAACCCAACTTCACACACACCTCAAACCACCTAAAGCAAACCAGACCCTTAAGAGATACCTCAAATCCAATTGCACCATCAAAGCTTTCTTACTGTTTAGAGACATATTGAGAAAAAGCCCTTCCACAATTGATAGCTATACTCTCTTGTTTGCCCTCAAAGCTTGCTCCCAAAAGTCTGTCTCACTTGAGGGGAAACAACTGCATGCCCTTTTGCTTAAGTATGGCTTTCAATCCATAGTTTACCTCCAAACATCTCTTATGAATATGTACTCTGCTGCGGGTAATGTTGTAGGTGCACACCTAGTGTTTGATGAAATACCCTGCAAAAACATAGTTTGCTGGACCACCTTGGTTTCTGCTTATGTCGACGATCAACAGCCTAACAAAGCTCTTCAGCTGTTCAGGCAGATGCAGATGCACAGTGTGGAACCTGATCAAGTTACGTTGACAGTTGCTCTCTCCGCGTGCGCTGATCTTGGAGCATTGGAAATGGGAGAATGGATTAATGCTTATGTCCGTCGTAAATATGAGTTCGACACAGATTTAAGCTTGAGCAATGCTCTTGTTAACATGTATGCAAAATGTGGGGATATTGGAACTGCAAGGAGATTGTTCGATAGCCTGCAAGAAAAGGATGTTATGACTTGGACATCAATGATTGTGGGGCATGCGTTACATGGACAAGCAGAAGAAGCGCTTAAACTCTTTGGACAAATGAAAGAAGTGAGTAATAACACCAGGAAGAACAAGAAGAACGGTAGCTATGGAAGCTCTTCAATTGTCCCGAATGACGTTACTTTCATAGGAGTTTTGATGGCCTGCAGCCACGCCGGGCTGGTAGAGGAAGGGAAGTGGCATTTCAAAAGCATGTGTCAAGAGTACGGTTTGAAGCCCAGAGAAGCTCACTTCGGCTGCATGGTGGATCTTCTCTGCCGAGCCGGGCATCTGCAAGAAGCTTACGATTTTATTTTGAAGACAGAAGTGCCTTCAAATGCAGTGGTTTGGAGGACATTGCTGGGTGCATGCAGCCTCCATGGAGATGCTGAACTTGGGTCACAAGTGAGGCAGAAGCTGCTTGAGTTGGGGCCAAGTTATGTTGGCGATGATGTTGCTTTGTCCAACATCTATGCTGCCAAAGGCATGTGGGAGAAGAAGGTGATTGTTAGGGACCAAATAAAGCAAAGAAGATCTCCTGGTTGCAGTTCAATTGAGGTGGGAAGGTGCATTGCTGAAGCAAAGAAGATCTCAGGCAGTTGATTCTAAGTATACGGCCACTCGCCTGAGCTTTCAAGCCTAAACGAGTCTTGAGGGAGAACAAAGGTTGTAGTGCAACTGTGTTGCTACTTGTAACTTAAATATCAGTACTTGTTTTATATGTTTCAAGATGGATTTTTATTTTCTGAGGAATGCATGAATGATCTTAGGAAAATTAAAGAAAGAATTTAATCTTAAGTTTAAATTGGTTATATAAACATAATGAATTAAAGTCAATTGCATTTGATACCAACAAACAATGACAAGTCACCTACATTTGGTGCCAACGCACAATGGCACAATGTCACGATACATATGCAGATGAATTCGAACCTCTATATTTAAAGATTCTAAATCTTTATCCTTAAAGATTCCAAACCTATACATTGAAAGATACATGTTACATCTAGAAATATTTTAATCAACTAATCAAATAACTTAAATGTAATACGTCAATTTTGAAATGATGACACATCTATATTTAATTAACAATTGTTCTAATAATTTAATCTAATAACTTTAATATAAGCCGTAAAATTTTGAAATTATGACACACATATATATTTAATTAACAAATATTATAATAATTTAATCTATTAACTTAAATATAAGCCGTGAATTTTGGAATTTTTGACACACGTATATTTAAGTTACTTCAACTTGACATTATTAAGTCTAAATCAAAACAAACAATAGAGAAAAAATAAAAAACCTGACCCCACCGTGACAGCCGCCCATTACCCAACCCAAACCACCCCATCCCACCCCACCCTTTTAAGAAGAACTTATATGTAATGTGAATGCCATTGTGACGGTATTTCAAACCTATCAAAGTATTATCATATCAGAAATTCGTATTGTTATGTCGGAAAGTTGAAATACATGGTAATGAGTGATTGATTTGGGATTAAACAACCATGAAGCGCCCTCTCCTCTTTTTCTGCCTATCTCTCCCTCTCCTTTGAGTTTGAGTTCAAATAACCATGAAGCGTTCGGACAAATCAATTCATGGAATCTTTCGAGCTCGGCTAGCCTAGGAGCACCCACACCCATGTTCCCGACACGAGACAGTTCCAGAATAGTAAAAATCGGTGGGGGTGGGGTCAGCTGTGAGGTTCGGGTTGGGTTGGTGGGGTGAGGGGGTGGCTACTTTTTATTTATTTTTCTTTATTTTTTATTTTATTTTAATTGTTTATCATTTTATCTAGAACTTTTTTTGGGGAGCAATTATTTAGACTTTTTTTGTTGTTTTTGAACTAGCAATTATTTAGACTTAAGAATCACATAACAGCTTGCCACCTATACCATACTCGCACTCCACTCTCATCCATTTTAGGGTAAATTATTCTTTTTCCTTTTTATATTATTTTGGACTTTTAATTTAATATCTTTTTTGGACTTATCCAAGTCTCAAGAATTGATTGCTTTTCTCTGATATTTATCTTGCCTTTTGCTTTATCAATCCTCTGCTTTGGATTTGTTATCATCTCTGATACCACCCAAAATTAGCAGACAAGCTGTAAAGTTTGAGCCTTTATATCATTTACAAAATCTTGATCGGTAACAGTTCCCTTATTTATGTCATTAGCCTATCCTATCCGTTCAATTAATTTTCTGCAAGTTTCATGAACTAGGGCTAGGGTTCCATTTTCTACATTAATCTTTCTCAATCTCTACCTGTAGTCTGAGATTTGTGCAGCAGAAAACCCCACTTTGAGTTTCAGTAATCCGACAACTTTTTGCCTCTACTTGACCGTTATGGAGACCGCTGAGCTACAAAGGGTTGGAGTCGTTCAACGTGTTCCTCTGCTTATCATTAATTTCGTTGCTGGAGCTCTGGTTTTGCTCTGTGCTCTTGGTATTTACAAATTCTTATTGCTTTATTTTATTTTATTTTGCTTTCCTCTTTCAATCTTCAATTTTCAGCGGTTGTGATATCATATCAGCTTGTGGGTTTTGGTTATTTTTCATATATGTCAAAGTGCGTGCCTGTGTTTATTGTGTTTGTATGGAACTTCATGTTTTGAACTTGATGTTCATGGTGCTTTCGTTTCTTTTTTTTTTCAATAAATGTTTGAAGAATTGTAAATCTAATGTGTAACTAAGAAATTGATGTTATTTTTCCCATGTCCGATTATGAAGAAGCTGATTTAACTATATAATAGTAGTGATATATATTCTTTTTAATGGGGATTGATTTGCGTCTTTACGTTATCGTCCTCTTGCAGCTGGATTTTTCACAGGAGGTATTGCTGGTGCTTTAGCTGGAAAAGCTTCTGATAAAGGTGTTGTTCGTGGAGCTGGACTGGGTGCTGTTGCTGGGGCTGTACTCTCTGTAGAGATTTTGGAGGCGTCACGTGATTTACTGCGTCTAGGTCGGCCTGGTTCACGAAGATCTTCATTGATGGTTAGTTGTTACGCTCTGGTATATAAGTTTCTCTTTCTTTCTTTCACACCAAAGGTGATCCTTAGAAATGTCTGGACCATGATTGAAAAAATTTGGTTTTCAGCTGAAGTTTATAATCAGGGACCCATAGTTAAGCTTATACAGGCATAGCATCACATCATCGTAATTTTCTATCCGTTTATGGAAGGTAGCCTTAGTTCTTCAACTATAGACTGATTGTCTGTTTTTTGGGTTCAGGCAGAAATTACAGAGGAGCTTATTTGTTGGAGATTTGAGGAGGAAAACTTAGCACCACCAGAAGGGCACACTGCTAACCAGTGGCAGGTTTTCACTCTTTAACCCACAAACTTTTTTCTTTTGAAGCAATATCATTTGAAAGTTGAAAATTTTGTGGGTGCACATAGGCATGTCCAGTTTAGTTGGATGCTAGCAAGCGGATTGCGTTTCCCTTTCTATCTCAGCTATCCATTTTGACTTCCTCATTACACCTTGTCGCCTTTTCTTTGCTCCCAAATTTTTTATTCCTAGATTTTCATATGACCCAGCTGCTTTTGAATCCAGCCTTTGACCTCATTACACCTTGTCGCCTTTCTTACCACTTTATTGTTCTGAAAATTAATGATGGGACAAGTTATTCAAAAAAAAACTCTGACGATGTGTCCCTCAATTGCTTTTTATCTAATTTATTAAGCTGGAATGAGCAGGTTACCTTCGCTAATCTTCGCCGTGATGAGATTTATGATGCCTTTGGAGGATCTGAAACTAAAGGGCTGTCAAGGGATGTGCTGAAGAAATTACCATCTCATGTGATTGTGGGGGATACCAGGGCAGCTCAAGGTTTCTGTTGTACGATATGTTTGCAGGTCAGAACTCTTTCTAGGAATGCTTGAACTTTTTGTTTCTGGTAGTTTTAAGTGTTGATGTGGCAAAGATAATAATAGTTGTTGTACTGCTATTATGGAAATTTCTTAATCAATACTTAAATCTTAATTTTGTATAAATATCTCTATAATTATCTTTAATATTTCGAGAACGGTGCAATTTCCCTACATGTATTAATTCACTTCAATTTAACTGAAAAGGGCTCTACCTAAATCTCAACGATAACAATATGGTTTCTGCAGGATGTTGAAGTAGGAGAAATTGCAAGGACCCTACCCCTGTGTCAGCATAAATTTCACCTGGCATGTGTGGACAAGTGGCTCATCAGACATGCATCATGCCCGTTATGCAGACAAAATGTGTGAATGAAATACATGTATTTTGTGTACAGTGCTGTTTCAAAGAGAAGTTACTAGCCCATTAGTGGGAATGTATATAATGGTTATGGTCTTTTCCTGTACTTTAGCCTTTGCAGTTTGGGGGTTTGTATGTTTTTTTTTCTTTCTATACAGTGTAAATAACATAGTTCCTTATGAGGCATTATGTTACTCCTTTTAAAGATGGAGTGGATATTGAAAGTTGCTGTTTTAGATGCAAGTTATCAATACAAAAATTTCAGAAATGTTGGGAAAGAAACTTTATGCCTTGCAATGAAAATGCATTTGTGTATTTCAGAAATTTTCAGAAATTTATGCTCCCCCTTGATCTTCTTCTCGTGCTCATTTTACTCTTAAGTCAGTATTTTCCTTTGACATTTCATTGTTGTTGGAGGAGGTCTGGAGGCCATTTCACCCTGAGTCAATATTTTCCTTTTGCATTTCATTAAACCCAAACACATTCTGTTGAGGAGCTTTGCTTTATGCAGATAGCAAAATTTTGATAAACTATGTAGAAAACATAATTTAATTTCTTTTTGGCCTGAATGTGCGGTTAGTTTTAAAGTTTCGAACTCTGATTTAATTCAAAAAGGCAAGGAAGAAAAAAGGGAAGACAAGAAAATTCTTCATTAAGATGGAATGATCTGTTACAGAGCCAAGGGCTTGAAGTTCGAATTATCAAACCCCTGTATGGTACAGAATCTATGCATCACAGGGGGCCCGTAGACTTGATTGCTTAATAGTTTATCTCTGTTCTCTGATACAAGAGAAGATGAAAATGATGAGTATGCTTCCGAGCTTGTACTTAAATTTCTGCATATACAAAGATAACTTTGTTCAGGTTAGTCAAAAAAATTGTCAGAACAAGACGAATATCATGCTCTCAAGAATCTCTTCTAAATTTACAAGCTTTTCCATTGCTCAAATCCATAGCCGTGCATCATGTCTGGAAATTCAAGAAGTCATCAACCAGATGAATTTCAAGAAAACAATTTGGGCTGCATGTTGGTGAATTGATTTAAAGAAAATGCTAATAGGTTTTTGCTTATCACCACTGTTGAGGATTTCTTACCATGGTGATTCTTTTTTCCTTTTTCTCGTCTAATTGCAGTAATCCTATCCAACTACAGTACCAAAAATATCATACTCCGAAAATTCATTCAGAAACTCAAATGAAGTGAGGATATAACGTATATGGAAATGATGACTATGGAATCACCTTTTGAAAACAACAGGATCATTTGGAGGTCATTTCACACTGCAACTGCTACAGGCCTTTTACTGTTCTTGATTCCTTTTATAGCTGCAAGATGGTAAATAGAAGCCAACATTAAGATATAAGTGCATTAGTTCATCTGGACTAATAATATAGGTTTTCCGATCTGTACGGTTTATACCTTCAGCATAATCTTTAGCTCCAAAGACAGCAGAACCGGCAACAAGAGCATTAGCTCCAGCCTCAATAACCTGCCACCATAGCAAACATTTGAAACCGGACTCATTGCATCCTAAGTCGTGCACCTCCTTTCACACTTAACAAATGTGTTCAGGTTCAATTAATCAACACGACCCTGCCCCAACCCCCATTTTTCTTTACGGAATCTTTTCCCCAAGTCCCACTTTCTGTGTTGATTTTATATTTCAATTTGTGGATCACAATGATAATGTCAAACATAATCTGAATCCAACAGTTGTTTTAATGCTTTCAGAAAGGGTAAGTTAGATTTTCTGATTACTTCTTAGCATGACGTAGTTAACCATCAGGCTCCATTTCAATTATTTTATAACAGGTACATCAACACTTGGTCTACACACCTTATATGCATTTGCTGGACCAACTCCACCATCCACTTCAATCCATGGGTTCACCCCCTGTAGTAATAACAAACAAACTATGAATACCTCTTCAGCTCACATAAAATGCAAGAATAGAACCCCACAAAATATGAATAGAGATCATACTTTCTCCACGCAGAGTCTTCTTAATTCTGAAATTTTCTTCACTTGGCTCTCTATGAAGCTCTGCCCGCCAAAGCCAGGGTTTACCGACATAATCAAGACCAGATCAACCACTGAAACATGCAAAAGATAGTCAATATCACTACTTTTCACTAGATGATATACCATATAACTCCAATTATAATATTGTTAGATGACTTAATACGGGAGTAACACTCATTTTTCTTTTTGTACTCTCCCTTCCCATGCATGAGCTCATCTTTTAAAAATTAAGGGACAGATAAGTTTTTGTTTTTTAAGGAATATTCTGGCAGATTTTTTTATATAAGTTTTCCTTTCTTACGATATTTACATATATAAAATAGTTGTACTACTACAAGTAATTTCTGTAGAAACCATTGCTTGTTGTCAATACCATTAACCAATAATCCCCTCCAACATCTATATGTTAAAAACCTTTAGCAGAATACTGGTATCCGACAAAAAACTTGGTCTTTTCGCCAGCATGTTTATTCTTGTTATCCAGATTTTCTTCACCTTTTCGTTTACTACTTCAATTATTTGAAGCTTAGCCTGTCAGGAAGGCAAGGTATGTAACTAGACCCAATCCCATGGGCAAAATACTCCACAAAGAGGAAAGAGCCTTGAGAAGCAAGATCCCCGTTAGCGTTTTTATAAGGCAACAGCATGACTATATTCCCTAAAAGAATGAGAATATAATATTTTCACAAAAACACTCACCATCAAGGACGTACTCTATTGCAGTTAGTGGGGTACCAGGGTTGAGGACAACTCCAGCTTTAGCTCCCAGACTCTTTATCTGAATAATAATAAAAGTGTAGGATTACTAAAAAGATGAATTAGTAGCACAAACCATATTCCTTTTCTGGTAATGATTGCATCTTATGCACCATAAATGTATGGTTACTTAACACAGTGTCTATAGCAGGGATAAGCCTAAATGCATTCTCATAAAACAAGAAAAACAATTTGGATCATGCAGCCCTAGCTTGGTTTCACCATCTATGTCTATCACTTCTTCACTTCTCACAATTTGGATAAGCCTAAATACATCCCATGAATTCTGAGTAGAGACAAGATAACACAAAACTAATTTTAATATAACTCAGATGTCTCCATGTTTTGACACATGTGGAATCACAAGGATAAGAAGGAAATCTTACCATATTAACTGAACGATGTAAATGGATGGTGGACGATTGTTCAGCATGAACACTGACAATGTCGGCTCCAGCTTTGATAAAATCTGGCACTCGCTGCTCGGGTTCTACAATCATCTGGAGCATTTAAATTTCACATTAGTTCTTGCTTTTTATTCAATGTCTATCCAATTCATATCAAAACATGTAGAACAAAAAATACCAGATGCACATCCAACGGAAGGTCTGTCACAGGGCGCAAGGCATCAACTACAAGAGGTCCAATGGTAATATTTGGAACAAAACGACCATCCATTACATCCACATGAATCCAGTCACAACCTGCCAACTCTACAGCTTTTACCTAGATAAAGTGAGAGTCAAACTATAATGCCCAAACCAATATGAAAATGCCACAAATATCAGCAAAACTGCTAAGAGTTTCAACTTATATTTCTACATTTGAAAATCTGAGGAAACAATTCTAAACAATTTTTTGGCAATGAAACAGATTATAGACAATTTCAAGTTTCCATAATCCATGTTGCCCTTACAATGTAGTAACTGAAAAAGAAAATTTCACTAAGAAGTTAAAAAATAAGAATAGAACCTGCTCTCCCAACTTTGCAAAGTTGGCAGAAAGAATAGATGGAGAAACAATGATATCACTTTTTGAGAATTTATCAACCCGAGCTGAAGCCTTCACCACAGTCTTACATTTCTTCCTGAAATCAAACGAGCACGATTGCAAAATGTCAGGCACAAAATCAAATACCAACAATATATCAAACTTGATGACCATAATATCTATTTGCACACAGCACACAGAACTCTGCTCTTTATAAACAAAATCAAATGAATACATTTACTTGAAATTCACCCTTCTCATAAAGCAAGAAAGAATCACTATTTTCTTAATGGCACTTTGAAAGAAAGCACATATGGGTGCAGCTCCAAAAAAGTTATCCTCATCTTTGCCAACAGTCATCATCAGAATAAAATGATTTCCAGTATAAATTTGGACTCACGCCAATAAAACTGTGTGACAGTTTTTAAGAAAATTTAAACATTTCCAACGCTGTATTACTTTTCACAACTGGGTTTCATCCGAACACGCAAATATGATATCCTAGACTTGAAAATCCAAAATACAATCAAACCCAATTGGAATTCAAAGGAAAAAAAAGGTACACCAAATCAAGAAAACAATACCTTGTGAAGGTAAGAGAAGTGGGCTGAGAAAGACATGGTTTTTTAAGCTTAAGACCTCCACCAAGTCCACTGATCTGGGACTTGAGAGTTGATGAGCAAAGTGAAGCAGCTGACATCTTTTCCCTCTGAATCTCTGTCTGTGGCTTCAACGGTTAGTTGGTGCCGTAGTGAGAAAAAGGTTTGGTCTTTTCTTTCTTCAAACTTTCTCTCTTTGCCTTCCCACCAATCCTTCAGCATAGGATTGACAAAGAAAAATCTCGGAGAAATTTAGGAAGAAAAAACCTGTGGGCGACACGTGTCACCGCGGTTTTTTTGGTGTGTGTGGGAATTTTCTTATCTGCAATGGTTGGCGCTCTATAGATGAAACTTGCAAGTGGCCAAAGGCTGTTTGCTAACGTTGGGCTCTTGTCCCCATACTTCTGTTGAAAACAGACTTCTTCTTTTTTGGTCGAAACTGTTGAAAACAGACTTAACAAGAATTTCAATTTGTCCACATAATTAAGGGTGCTGAAATGTTTTTCACTTTTTATGTTTTTCTTTCACTAACTTACAACTCAGTGTGACAAAATTAGATAATGTTGTTTTCTCAAACAAATCACCTTAAAATGAAGAGAGACAACCTGTTCAGCAAACAGGGAGAAAAGCTTGGTATATTTGGCAATGGTTAGGTGAATCACTTGTAAACACAATGTGTAATTAATTCAAAATCACCTTCAATTAGAAGTTGTTTGGAACCATGACCTATTCATACTCTTCATACTAGTAGTCGTTGGATTCTCTGAGTTATGAATAAAATCTCTACCAGAGTGTTCATCAATCGAGTGCGCATTCATATATTAAGGAAATTTCGAAATGAAATTGAAAAATGTGCAAGCATGCTCTTTGGTGATCATGGTACTTATTATTCACTTCATATGCAAGTGCAGATGATCAATGTTACCAAAATTGCATGGGCGCTTGTAAATTGCTACCTCAGCTTTGTGTTCAACTATGCATATATAGGGCAATGCCCACATCCAACTCAAAATGTTGTGAACCATCTTAACTATATTGTAGACTTAGTTGCTCGAGTGACCAATGTGTCAAATATAACAACGATACTCTCCTTTTTCTTTTTCTTTTCCCTTTCTTTCTTTCGATATATATATAACATATCAATATGGTTCCTAGTCCCAATAATTATATACAACATATCAATATGGTTCAAACAAGGCACATTTTTGATGTTATTGTATTGAAATAAAGTATATATGGTTTAATAAAGTCAGACCTTTGGTGTTCAATTTGTTGTTATAGGTCCATAATTATCTTTCTTTTTCTCCTTGCATACTATACAGTGCCACAATTGATAAAAATGGATAAATAAATAAATATGCTTTAAAAATTTGTTAAATAATTTGGCAAATCGTCATTGTATTGGGAATAAGAGGATTTAGGGGTTTTCATTTGTCAAATAGAATAGAAGAAAAGTTATTTGGTGCTATAATATATTTAACATAGTTCTATTCTATCAAATGACTCCAATTGTTCATAATTTATTCAATTTTACCTATAAGAGGGAAAATAAAAACATGAAACCATCCCAATTATAATTGAAGTGATTTCTGAGGAACATCCAATCCAATTCACATTTCAAAACCCATTAAACACCTCATCATTCTCTCTTAGGCTAATCGAAATTTAATTTTCACACTTTATAAAAGATTACTTTAATTCAGCTCTAAACAAAAACATCTACGTGTGACAGTGCCATACGCTCACACATTCATAAAATGAAAGCAAAAGAACAATATAGTATCTTGATAAGAAAAAAGATAACATATTAAATTTATAAAAATTGAAAATGCTTGATGGATTTTTATGTTAAGGATTTCTAATCTTAATCATTAAATTGCATGTATGGTACATATTAACTTTACTAGCACATCTAATGGATAGCTGAGATTAGAAATCCTTAACCAATTATTAACTTAAAATCGTAGATGTTACTAAACTTGCTTTGAAACGTCAAGGAGTATAGCTTAGTTGGTTCAGCTCTTCCACATCCACCCATATGAGCCGATGTTCGAAACCCTGAGTCACCAAATGAACATTGACTTCATATGCAAGTTCATGTTACCAAAATTGCATTGGCACTTGTAAATTGCTACCTCAGCTTTAATAATCTATGAAATACAAATAATCCGAACTTTAATATATAAAAGCCAAGGTTATATATTGACAAAGTCACCACACCAATTCATCGCGTCAACGATGAACATGGCCACACCGACATATCAAATGTAAATTTTTAGACGTGCCTGCCACTATTGGCTATCTATCCGATTGTAGCAAATCTTATTCAATACCAATTGTACTGTATCCCTGCCACCCTGGCTTCTTCTTCTTCCCCAAACCTTCAAGTTCAACTTCACAGTCCAAAACCAGTCACTGGAAACACAATTCTATGATCCAACTCACCCACCCATTGGTCCAAATAGACCCAGATCAGAATACTATTGCGTCAAAGTGGACCTGAGCTGGGTCTTGGCAATACCCAGATGAAGATTTTCAGAAAATGAAGAGGTTCAAGCAAAACCTTGATGGTGATCATTTATCTACCCACTTGGATTTGGATTCCCGTAATGCTCTGAGGGACCCGGATAGGAAATCTGGTTTGAGTTCGATGAAGGTGATGGGGATCTTTGTGGCTGGCTTGATTGTGTTTTCGGTGCTCTTCTCAGTGAAGGTGGTTCTCAGAGACCCACCTTCGGATGCTGTTTTTGAAACTTCAAAAGCTCAAGTTCTTGAAGTGGAACACAGAAAAGGTAACAGATTTAAGCTTAATTTTTAGTATGATCTAGTTGGATTTGGTTAATTTTAATTTCTCTGTGATTTCTGTACCAATTTTTAGTCTTTAGTTTAATTGAGTTTGAGAGATTGTTTATTGGGTCATATGCTGAAAGAACTGCAATTTGATTGACATTCTCGAAGCTTTTGCATGAGCTGCATTATAGTTCTTGAGAGCAAGTTGAACTTAAGGACTTGAGGAACTTTTACTGCTTGCGGTTGGGCAAACTTTTTGGCCTTTTCTACTACTTCACCTTTTTTTTCTCGTAGTGCCTTTAGATTGGATCAAATCCTGCACTTCATCAGCTTCATTGGCTATTTTCATCCTTTGGTTCTTGTGGAGTCGATACCAGTATGTCTTCTAAAATGGAAGAAGTGCTGTTGGTTGTTAATGTACTGTTCTGTTTCCATTTCTGACTACTTTGTTATCATATTTAGTTGTCTGCTATGTTTCCATTTCCAACTACTTTGTTTAATATATGTGTTATCGCATTTAGTTTCTTTGTTTCAATCTCCTTTTGTGTTGTAAATTTTTTTCTTTTGCTTTCAGAGTCACTGCCCACTTTCTTAGATTATTCTCTTAGTGCCAGAAAATTCATATGCAATCCATGTAAAGATCCTGATCTGCCTACTTGTGAGTCACGTGATGCAGCTATGATGGTGATATAAATCCCTTAATAGGTTGTTCTAGTATTTGCAGGTTCTGATAATCTACTTCTGAGTGATGCATATATGTAAAGTTCCTGGTCTGTCTACTTCTGTCAAGCTTCTAATATTGCATCGTTCTTTTTTCATTTTGCAATTCATAGATTCAGAAGATCAATTTTCAGAGTCTCTTGAGGTGCCAAAGGATAAATTGCTTAGAGGCCTTCTCGCTGATGGATTTGATGAGGGATCTTGTGTCAGCAGGTACCAGTCAGCGTCATATCGTAAAGAACTGCCATACAGACCCTCTTCTTACCTTATATCCAAGTTACGAAGCTATGAAGCTCTACATAAACGGTGTGGACCTTATACTGAATCCTATAACAAAACCATAGAACAACTCAAGTCTGGCTATCACACAGGCTCCCTGGATTGTAACTATGTGGTATGGATTTCCTTTAGTGGATTAGGGAATAGGATATTGACCTTAGCTTCAGCATTTCTTTATGCTGTCCTGACAAACCGGGTTTTACTAGTGGACCCTGGAGTTGACATGGTCGATCTCTTCTGTGAACCATTTCCAGAAGTCTCGTGGTTCCTCCCCATGGATTTCCCTCTTAAGAATCAGTTTGACAGCTTGGATCAGAAATCACCTCACTGTTACGGGAAGATGCTGAAGAAGAATAGCAACTTTACAAATTCCGATGGTTCGGTGATGCCATCTTTTGTATATCTCCATCTAGCCCATGATTATGATGATCAAGATAAGCTTTTCTTCTGCAGCCAAGATCAAACTTTTCTCCAAAAGATACCGTGGTTGCTCATGAAAACAGATAACTATTTTGTCCCATCTCTTTTCTTGATCCCATCTTTTGAGCAAGAACTAAATAATCTCTTCCCAAGGAAGGAAACGGCTTTCCACTTTTTGGGTCGATACCTTTTCCACCCCACAAATGTAGTATGGGGACTTATTACTAGATACTATCAAGCTTATTTAGAAAAAGCAGATGAAAGAATAGGCATCCAGATCAGAGTTTTTGATACTGGAACTGGCCCCTTTCAACATGTGTTTGATCAGATCCTAGCCTGTGCGGTGAAGGAGAATTTGCTACCAGAAATCAACAGGCAGGATTTCATTGTCAGTCCATTGGGAACCCCAAAGTCTAAAGCTGTGCTGATGACATCTTTAAGTTCTGGGTACTTTGAGAAGCTCAGGGACATGTATTGGGAGCATCCTACTGTGACAGGGGAGGTGATTGGCATTTATCAGCCTAGTCATGAGGAGTATCAACAGACTGAGAAGCTAATGCACAACCGCAAGGCATGGACCGAAATGTACTTGCTTAGTTTGACAGATGTGCTGGTCACAAGCTCATGGTCAACCTTTGGGTATGTCGCGCAGAGTCTTGGAGGGCTGACACCATGGATACTCTACAAACCCGAGAACAGGACAGCACCCGATCCTCCTTGTCAGCGAGCCATGTCAATGGAGCCTTGCTTCCACGCGCCTCCCTTCTATGATTGCAAGGCCAAGACAGGAGTGGACACCGGCAAATTAGTTCCTCATGTGAGGCATTGCGAAGATATGAGCTGGGGTCTTAAGTTGGTTGATAGTTAAGATGAGTTGTAGCTGCGTTATATGTCTGTTTTTTTATTCATATATCCAAAGTTAGTAAGGGAGAGTGGGAAAACTCACACACACGGGTACCGTGGGGGTTTAAACCCAGGACCACTTTTTGTTTTTTGTTTTTTTGTCTGAAACCCAGGACCACTTGAGAGCACACCAAAGGCCTGAGCCAATCCAACTGACACCCAATTGGTAGCTGGTTTATATGTCTGTTGTTTGATCATGAATAACAATTGCATTTTTTCAGGTACACCGACGTGTGTGTGTTTGTGCATGTACATACTTCATTGGCAGTATATTCAACCTTTTTATGATTCAACAAAAACAATAGCAATTGAGAATAAGGGGTCAATCAACCATATTGAATTGGTATACATTTGATTTGGTTATGCTGTGATTATCTAATTGGATGCTTAATTGATTTTGTAGTCAAGTTTTTGCTTGAATTAGTTGACCTTTAACAAGTACCCACCAACTCCAAGTCCAAATCACCTAAGCCACTGTTAGCTTGAATTAGTATAACAGAAGCAATGATATATCTTTATATATATATACCGGGCACAAATGCTTAACTACATGAAAATTGCAATAACCCATAATCCAAAATTGACAATTACATAAAAGTAATTTCTTCCCAACTCATCATTCGTCATATAGATGCATGCAACACCTTCTTACATTACAGGTTTTTTTTGTTTCCACTCATAATCCTTCCTTCCGCCATGTTTTCGGTTCGCGGTCCAAATTGGGTTTGTTTTTTGTGCTTGGCCTTTTCATGATGCATGGCGCCCATTTCATGCTACATGGCGGCTACTCCAGCCTTGGCTACTCTCTGCAAAACCCAATAATATTACAATAAACTAAACTCGAAGGCTATAAAAACACTCAGGAATGCACACAATTGAATCTCTTGATTCATGGTCATTAAATAAATAAAAAGATTTCATTGTAGACACATTTCTTTCACCTTAGCCATGGGCAAGCAAGAAGCTTACGATGAGTCCCCTCATGGATCAAAAATTGCTTATCATGTTCATCCAAAGTGGTTTCTTCTTGTTTTGGCTGATTCATATTAGTCACACTCTCCTCTTCTATGGGTTCGTAATACCCACACTCACTGAGTCATAATAATGAGAAATCTTATTACATACAAAATGTAAAATAATTCCAACATACAAATGTAATTTTATGGATGAAAAGACAAGAAACGTGAAGAAAACTTATGGTGTGAAGCAGAACTCAAGTGAGAACCATTCACGGCCCTTGATATCTACAGGATGAACAGTTGAATGTATGGTCTTGATCATGGGTCTTCCTCCTTCTCCAACAACAATTTGAAACGTGGTAATACAAAGATATTGAACCATGGGACAAGCTTCGTCATTGGGACTGCCAGTCCTGATGTGAAAAAAGTCTTTGTTACCCAAATGAACCAAATACCCTGTCTTAAGCTCACGAAATGGCACTGGTGGACACGCAATCTTCAGGCCACGCAATATAAATTGTGGGTTTAGGGAATATGCAATGCCACCGTCTTCAACTTTGTCCATCCTAAATGAGAATGCTATAATCACCTCCTCCATAAGTGCATGTAAGGCATAGATAGTGTCGCCTACAGCCATGGCTCTCCCTCGGAAAGAAGCATAAGAAGCAGAAGTCACTCGATTCCATTGATTTCTACTCTCATGAAAAGCAACGACATAGGGATTCATGTAGGAGTCCGACAATGAAAACAAAATAACGCCATAACAAACGGCATAACCAATTATTTTCGCATGGCTCCCATAGTCATGATAAAATGGAAAAGAAGTCATTCCCTCCCAAAGGTCTTGATCAGGATCATATCTCTCGAACGAGGGCTCCTTAATTGGTGGTGAGCACGCTGGAGATGCAAGATAGTAAAGCTTGTCATAAGCACACACAAGAGTTCCTACTGGTTTTGAGGCTATGCTAGGAGGAAGAGATGAACAATATGACCCAGTCTTTGTGTCAATACTATATCCTGATGGCCTGCAAGATTTGGCCCCAGGAGCTTTATTATAACCGTCCTGTGGAATGATGTATAATTTGGAGCGGTTGAAAATCCTTGCACCCTTGATGCGAAAACTGTCATAGTACTTCGTGACAAGTCCAACTACTGGGGGTTCATGAGTGACTCCTCCGTGTTTGAATGTCACTTTATAGATTGAATCAGTGTATTCGCCATCATAAAAAGACACAAATAAATATACAGATCTATCTTCCCCTTGATTTATCGTCATCGATGCATGCTCTGGCTCCACGGAAAAGCTGGACAGAAAAGAGAGAGATATATAGAACCAGTCAAATTAATATTTTCAAAGACCTACCTACCTAGAGAGATTTAATGAATGAAGGAAGGTAAAATCCGCACCATTTACTTTAGTAAGCATATATACACAGAAACAAATACAAACAAAACAGTAAATATTAAAGAGTAATAGAACGGTCACAGTTCAATGCAAAGTTCAATTCATAGAATATATATACATGACCAGAATTGTAAAATAACATCAGATTCCTCAGAAAATATAACACAGTTTTTGCAAGAAAACACCTCAAAGGAACAGATAAAGGCGCTCGAAATAGGAGCTGGTAATCCAATTCAATTTCAAGAATATGTAACACAAGTGAACTGAATGGTAGCAAAGAGATATAAAACGTCTTGTAGCATCAAGATAGCCGAAAAAAATAGTCCAACCAAGAGTCTTTAAATAAAATTAAAGATGCATGCAAAATTCTCCGAAAACTAAACAAAAAGAAAATTGATCCATTTTTTTTAAGAAAAAAAACAACAACAGCAATGCGAAAGAAGAACATCAACAATTTTACAGAGAACAAAATTTAGAAGATAAGATGAAATCCACTAAGCCATAAGGCACTGGCCTTGGGTGAGGATTAAAGGGCTCACGGTTGGGACTGTCGTCAATCACGGTGAAATTTGGAGTTGTCGTGGATTGACTGGGGGTAGCATTACTGGAGCGTATTAAACGAAGCTCCTCCAGTATTGATTTCTGCAAATCGGCCAGTTGGAGTTCTGGGCAGAAAGCTGGGCAGATAGTTGTGCAGAAAGCACCTCCGATAACTTCGTCAAGGCACGGTATTGAGCAGGGGTGAGATCAGCGGCCGCGGAAGTCAGCCTGGGACTGCCGGGTGGAACGGGAATACCGCTACTGGCGCTTAGTAGGCCAAGCAGCTCCAGTATTGATGTTTGCAATTCGAACTTTTGGGTTTTCTCTATCTCCGATATATTGACAGGAGATTTCTCCATCTCTGGTAACTTCCCCTGTGGATCATATTGGCGGGAAGTCATGGTCAAGACATGGCCTTAACCCAAGATGAAGGTTGAGATTTTTGCCAATGCACCATGATACCAGATGATAGGGCCTTCGCTATTGAAATGCAAAGGCAAAGGGAATTTAGGGTTTGGGGATGCCGCTGTAAAGGGGTGTTTTATTATGCTTGGTTGGGGGTGTGATATGAGGAAAGTTTCGTCATGCTTGGTTCGGGTGGAGAAATTATAGAATGGTATACCATGTCAGCTAGTGATATTTTTATTGAAATATTGCCACGTATCTTTTTTTTAAAATAAAATTTAAGGGTTCGTTTGATAACCATTTCAATTTTAGTTTTTAGTTTTCTTTTTTTGTGCTAGATTATAGAGGAAGATGAGAGTGAGAAAGGAGTGAGGATGAGATTGAGAGAGAGGATGAGAGGGAAGGATGGGAGGGAGGAGTAACAAAGTGAAAACAAAAACTTGAAGGTGAAAACAACTTCAAATATATTTCAGTTTTTAGTTTTTGTTTTCGCTTTTGTTACTCCTCCCTCCCATCTTCCCCTCTCATCTTCTGTCTCAATCCTATCTCCACTTTCATTCTCACTTCCATTCTCCCTATTTTTTCTCTATACTCTAGCACAAAAAATGAAAACTAAAAATTAAAATTGAAATAGTTATCAAACGGGCCATAAACTGTTTTTCCAGTTAGATATTGGGTTTAGTTAAGTTTATCACAATCCATGGGGCCCAAAACCTTATCTCTGCATATCAAGAATTTCTTGGGGCTTTTTAGTTAAGATTGCTTTACACATCATTCTGAATGCGTTTCTTGGATCTTTTCTTGTCAAGCCCATACGTGATTGAGAGCAAAATTGGATAAGAGAACTTGGATATGGAGGTTTTGATGTATATGAAAGCAACCTAGATGAGGAGGTTGAAGTATTAGGGGGAGGTAATCAAACAGAGAAAGGGCGCGGCGGAGGGGGATTACAAACTGCATAGAGTGGGAGGGACGGTGAGGCGGAGGGGGACTGCGAACTGGATAGAGGTTGAAGGCTGTCTAGCTCTTTGTTTTTTTTTTTAAAATTCTGAAGGGTAAAATTGGAACCCAATGTCTAGCTGGAAAAACAATTTAAATTTTCTTTTAAAAAGTAGACATGACAAATTCTATGTAAAAGTATCACTAGCTGACGTGGTGATACTGTATCACTTTATAATTTCTCTATTGGGAGTTGTCATCTTACTATTTTGATAAGCCAACATTTTATGGTGTTTATATCTATCATTTTTTGGTAGAGATACTCACCTAATTCTCTAGGACATAATCCGGTTTTATTTATTTATTTCGTCCCTCATCATCAATAAAATACCAATAATTCTATTTGGACATACAAGATTGACCACATTAACTTACCACCTTATGTAGGAGCTTATGTGGTTATGCCATGTCACTTAATGAATATTGCATGCAGATTCTATTTTCCCTTTTATTTATTTATCTTTTCAATCTCATGCTCAAGCCACACCCAATTGCATACCCAGTTTTTCGAGAATGAGCGATTTTATTTTAATAAGAATGAAGTATTATATATTGTCCTCTGCATGCTAAAGCATCAAGGATGATCACAGGAGGTTCCTGAAATCATGAAGATGTTGTAGGCAAAGAAACAACAAATTTAGCTAAACGATGGGCCACTTTGGTTGGCCTCACGAAAGACAAAATTAATAGAAATATCTTGTAGCTGACTCACTAACAGTCTACAATCTGAAATCAGAACACTCAAACAGAAGGATATGTCATCGTATGGAGCAGTGACTCACTAGCATACCCAGTTTTTAATTGGCCACGATTTAGCTGTGGACATTCAGAGGGCTGGACAAGAAACAAAGTGACGGAGAGAGTGTGGGGAAGAGGAGAGAGAAGCGAGAAGGGTCGGGAAGGGGGAAGATTAAAAAGATTCACAACTGCTTTGGTTTTGTAAAACGTGGCCTTCTCGTAATCATTTTTCAGTATTTAACTTGTTTACAAAGGTCTTCTCGCTTTGCAATGATGTTGTCAAAATCCCTTCTCTCTTTGATAAAAATGTCATCTTCAGGCTCTAAAGAAAAATATAGGACGCATAAAAAACTCCATGCACATTAATAAAAAATGTCATATTCTGGCTCTCAGAAAAATAAAGCTTTGGGAAGAGAAGGGAGGCAAATGGAGAAAGAAACAAAGCTTTGGGAAGGAAAAATTTCCCCGTAAAGACACAATGAGAAATAATGATTTTTTTTCATCTAGCAATTGCAATTTGCTTATAGAGAGATGTGAAAATATAAATGTAAGAGAGATAAAATAGAGTGGAAACTTTAATTAAAGATTATTTTCAGCACATAATTATTTTTTAAAAAGTAAAAATTAATTTGTCATGTGATATTTAATCACATCTATTTATAGCGTCAACATTGTGTCAAAGTTGTGAAAACTGTGTTAAAATTTGTGTAAAAAACAAAGTGCCACGGATCCGAGCCCCTATGCCGGGAAAAAATTAGCACTATATATATTAGGAGATATGCAGCAAATGCCAAGCCAATAATCTTGATACAAATGATTAACTATATGAAAATTGCAATAACCCTTAATCCAAAATTGACAATTATTACACAAGTAATTTCTTCCCAACTCATCATTCGTCATATAGCTGACAATTACTTAACTACATTTTAATAAATATATATACATATGCCCTAAAAAAAAACACTGACTTAGGAAGATATGCAGCAAATGCCAAGCCAATAATCTTGGTACAAACGCTTAACTCCATGAAAATTACAATAACATAAGTAATTTCTGCCGAACTCATCATTCATCATATAGCTTTGCATGCAACAGCTTCTTACATTACAGGTTTCCCTTTTTTATCTTCCTGGGTTTTTTCTGGTTGGCTTTTCCATGCTGTCTGGCACCTACTTCATACTATTACTACGTGGCGGCTACTCCAGCTTGGCTTCTTTCTTGGCCTCTTTCTACAAAACCCAATAATATTAAGACATGCAATTAATTGAGTCTTTTGATTCACGTCATTAAATAAATAAAAAGATTTCATGCAAACACATTTCTTTCACCTTTGACATTGGCGAGCAAGAACCTCACTACGAGTCACCTCCCACATAGAAAAAGTCTCATCCTGAGTTGTTCCCAGAGTGGTTTCTTCTTGTTTTGGCTGATTTAGACTAGTCACCATGTCCTCTTCTATGGGTTCATAATCTCCAAACTCACTGAGTCATAATAATGAGAAACCTTAATTATTACATAAAAATGGTAACATAATCCCAACGTACAAACATAACTTTAATAATGTAAACACAAGAAACATGAAGGAAACTTACGGCGTGAAGCAGAACTCAAGGAAGAACCAATCACGACCCTTGACATCCACAGGATGAACAGTTGAATTTATGGTCATGATCATATGTTTTCCTCCTTCAACAACAATTTGAAACGTGGTGATACAAAGATATTGAACCTTGGGATGTGCTTCACTATTGGGACTGCCAGTCTTGACATGGAAAAAGTCATGGTTACCCAAATGAACTAAATACCCTGTATTAAGGTCACAAAATGGCACTGGCGGACACGCAATCTCCAGACCACGCAATATAAACAGTGGGCTTAGGGAATATGCAATGCCACCATGATCACCTTTGTCCATCCTAAAGGAGAATGCTACAACCTCCTCCACCATAAGTGCATGTAAGGCATAGATTGTGTCTCCTACAACCACTGCCCTCCCTCGGAAAGGGGCATAAGAAGCAGAAGTCACTCTATTCCATTGGTTTCTACTCTCATGAAAAGCAACGACATCGGGATTCATGTCGGAGTCCCACAATGAAAACAAAATAACACCGTAACAAACGGCATAACCAATTATTTCCATACGGGTCCCATCATCATGATAAAATGGAAAAGAAGGCATTCGCTCCCAAACGTCTTGCTCAGGATCATATCTCTCGAAGGATGGTTCTGTAATTGGTTGTAAGCACGCTGGAGATGCAACATAGTAAAGCTTGTCATACGCAGACACAAGAGTTGCTAATGGTTTAGAGGCTAGATTGGGAGGAAGAGATGAAGAATATGACCCAATCTCCGTGTCAATAATATATCCGAATGACCTGGAAGAGTCTCCCACGAGAGGGTTATTATAACCTCCCTGTAGAAGGATGTATAATTCGGAGCGGTTGAAAATCCTTGCACCCTGAATGTAAAAACCATTAGAGAACTCATCCTCAACTTGAACAAATGGGGGTTCATGAGTGACTTCTCCTCCATGTTTGAACGTCACTTGATAGATTGCATCAGTATATTGGCCATCATAAAAAGACACCAATAAATATACAGATCTATCTTCCCTCTGATTTATTGTTGTCGATGGCACCATGGGAAAGCTGGACAGAGAAGAGAAAGATATATAGAACAAGTCAAGTTAATAGTTTCAAACACCTACCTACCTAGAGATTTAATAAATAAAGCAAGGTCAAAGCTAGAGAGATTTTAAAAACGAAAATTAATCGAAAATTTTAAAAAGAAAAAGAAAAAAAGTAACAGCAACAATGTGAATGAATAACATCAACAATTTTACAGAGAAACAAAAATTAAGAAGATGAGATGAATCCACTAAGCCATAATGCACTGACCTTGGGTAAGGATTAAAGGGTTCACGGCAGGGACTTTCGTAAATCTCCCTGAAATTTGGAGTCGTCGTCCTTTGGGATTGACTAGGGCTAGCAATAATGGCGCGTATCAGGCGAAGCTCCTCCATTATGGATTTCTGCTGGGCGGAAAGCTCGGCTAGAGATTTCTCCACTTTTGATTGACGAGGGGTGGGCTCAGCGGCGGAAGCCATCGTCAAGGTGATTGCCGGCATGTGACATCCGGGTTGAACAGGGCTACCACTACTGGCTTTTAGTAAGCGAAGCAGCTCCAATATTAATGTTTGCAATTCGAACTTTTGGGTTTTCTCGATCTCCGATATCTTGCCGAGAGATTTCTCCATCTCCCGTAACTTCCCATGGAGATCATGTTGGCGTGAAGCCATGGTCAAAGCATGGCCTTGATCCGAGGTGAGATCGGCTGCGGCGGCGGAAGGTTGAGATTTTTTCCAATACACCATGATACCAGATGATAGGCCTTCGCTATTGAAATGCTAAATTGAGGCACAGGGAATTTAGGGTTTGGGGATGTCGCTGCAGAGAGGAGTTTTATTATATGCTTGGTTGGGGGTGTGATATGAGGAAAGTTTCGTTACGCTTGGTTGTGGGTGGGTGTGATATGAGGAAAGTTTACAACTGGTGTAAAATTCTAGAGGCGGCTATTCTCTTTTCTTATACCACACAACTCATAAAACATGATTTATTTATCCTATATAGTTTCCCTATTTAAAATTTCTTTTTTTTTTCCTGTTTTATCATGCAATGTTTTTTTTTTGTTACCTGTTTTATGATATTTGGGTTTCTTACTCGTTTTTATGAGATTGGGGCTTTAGGGCCAGTTGATGAGTAAGTGGTTTAGTGCAAACCCCATATAATGCATATGCAGCTCTCCCTCTTGGATCTCTCTTTGATTCAGACCCGAAAAAAAAAAAGATCTCTCTTTGACTCCATATCCCTTCTTTGCTCTCGTTAATCAAAGGTGTATGCCCTTGTATCTCTCTTTCATTGCATATCGTTTTTGCTTCATTGTCCACAATAATCAAAGGTTAGCTTATGCTTTCTCATTTATATAATCTAGTTTTTGTTATATTTTCTTTTGAACGTTTGAGTAGTTTTTGTCTTGTCTTTTGAATATTGATCGACCAACAATACATCTTTATCTGTTTTTGTCTTCTGAACATTGATTCTTTATCAAACCAATAATACTAGGGACAGTAAATTTGAGTAGTCTCAAATAACTTGGCTCATGTCAAGTCAGAAAGCATAATTAATTAATTTGTTTTAATCTATATCTTATAATGGCAGAAGACATTAAAGTAAAACATTCAAAATCCCCACAAGCTGCCCTTGTTAATGAAAATACTAAAACAGAAGGGATAAAATAGTACATTCACAACTTATTTAAATTATATAAAAAAATAAAATAAAGGGCGCAATTGTCCATGAAAATAGGAGAAGTTGTCCAATAATAATGAGTGTAGTGTAGTCCTAAACATCTATCATAGGATAGTTTTATCTGTTTCTGTGTATGTTGTTTCGGGTCTGGTACAGTAAGCTGTTGTGCGGCTCTTTGTTGGCTTGCCCAGATTGACTGACTACTGTTATCTTTTGTTTTCTCAGTTTCGCATGTTGCTGTTGTCTCTCTCTTGTTTCCCTCTTATTTTTATCTGTTTTGTCTCACCTTCCTTAGTTTCCAACCTAACCTATTCGAATTTTTGTGGATTCTTATTTTATTTTAGATTTTTTTGAATTGGAGCGTCAGCAAAAAATTGAGGTATGGTGTTAAATATTGTGCTAAACTAGTGTTGGATTTTCTGTACTTACAAATTTGGTTGCCGAAGAAAGGCCTTTTCCCAATTGGAATTGTTGTCTCATCTTCCCTTTTTCCCTCTCATCTTGTCAGCGGAATTGTTTGAGTGCTATATTGTAATTACAATACTGGGATTACTTTTATTGTTATACAAAGTGTTTTATTTTGGGAATAACTTATATATATAAAAATAAATAAATAAAACAGAAGCGTCTTGCACTCCAAGAGCTGGGTTGTTTTCCGATTTTTTAAAAACATTTTCCCTTATTATTAGGGTGCTGATTCTAATTCTAAAACTCTCAGGAAATGGAAACTCAAATTGAGTTTTTTGAGTACATCACTGGAAAATATTACGATAATCATTCAAGTGACGTGGTTATGGGTGCACATGTGTTCTTTTATTCCTTTACCTATTCGAAGAATAAAAGTTCGTATGATGGTGAGCTTATATATAAAACCAACGGTGAAGTAATAGATGTGTCCTTCTTGAATATGGGCGAGGCGGTCGAAGAACAAATGGTTAAGCGAATTTATCATTCATCCTTAAGCGTATCCGATGAAGGAGTTCTCCGTCCGTGGATGTTTAAGCATTTCAAACAGAGTACGAGTGAGAGCGGATGGTGGGGTCTTTGTTATGATAGATTCGACATATCACTTTTTGATTGGGCAAAGAAGCTGGAAGTTACTAGATTTCTTGGTTGTTTTAACACTAAACTAGAGTGAGTACTTTTGAATTCTTTTGGGGTGAAATATAGTATGCTATTACATGTGTTTATGAATTTTGTTTTTTCTCTTTTCAGTTACCCAACCTATGTTAACAAATTGTGGAATCATCCATTTTTGATGACTCCTGATCGGAGGATGCGGTACATTGCTGAACTTCATCATAAACTTAAAACCACTCATAAATCTTTCCGCACCGAGTTGAACTCAAAAAAATTTCATAAGTTCGTCAATTGGAATGGACATCAAGTCTTCAGCTCTGTGGAGCCGTTTTTGATGAAAGTTTATACGCATGACAAACCATATAAAAATCGGCCGTCAGACCTTCTAAAGTTCCTGCGAAATGTCTATGAGCATTTTATGGATAGTAAAGAAGTGGACATTGAGCAGGTGGACGATGCTGTTAGAAGCCATTGGGGGGAGTTTGTGGATAACCTTCACCGCCGGTTTAAGATAATAAAATGACTTTATGTTGGATTGGATTTTATGTTGAATTTTCTTAATCTATTACCTTTAAAAAGCTATTTTCTGCTAGATGAGGGTGGTTTAATGTTTGTAAACAATTGTCCTAAGTTTAATTTACCTAGTTTCTGAGCATTTTGCTGTTGGGTTTGTCTGTCTCTCTTTTGATTTATTTATTTATTTTTTTTTTTTTTGGTGAACTCTCTTTTGATTTATAAGTACTATATGACTTGACATAATTTCTGAGCTTTACCTACTTCCTCTCTGGAACTTAGGCAATGTTCGTCCTTCATTCCAAGCAGAAGAGTTTTTGTACACTACCTCAATGACAAGGATAAGAGGGAAATCTTACCTGATTAACTGTACGATGTAAATGGATGGTGGACGATTGTTCAGCATGAACACTGACAATGTCAGAAGAGTGGGTGCTGCTACTGCCCTAGTTTGTTTATCTTCATCTAGGTAGCCCATTATTTTGATGTTCAAGTTCAACTCTTTTTCTGCAAGGAAGAGCATAATTTTTTCTCGAATAACATTGGTTTAAACTTTTTGAGAGCCTTGACTTGAGGCACCATATGTTAAATCCCTAGACGTGCGATTGTATCGACATTTTTGGTTGTTTACATCCACCTTCTATTTTTTTACATGGTTTAATTTATATTCCAACTCGAGCTCGATTGTCTTTGAGCTCCCAAACTTAATAGTGTATTGGCAGCATGCCTACAATCTGATTAACTTACAATAACTCCCATGAATTCGAATGTTGGCAGCAGTGTTTGCTCTCATACGATGTCATTTTCACAAAAGCTATCACCAAGGAAGATGGCAAAATTAGAAAAGGGCTATGATGTTCATGTTGGAAAAAATGGCTCACCTAAAGGATACAAAGGTTTTGGCGCTCAAAGGGAGAATTTGAAACTGCCTAAAAGCGACCGGTCGCTGGGAAGTTGCGACCGGTCGTTTCTGGGCAGATTCGAGGTCTGGAGCTAAACCAAGGAGCGACCGGTCGCCAGTTCTTTGTGACCGGTCGCAGGAAGCATGAGCGACCGGTCGTGTGACATTTGCGACCGGTCGTTTAGAAGCAGAATTCAAAGTCTGGAGGGAAACTTCTGGCGACTGGTCGCCCATTCCTGACGACCGGTCGCTCCAGTCGTGCTGTGACGTTTCCTTACGTGTTTTCAACTGTGTTTTCGATGGCTATCGCTTTCCACATGATTTCAGAGGCTTAGTGGGTCACTTCTGAGTTAAATGAATGTTGACTACCTGCTGGATAGTTGGGAGAGCACTCATGGCTAATTGGTTATCTTATTTTGAATAATCTCCTCCCCATTTTCTGGTTTAATGGAGGTGGCTGAGTGGGATTGTATTACCTACCTGATCTGACCCTTAGTCTAAGTGGTGACTAAAAGGAAAGAACGTGGAGGACAATCAGATATCCTATCTCTTGTCCATTGGCTTGTGTAGGTAATGGGGTGAAGTAAGATAACACAAGAGGAGAAAACAAGTTGTGTAATATGTAGTGGCAAAAGCTGGAAAACTAGAGTTTTTTTTTTTAGAGTTTCTAGTGAGAGTTTTCAGAGAAACTAAGGGAAGAGCAAGAGAGTTCTCTAAGTGTATCAAGGTGTTGAGCAAGGGTGTGAGAGAAACAGATTGTGAGGGTAGTGTTCTAAGGGGGTTTCCTTTGTAAACCAAAGTTGTAACATATCTTCATTAGTGAAATTTCTCAAGGTGATCACCAAAGAGGATGTAGGCAATTTGCTGAACCTCTATAAACACTTGTGTCATTTGTGCTTGGTTAATTTCTGTGTGTGTAAGACTCATCCATCATTGAGTTCTTTATCCAAAGTCCATCAACAACAAGATCTTAAAAGGGCAGTGAGTTAGTCATTCTAATTCACAACAGTTCATGTGTGATCATCACAGAGCATAAAGTCGCATGCTAGTTTTGAATTATACACAGAAATTTGGATTTGCTTTACAAAGCGTGGCTGAGGTTAAGAACCTTTTTCTTAAAATATAAAAAGTAAATAGGTGTAACACAAACTAACTATTTTCTCAAAATAAGTTTAGAAATTTGACCACAAGCTTTCATCTTCAGTTTGAGGATATATCTGGGGACCTGTTCATGCCTTCAACCAATACGTTTGCAACTGGTCTTTGAAACATGAGCCAAGGATTTGGTATTTTTTTACTTGAAACCTCCAAAAACAAAAACCTAGCAGTGAGCACCCACTAATCAGAAGCAGAACTTGATAGTGACCATTGATAAGAATCTTTGGGTTCCATATCAGTGATTGAAGGAGGAAGGTGTTCATTAGTCGCTCTTCGAGGCTGGTCTCTCCTTGGTCTACTTCCTTCCTGTAAGATGCAGATTAAAGTTAACACATCACTCAAGGACTAAAAGTTGAAGCAAAGGATGGCTATATTGGTCTGTTCTTATTTATTTTCTTCTTCTTATGTTCACCTTGGAATTTGGCTGACTTGGTTGATTTGACAATTGAGTTGCAGGACAGAAAGTATCACCATCCAGAGCTAGCTCCTCCTTGGAATACAAATACGACAATGATGACCTCTCCGATTAAGACATTATTACTCCAAATCTCAAGTGTGTGGCTGAGTTTCATCCTTTGGTTTCTTGTGGTGTCTTCTAAAATGGAAGAAGTGCTGTTGGTTGTTAATGTACTACTCTGTTTCCATTTTTTACTACGTTGTTATCATATTTAGTTGTCTGCTATGTTTCCATTGTTTAATATATGTGTTATCACATTTAGTTTTTTTGTTTCAATCTCCTCTTGTATTTTTCTTTCTGTTGTCAATTTTTTTCTTTTGCTTTCAAATGCTATCACTGCCCACTTGCAAGGCCGGTCTTGAAATTTTGAGGATCCTGTTCGAAACTTAAATTGGAACTCTCACATAATCTAATATAAAAATACTATATATATATATATATATATATATATATATATATTGCCATGACTTAAAGTCATAAAACAATTTTTTAATAAATAAAATTCATCATCAATTAGTATGTAATAACAATCACAAATTATTTTGTCCAAAAAAAAAAACACAAATCAAATTCATAAAAGTTTTAATGTTTTGAGTGGAAGAAAAGTTTTTTTTTTGTTTGGGTGTGATATATACTGCTGTTAGTTTAGTTGGATCTTTTCCATGCGCTAAAAACCAACTCCACCAAATACACTTTTGTGTCAATGTCCTGCACGGTGTAGTATATATATATACAGTTGTTATAATATTAATATATATAATATCGTAAAACAATTTCAAGGGCCCTGTGCAGTGGCGCCACTTGCACCTTGCCAGGGCCGCCTACTTATGAGTCAAATGATGCAGCTATGATGGTGATATAAATCCCTTAATAGGTAGTTCTTGTTAATTATGTAGTCAATTAATGTGTTAATTATGTAGTCAATTAATGTGTTGATTATGTAGTCAATTAATGTTTGGCACCTACTATGTTTGGCACCTACAATATTTGGGGGGCTTGACTAGGTTGGTTGCCTAACTAGGTTGGTTGCCTAACTTGGTTGGTTGCCTAACTTGGGGGGCTTAGGAACTTGTATATATATGTGTTGATTGTAAGTAATGTAAGACATAAGAAAGAATTCTAAAACCAGAAAATTATCTTCTCTCATTCTCACATTCTCATATTCTAGCTTATCTCTACACAAATCTCTACACTTTGTTTGGCATGGTATCAGAGCAATCGATTTTGGTTGCCTCTGCATAACCTTGTTTTACCTTGCTCTTACCTTGTTCTTGCCTTACCTTGCCTCTACTTAATCTTGCCCTTACTTCTTTGCTCCTATATTGTTCCAACACAAAATTTTTGTTGAGTTCCCTTTGTTGTTTTATCCTTCCGCTGCATATACTTATCCCTACGTAATTTTGTTTTTCCCTTATCCTTGCCATTGCTTTGCCTTTGCTTAAATCTTGACCTTGCCTTGCTGTGCCTATGCATAACCTTATCTTCCATAACCTTGTCCCTACATAATTCAAACTTGTGTCCCTTTGGTTACTTTGTTCTGTTGTACCCCTATTGTGTTCTTTAAATCTTCCGCTACATTTACGTATCCATACTTTCACACAAGACCCGCAACATGGCACCCAAGGCTGCTTATGTCATGACTACCGGTGAGTCTCCATCTCCTGCCTTACTCTCCGACTCCAACCCCGACTCAGGTACACGCTCTACTACATGGATAATTGATACTGGTGCCACTGATCATATGACTTTTGACTCCACTGTTTTTTCCACCTTATCTCCTAAATCTCATTATCCTTACATCACTAGTGCCAATGGGGCTTCTTCTAATGTTGCTGGAGAAGGGACTATATCACTTTCCCCTAAATTATCTTTATCTCATACACTACTTGTCCCCTCTATTAAATGCAATTTGTTGTCTGTTGGGAAATTCCTTGACTCACATAATTGTTATGCCACATTCTATCCTTCTCATTGTAAGTTTCAGGACCTTACGACTCACGAGACGATTGGGCATGGTAAAAGGAGAGGGGGGTTGTATACCTTGACGGTCTCATCACCACCACGAGCTATCCATGTTCAAAACTCACGTGCTCAACAACAGATTTGGCTATGGCATCGTCGCTTAGGACATCCATCATTTGGCTACCTTCGACGACTGTTTCCATCTTTATTCCGAGGTTTAGTTGATTCTCAGTTTCAGTGTGAAACCTGTGTGTTGGCCAAGAGCCATCGCACTGTATTTCCATCAAGTGATAGTAAAACAGAATTTCCTTTTGAGTTGATTCACTCCGATGTTTGGGGCCCTGCTAAAGTCTCTTCTACTGGCAAGAGGTGGTTTGTTACATTTATAGATGACTGCACCCGCATGACATGGGTGTACTTGCTCACCCATAAAAGTGATGTTACTACCACAATCCGTGAATTCCATGCTATGATCACCACTCAGTTCCAAGCATCCATCAAAGTGTTCCGGTCCGACAATGGTGGGGAGTATGTAAATGGTGCCTTGGCTCAATTCTTCAAGGACCAAGGCATCATCCATCAAACCTCCACACCCTTCACTCCACAACAAAATGGTGTCGCCGAACGGAAGAATCGCCAATTACTTGAAGTTGCCCGTGCCTACATGCTTGATAAATCTGTTCCTCACCACTTATGGGGTCATGCTCTTCTCTCTGCAGTCTATGTGATTAATCGGGTACCTAGTAGCGTTTTGAATTTCCAAACTCCACTAAATACCTTGGCTCATCACATCTCTCTTCCTACCATCCTCAAGTTGCCTCCTCGTGTGTTCGGTTGTGTTGTTTATGCTCATGTTCCTTCTCATCAACGGAGTAAGCTGGATCCATGTGCCCTCCGATGTGTGTTCGTTGGATATGGCTTGAATAAAAAAGGATACAAGTGTTACCATCCTCCTACTCAAAAACTCTTTGTCACTATGGATACCACTTTTCATGAAGATTTGGCTTACTTTATGGTTTCCAAGACCCCTTCTCTTCAGGGGGAGAGGGGGAGTGAAGAGAAGGACTTGTCATTTGAAGAGAAGAT
Source organism: Prunus avium (assembly GCF_965620075.1). NCBI lineage: Eukaryota > Viridiplantae > Streptophyta > Magnoliopsida > Rosales > Rosaceae > Prunus > Prunus avium. Next base: position 27,994,142 of record NC_142288.1, on the reverse strand, counting down.
CGAAACAAATGCTGAAAAAAACGTTGAAGATTCTCACGAAGTGCCCCAGGCGACCGGTCGTGACCCATTGACAACCAGTCACAAAGTACCCCATGCAACCGGTCGTGAAGAATCTAGTGACCGGTCGTTTTTTCATAGAGTTGAAAATTCTGAAGAAAATCATGATTTGTTCAGTCCTGACCTCAGTGAAGACCTTGAGACTATGGAACCAGAAGGTGATCCAGATGCCCCTGATGATCAACTACAAAATACAACCCCTCCTGCCCTGCCATCGCATCATTCGTCTAGTGATGAAGAAGTACTTGAGGTAATCACTGAACCACCTAATGTTGCACCATATACACTTCCACCTAGATCCACTAGGGGAAAACCTAAACCTCAATATTGCCCTGACCTTAATGCTAAATCTAAATATCCCATCAATAACCATGTGTCCACTCATAGATTGTCAAAGTCATATGCATCATTTGTCAATCAATTATCTACTGTATGTGTTCCAAGTAAGTGGCAGGATGCTGTGACAGATTCTAGATGGACTGAAGCAATGGAAATTGAAATGGAAGCTTTGAAAAAGAATTCTACATGGGAAATGGTTCCTTTACCACATGGGAAGAAACCAGTTGGATGTCGGTGGATATACACTGTTAAATACAAAGCTGATGGATCCATAGACCGATACAAAGCTCGATTAGTGGCCAAGGGATATACACAAACATATGGAATTGACTACCAGGAGACGTTTGCACCAGTTGCCAAAATCAATACTGTACGTGTTCTCATATCCTTGGCTGCAAATCTTGACTGGCCACTGCTGCAATATGATGTAAAAAATGCATTTCTTCATGGGGACTTACAAGAAGAAGTATATATGGATCCACCACCAGGGATTCCTATGACATCCGGTCCTAATACCGTATGCAAGCTAAGAAAATCTCTGTATGGGCTAAAGCAATCACCCAGAGCCTGGTTTGGGAGATTTACTGATTCCATGAAGCGATTTGGGTACACTCCGAGTAGCTCAGATCACACATTGTTCTTAAAGCGTCGTGGTGGAAAGCTTACGGCCCTGATCATCTATGTAGATGATATGGTGGTTACTGGTAATGACAATGAAGAGATGCAGAATCTACAGAAGCTCCTTGGAAGTGAATTTGAGATGAAGGAACTGGGTGAGTTACAATACTTTCTTGGCATTGAGGTTGCTAGATCTAAACATGGCATATTTCTATCCCAAAGAAAGTATGTGTTAGATTTGTTGACAGAAACAGGAATGCTGGATTGCAAGCCAGCTGACACACCTATTGAACAGAATCACAAATTGGGAATGTATCCAGATCAAGCTCCTACTGATAAAGAAAGGTATCAAAGGTTAGTTGGGCGATTGATTTATCTATCCCACACACGCCCTGACATAGCTTATGCTGTGAGTATGGTAAGCCAATTCATGCATCAACCAAGTGAAGCTCACATGAATGGAGTAATACGGATAATGCGATACTTGAAGACTGCCCCTGGAAAAGGATTGATGTTCTCCAAACATACACACATGGATCTTGAAGGATACACTGATGCTGATTGGGCAGGGTGTATCACGGATAGACGTTCAACTTCTGGATATTTTACATTTGTGGGTGGTAACTTAGTTACTTGGAGGAGTAAGAAACAAAGAGTTGTAGCAAGATCCAGTGCTGAAGCCGAGTTTAGAGGAATGGCTCAAGGAGTATGTGAATTGCTTTGGTTGCGGAGATTACTAAAGAATCTTGGCATTAAACAAGTGAATGCCACAAACCTATATTGTGACAATAAAGCTGCCATCGAGATAGCACATAATCCAGTACAACACGACCGTACTAAACATGTGGAAGTCGATCGACACTTCATCAAAGAAAAATTGGAAAAAAAGATGATTAAGTTTCCGTTCGTAAACTCAGAAAATCAACTGGCTGATATTCTGACAAAGGCAGTATCAAGTAGAGTTTTCAATGAGTCTATTGACAAGTTGGGCATGCGTGACATCTTTGCACCAACTTGAGGGGGAGTGTTAATTATGTAGTCAATTAATGTGTTAATTATGTAGTCAATTAATGTGTTGATTATGTAGTCAATTAATGTTTGGCACCTACTATGTTTGGCACCTACAATATTTGGGGGGCTTGACTAGGTTGGTTGCCTAACTTGGTTGGTTGCCTAACTTGGGGGGCTTAGGAACTTGTATATATATGTGTTGATTGTAAGTAATGTAAGACATAAGAAAGAATTCTAAAACCAGAAAATTATCTTCTCTCATTCTCACATTCTCATATTCTAGCTTATCTCTACACAAATCTCTACACTTTGTTTGGCAGTTCTAGTATTCGTAGGTTCTGATAATCTACTTCTGAGCGATGCATTTATGTAAAGTTCCTGGTCTGTCTACTTCTGTCAAGATTCTAATATTGCACCGCTCCCCTGTTTTGTTGTAACTTGGAACTGTTTTTTGTTTTGGTCTGATGTTGTTGTAACTGTTTGATCATGAATAACATTTGCATATTTTCGGGTACACTGTGTTTGTGTATGTACATTGTACACACTTCATATATAGTCCCCTTCCTAAGCATTTTTTCATTCATGAATCATCCTTTCAAAAAGTTAGACAAATTGGAAACCGTTTAGACATCTAATTGTTTGCTACAAAATCAATGAGCACAATGCTTCAAAAAAGTACCAAAATTTCAATAATTTAATTAAGTGGTCAAATGATATTGGATTCAAGTGATTTTTTTGTAGATGATCTTTGAATGAATATCTACAAAATAGATGGTTTGAATTAGTGAAATAGAATGCGAAGTGGAGCCTACAGAGGTGTATATTTAACGATCCCTCAAATAAGCTTATCATTGGCAGTATTTTCAACCTTTTTATGATTCAACAACAACAATAGCAAGCAAGTGAGAATAAGGGTCCGATAAGAACGAAGACATCATTGCTTTCGATGTCTGTTGTAATTATGCCATTGTTCAAAGACCCGAAACAAACTTCTCAATCAACCATTCTCAGACATTGAATTGGTATACATTTGATTTGGTTTTGCTGTAATTATGTACCTACAATCACCTAAGGCACAGCTCAAAATCAAAACCTTGAACACAGTAAATAAATAAAAGTCGAAAATAATTCACTTGTTAGAAAGAAAAAAAAAGTATTAAATTATCAACAAAAAAATATAATTTTTCTTTATTTTTTTCATTTAATTTTATATGCTCTCAAGAAGCATATACAAGTTTTAGCCTCTACAGCTCTAGCACATTGGATCACATTGAAAGTCAACAAATTTACTTTGCCACTAGAGACCTAAGAATATAAGCAAACATATAAATTCTTACCTGAAATCAATTATCACCAATCCATAGATTAACTAACCCTCCCATATCGTAATTCAATAAACGAATATATATTTATATATATGTGGGGGTGAAAATAGCACTGAGTTAGGAAGATATGCAGCAAATGCCACACCTTCTTACATTACAGGGTGTTTTTTTTGTCTTCCACTCGTAATCACTCCCTCCTCCATGTTTTGGGTTTGCGGTACCCAATAATATATTGATTCATGTCATTAAATAAATAAAAAGATTTTATTGTAAACACATTTCTTTCACCTTAGCCATGGGCAAGCAAGAAGTTTACGATGAGTCCCCTCATGGATCAAAAACAGCTTATCATGTTCATCCAAAGTGGTTTCTTCTTGTTTTGGTTGATTCATACTAGTCACACTCTCCTCTTCTATGGGTTCGTAATCCTCGCACTCACTGAGTCATAATAATGAGAAACCTTATTACATACCAAATGTAAAATAATTCCAACATGCAAATGTAATTTTATTGATGAAAACACAAGAAACGTGAAGAAAACTTACGGTGTGAAGCAGAACTCAAGTGAGAACCATTCACGGCCCTTGATATCCACAGGATGAACAGTTGAATGTATGGTCTGGATCACGGGTCTTCCTCCTTCTCCAACAATAATTTGAAACGTCGTGATACAAAGATATTGAACCACGGGACATGCTTCGCCATTGGGACTGCCAGTCCTGACATGAAGAAAGTCTTTATTACCCAAATGAACCAAATACCCTGTCTTAAGCTCACGAAATGGCACTGGTGGACGCGCAATCTTCAGGCCACGCAATATAAATTGTGGGTTTAGGGAATATGCAATGCCACCGTCTTCACCTTTGTCCATCCTAAATGAGAATGCTATAATCACCTCCTCCATAAGCGTATGTAAGGCATAGATAGTGTCGCCTACAACCACGGCTCTCCCTCGGAAAGAAGCATAAGAAGCAGAAGTCACTCGATTCCATTGATTTCTATTCTCATGAAAAGCAACGACATAGGGATTCATGTAGGAGTCCGACAATGAAAACAAAATAACGCCATATCAAACGGCATAACCAATTATTTTCACATGGCTCCCATAGTCATGATAAAATGGAAAAGAAGTCATTCCCTCCCAAAGGTCTTGATCAGGATCATATCTCTCGAACGAGGGCTCCTTAATTGGTGGTGAGCACGCTGGAGATGCAAGATAGTAAAGCTTGTCATAAGCAGACACAAGAGTTCCTACTGGTTTTGAGGCTATGCTAGGAGGAAGAGATGAACAATATGACCCAGTCTTTGTGTCAATACTATATCCTGATGGCCTGCAAGATTTGGCCCCAGGAGCTTTATTATAATTTATAACCGTCCTGTGGAATGATGTATAATTTGGAGCGGTTGAAAATCCTTGCACCCTTGATGTGAAAACTGTCATAGTACTCCGTGACAAGTCCAACTACTGGGGGTTCATGAGTGACTCCTCCGTGTTTGAATGTCACTTTATAGATTCAATCAGTGTATTCGCCATCATAAAAAGACACAAATAAATATACAGATCTATCTTCCCCCTGATTTATCGTCATCGATGCATGCTCTGGCTCCACGGAAAAGCTGGACAGAGAAGAGAGAGATATATAGAACCAGTCAAATTAATATTTTCAAAGACCTACCTACCTAGAGAGATTTAATGAATAAAGGAAGGTAAAATCCGCACCATTTATTTTAGTAAGCATATATACACAGAAACAAATACAAACAAAACAGTAAATATTAAAGAGTAATAGAACGGTCACAATTAACTGCAAATTTCAATTGTAAAATAACATCGGATTCCTCAGAAAATATAACACAGTTTTTGCAAGAAAACAACTCAAAGGAACTGATAAAGGCGCTCGAAATAGGAGCTGGTAATCCAATTCAATTTCAAGAATATGTAACACAAGTGAACTGAATGGTAGCAAAGAGATATAAAACGTCTTGTAGCATCAAGATAGCCGAAAAAAATAGTCCAACCAAGAATCTTTAAATATAATTAAAGATGCATGCAAAATTCTCCGAAAACTAAACAAAAAGAAAATTGATCAATTTTTTTTAAGAAAAAAAACAACAACAACAATGCGAAAGAAGAACATCAACAATTTTACAGAGAACAAAATTTAGAAGATAAGATGAAATCCACTAAGCCATAAGGCACTGACCTTGGGTGTGTTGTGAATTAATGACTAACTCACTGCCCTTTTAAGATCTTGTTGTTGATGGACTTTGGACAAAGAACTCAATGATGGATGAGTCTTACACACACACACATAAATTAACCAAGCACAAATGATACAAGTGTTTATAGAGGTTCAGCAAATTGCCTACATCCTCTTTGGTGATCACCTTGAGAAATTTCACTAATGAAGATATGTTACAACTTTGGTTTACAAAGGAAACCCCCTTAGAACACTACCCTCACAATCTGTTTCTCTCACACCCTTGCTCAACACCTTGATACACTTGGAGAACTCTCTTGCTCTCCCCTTGGCTGTCTTGACAAAACTGAAAACTCTAACTCTCTCAACTCAACTTCTGCTTCAGCCACTTCCTAATTATCCAACTTGTTTTCTCCTCTTGTGTTATCTTACTTCACCCCATTTCCTACACAAGCCAATGGACATAAGATAAGACACAATCTTTGTCCTCCACGTTCCTTCCTTTAGTCACCACTTAGACTAAATGTCAGATCAAGTAGGTAAATGATATCCCACTCAGCCACCTCCCACTTACACCAGAAAATGGAGAGTGATCTCTTTGAAATAAGATAACCAACTAGCCATGAGTGCTCTCCCAACTTATCCAGCAGGTAGTCAACATTCATTTAACTCAGAAGTGACCCACTAAGCCTCTGAAATCATGTGGAAAGCGATAGCCATCGAAAAACACAGTTGAAAACACGTAAGGAAACGTCACAGCACGACTGGAGCGACCGGTCGCCAGAGGTTTTCTCTCCAGACGTTGAATCTGCTTCTAAAAGACCGGTCGTAAAAGCCATGCGACCGGTCGCTTGTGCTCCTGCGACCGGTCGCAAAGATCTGGCGACCGGTCGCTCCTTGGTTTAGCTCCAGACCTCGAATCGGCCCAGAAACGACCGGTCGCAACTTCCGAGCGACCGGTCGCTTTTAGGCAGTTTCAAATTCTCCCTTTGAGCGCCAAAACCTTTGTATCCTTTAGGTGAGCCATTTTTCCAACAGGGTGAGGATTAAAGGGCTCACGGTTGGGACTGTCGTCAATCACCGTGAAATTTGGAGTCGTCGTGGATTGACTGGGGGTAGCATTACTGGAGCGTATTAAACGAAGCTCCTCCAGTATTGATTTCTGCAAATCGGCCAATTGGAGTTGCTGGGCAGAAAGCTGGGCCGATAGTTGTGCAGAAAGCACCTCCGATAACTTCGTCAAGGCACGGTATTGAGCAGGGGTGAGATCAGCGGCCGCGGAAGTCAGCCTGGGACTGCCGGGTGGAACGGGAATACCGCTACTGGCGCTTAGTAGGCCAAGCAGCTCCAGTATTGATGTTTGCAATTCGAACTTTTGGGTTTTCTCTATCTCCGATATATTGACAGGAGATTTCTCCATCTCCGGTAACTACCCCTGTGGATCATATTGGCGGGAAGTCATGGTCAAGACATGGCCTTAACCCAAGATGAAGGTTGAGATTTTTGCCAATGCACCATGATACCAGATGATAGGGCCTTCGCTACTGAAATGCAAAGGCAAAGGGAATTTAGGGTTTGGGGATGCCGCTGTAAAGGGGTGTTTTATTATGCTTGGTTGCGGGTGTGATATGAGGAAAGTTTCGTCATGCTTGGTTTGGGCGGAGAAATTATAGAATGGTATACCATGTCAGCTAGTGATATTTTTATTGAAATATTGCCACGTATCTTTTTTTTAAAATAAAATTTAAGGGTTCGTTTGATAACCATTTCAATTTTAGTTTTTAGTTTTCATTATTTGTGCTAGATTATAGAGGAAGATGAGAGTGAGAATGGGAGTGAGGATGAGATTGAGAGAGAGAATGAGAGGGAAGGATGGGAGGGAGGAGTAACAAAGTGAAAACAAAAACTTGAAGGTGAAAACAACTTCAAATATATTTCAGTTTTTAGTTTTTGTTTTCGCTTTTGTTACTCCTCCCTCCCATCTTCCCCTCACATCTTCTGTCTCAATCCTATCTCCACTTTCATTCTCACTTCCATTCTCCCTATTTTTTCTCTATACTCTAGCACAAAAAATGAAAACTAAAAACTAAAATTGAAATGGTTATCAAACGGGCCATAAACTGTTTTTCCAACTAGATATTGGGTTTAGTTAAGTTTATCACAATCCATGGGGCCCAAAACCTTATCTCTGCATATCAAGAATTTCTTGGGGCTTTTTAGTTAAGATTGCTTTACACATCATTCTGAATGCGTTTCTTGGATCTTTTCTTGTCAAGCCCATACGTGATTGAGAGCAAAATTGGATAAGAGAACTTGGATATGGAGGTTTTGATGTATATGAAAGCAACCTAGATGAGGAGGTTGAAGTATTAGGGGGAGGTAATCAAAACAGAGAAAGGGCGCGGCGGAGGGGGATTACAAACTGCATAGAGGTGGGAGGGACGGTGAGGCGGAGGGGGACTGCGAACTGGATAGAGGTTGAAGGCTGTCTAGCTCTTTGTTTTGTTTTTTAAAATTCTGAAGGGTAAAATTGGAACCCAATGTCTAGCTGGAATAACAATTTAAATTTTCTTTTAAAAAGTAGACATGGCAAATTCTATGTGAAAGTATCACCAGTTGAGATGGTGATACTGTATCACTTTATAATTTCTCTATTGGGAGTTGTCATCTTACTATTTTGATAAGCCAACATTTTATGGTGTTTATATCTATCATTTTTTGGTAGAGATACTCACCTAATTCTCTAGGACATAATCCCGTTTTATTTATTTATTTCGTCCCTCATCATCAATAAAATACCAATAATGCTATTTGGACATACAAGATTGACCACATTAACTGACCACCTTATGTGGGAGCTTATGTGGTTATGTCATGTCACTTAATAAATATTGCATGCAGATTCTATTTTCCCTTTTATTTATTTATCTTTTCAATCTCATGCTCAAGCCACACCCAATTGCATACCCAGTTTTTCGAGAATGAGCGATTTTATTTTAATAAGAATGAAGTATTATATATTGTCCTCTGCATGCTAAAGCATCAAGGATGATCACAGGAGGTTCCTGAAATCATGAAGATGTTGTAGGCAAAGAAACAACAAATTTAGCTAAACGATGGGCCACTTTGGTTGGCCTCACGAAAGACAAAATTAATAGAAATATCTTGTAGCTGACTCACTAACAGTCTACAATCTGAAATCAGAACACTCAAACAGAAGGATATGTCATCGTATGGAGCAGTGACTCACTAGCATACCCAGTTTTTAATTGGCCACGATTTAGCTGTGGACATTCAGAGGGCTGGACAAGAAACAAAGTGACGGAGAGAGTGTGGGGAAGAGGAGAGAGAAGCGAGAAGGGTCGGGAAGGGGGAAGATTAAAAAGATTCACAACTGCTTTAGTTTTGTAAAACGTGGCCTTCTCGTAATCATTTTTCAGTATTTAACTTGTTTACAAAGGTCTTCTCGCTTTGCAATGATGATGTCAAAATCCCTTCTCTCTTTGATAAAAATGTCATCTTCAGGCTCTAAAGAAAAATATAGGACGCATAAAAAACTCCATGCACATTAATAAAAAATGTCATATTCTGGCTCTCAGAAAAATAAAGCTTTGGGAAGAGAAGGGAGGAAAATGGAGAAAGAAACAAAGCTTTGGGAAGGAAAAATTTCCCCGTAAAGACACAATGAGAAATAATGATTTTTTTCATCTAGCAATTGCAATTTGCTTATAGAGAGATGTGAAAATATAAATGTAAGAGAGATAAAATAGAGTGGAAACTTTAATGAAAGATTATTTTCAGCACATAATTATTTTTTAAAAAGTAAAAATTAATTTGTCATGTGATATTTAATCACATCTATTCATAGTATCAAAATTGTGTCAAAGTTGTGAAAACTGTGTTAAAATTTGTGTAAAAAACAAACTGCCACAGATCCGAGCCCCTATGCCGGGAAAAAATTTGCACTATATATGTTAGGAAGATATGCAGCAAATGCCAAGCCAATATCTTGATACAAATGATTAACTATATGAAAATTGCAATAACCCTTAATCCAAAATTGACAATTATTACACAAGTAATTTCTTCCCAACTCATCATTCCTCATATAGCTGACAATTACTTAACTACATTTTAATAAATATATATACATATGCCCTAAAAAAAACACTGAGTTAGGAAGATATGCAGCAAATGCCAAGCCAATAATCTTGGTACAAACGCTTAACTCCATGAAAATTACAATAACCCATAATCCAAAATTGACAATTACATAAGTAATTTCTGCCGAACTCATCATTCATCATATAGCTTTGCATGCAACAGCTTCTTACATTACAGGTTTCCCTTTTTTATCTTCCTGGGTTTTTTCTGGTTGGCTTTTCCATGCTGTCTGGCACCTACTTCATACTATTACTGTTGGCGAGTAGAGCATATCCTATTTTATTTGGGTTTTATTTATTTTTCCTTTTGTGTAGATATTATGTAATTAGGATTCCACTTATTTCCTAATTAAACCCTACTAGGGTTTGTAACCTGTATTATAAATACCTCCTTTCGGAGAATGAAATACATCTGAAAATATTCTACCCATATTTTTTGACTTGGTATCAGAGCCGACTTTCTGGTGACCTATGTGTGTTGTGCCCACTCGTGTTCTACTGTGTGCCCTAATTTCTTTAGGGTTCTTGTGCCTGCGCCTTTGTCGTGTTCCGCTGTGTGCTCTGTCGTGTTCGTGCCTCTATTTCCTGTGCTTTTGCTGTGTTCCGCTGTGTGCATCTGCCTTTACTGTGTTCGTGCCTCTATTGTCTTCGTGCATCTACCTCTACTGTGTTCGTGCCTCTACTGTGTGCCTCTACTGTCTTCGTACATCTGCCGGATTTGTGTCTGTGCTGTGTTCTGTTGTATACTCTGCGTGATTTGTTGGGTTTCTGCTACAATCATGGGTGATAATTCCATTGTTGGTGCTGCTGCTGCTTCTGCGAATTTGCGTGTTTCTGACTCTATTCCAGGTACTGGCTCTAATACTTGGATAATTGACAGTGGTGCTTCTGATCATATGACTTATGATGCTAAATTTTTTGATGAGTTGTCTAGTAACACCCGTAACCTATACATAACTAGTGCTAATGGCTTGCCCTCTCCAATTATTGGCGAGGGCACCATTTCTCTCACCCCAACTTTGTCCTTGTCTCATGCGTTATTAGTTCCCAATATCCATTGTAACTTGTTATCTGTTGGTCGCTTACTTGATACACTTAATGCTTCTGCTACTTTCTATCCTACCCATTGCTCTTTTCAGGATCTTAGGACTCACGAGATGATTGGGCATGGTAAACGGATAGGGGGGTTATATTATTTGACGTTGCCTTCTGCACCAGTTCGTGATCGTGTCGTTAATACTGTTCAAAGTTGCAGTGTCAAAGACAAACAACAAATTTGGTTATGGCATCGTCGCTTGGGACACCCGTCATTTGGCTACCTTAAGCGTCTGTTTCCATCTTTATTCCGCTCCTGTGATAAGTCCAGTTTTAAGTGTGAGACATGTATTTTGGCCAAGAGCCATTGCACTGTATTTCCTTTAAGTGACAGTAAAGCTGCAAAGCCTTTTGATTTAGTGCATTCTGATGTGTGGGGTCCGGCTCGCGTTACTTCGAACGGATTTCGTTGGTTCGTCACATTTATTGATGATTGTACCCGACTTACTTGGGTTTTCTTGCTGAAAAATAAACATGATGTTGTTTCCATCCTTCCAGAGTTTTGTACTATGGTGTCTACTCAGTTTCATGCTCGGGTCAAAGTATTTTAGACAGACAACGGAGGTGAATATGTGAATAATACTTTAGCGTCTTTCTTCCGTACTCAAGGGATTATTCACCAAACGACAACCCCTTTTACTCCTCAACAAAATGGTGTGTCTGAAAATATAAATGTAAGAGAGATAAAATAGAGTGGAAACTTTAAATTAAAGATTATTTTCAGCACATAATTATTTTTTTAAAAGTAAAAATTAATTTGTCATGTGATATTTAATCACATCTATTCATAGTGTCAAAATTGTGTCGAAGTTGTGAAAACTGTGTTATAAAATTTGTGTAAAAAACAAAGTGCCACGGATCCGAGCCCCTATGCCAGGAAAAAATTAGCACTATATGTTAGGAAGATATGCAGCAAATGCCAAGCCAATAATCTTGATACAAATGATTAACTATATGAAAATTGCAATAACCCGTAATCCAAAATTGACAATTATTACACAAGTAATTTCTTCCCAAATCATCATTCGTCATATAGCTGACAATTACTTAACTACATTTTAATAAATATATATACATATGCCCTAAAAAAAACACTGAGTTAGGAAGATATCCAACAAATGCCAAGCCAATAATTAATCTTGGTACAAACGCTTAACTCCATGAAAATTACAATAACCCATAATCCAAAATTGACAATTACACAAGTAAATTTCTGCCGAACTCATCATTCATCATATAGCTTTGCATGCAACAGCTTCTTACATCACAGGTTTCCTTTTTTTATCATCCTGGGTTTTTTCTGGTTGGCTTTTCCATGCTGTCTGGCACCTACTTCATACTATTACTACGATATCTTGGCTAGAGATATCTCCATCTCCGGTAATTTCCCCTGGACATCATGTTGGCGCGAAGCCATCGTCAAGGCATGGCCTTGATCCGAGGTGAGACCGGCGATGGAAGGTTGAGATTTTTTTGAATACTCCGTGATACCGGATGAGGCACAGGGAATTTAGGGTTTATGGATGATATTTATGTCTCTTGTAATTATGCCATTGTTCAAAGACCCGAAACAAACTTCTCAATCAACCATTCTCAGGAGTAATTTTTGAGTGTTCCCGGTACACCACGTAGTTGGTGTATCATCCAATAGACGGAAGACATATGGAATATGTCCAATGCAGTCCGCCAATGTCATAAGAAGAAATGCAGTAAGTTGGATAATAATTCCACATGTTCTATGTTTATTGGATGGTACACTAGACACGTGGTGTACCTGGAACATTTAAAAATTTCTCCATTCTCAGACATTGAATTGGTATACCTTTGATTTGGTTTTGCTGTAATTATGTAATTGGATGCTGAAGTGATTTTGTAATTAAGTTTTTTCTTTAATTAATTGACCTTTAACAAGTAAATAAATTAAAGTCGAAAATAATTCACTTGTTAAAAAAAAAAAAGAGTATTAAATTATCAAAACAAAGATATGAGTGTTCCTATTTTCACCCTCTTATTAAACCCACCTTATTTTCAAATTTTTAAAGATAAATTTACCCCTTTATAAAATGACTTCTAAGGACTTAAAGAAAAAGCCTCAACTCATGTTAATACTTTTCTGTCCTTTCATCTTCTTCTCACTGCCTCTACAAATTCAGTGATTTCCCGCTGTCAATAGTCACCAAAAAAAGAAGCCCACAATTTCATCAATTTATTTTTTCTTATCCCTTTTTTCCCCTTTTGCAAAATGAAATCCCAACTTCTAAGCTCCCTTTCTCACTTCTGAACCCTAACTTCTAGCAATTGCCCTTGTTAGGAATTTCACTTAACCCAGCCCCTCTGACATTATCAGTTGTAGGTACCCCTTCAAAAATGTTTACCAATATTTATACCCTTTTGGAACAAGAACTTCGTTTGTATTGCATTTTTTGATGAAAAAGGGGGAAAAACCCCAAAGAACAACCTACACCAGTATATCAGTAGAAACTAAACGAGTTCTAGTAACTCCTAGCAAATCATAGATGGTTTGACTTTTGGATTATAAAATAACAAAGAAAAAATTGAAAAGAAGAAGAAGTTGAAAATTACACGTTATCACTTCCGAAAAATGCAAAATAATTACCCACTAAACCTTCTTTTTCATACTTATCATGTTATTTTGTATCTTCTTGATTCTTCCATCACCGACTCCAGTACATGATGCTCTTTGTATTGTCTGAGTATGGGTAATCACATATATTACTGGAATTTTTATGCCCATAAGAAAGAAAAAAAACACAGATAAATTGTGTGGGATTTTCCCATGCTAGTGATTGGTCATGAAGATCGATGGATTAATAATTAAAGAATTTGCTTGAATTAATAGTTAAAGGGTAATTTAGGAATAATGGTGGGTGGAAAAATAGGACCAGGGTGGAAATAGTAGCACTCTATAGTATTTTCCTTTATTTTTTTCATCTAATTTTATATGCTATAAAGAAGCATATACAAGTTTTAGGCTCTACAGCTCTGGCACATTGGATCAAATTGAAAGTCAACAAATTTACTTTGCCACTAGAGACCTAAGAATATATGCAAAAATATAAATTCTTACCAGAAATCAATTATCACCAATCCATAGATTAACTAACCCTCCCATATCGTAATTCAATAAAAAATATATATTTACATATATATGAGGGTAAAAATAGCACTGAGAACTTAGGAAGATATGCAGCAAATGCAAGCCAATAATCTTGGTACATATGCTTAACTCACTCCTCGCAAGAAAATTTGCAATAACCCATAATCCAAAATTGACAACTATATAAGCAGTTTCTTCCCAACTCATCATTCGTCATATAGATGCATGAAACACCTTCTTACATTACAAGTTAAATTCCTTCCACTCATAATCCCTCCCTCCCGCCATGTTTTCGGTTTGCGGTCCTAATTGGGTGTTTTTGTGCTTGGCCCTTTCACGATGCATGGCGCCTTATACTTCAAGTTTGGCTTCTCCACTGCAAAACTCAATAATATTATGAGAAAGTAAACCCAAAGGCTATAAAAACACTTGAAGAAACGTATACAATTGAATCTCTTGATTCATGGTCATTTAAATAAATAAAAAGATTTCATTGTAAACACATTTCTTTCACCATAGCCATGGGCAAGCACGAAGCTTACTGCTACGAGTCCCCTTACGGATCAGAAACTCCTTATCATCTTCATCCAAAGTGGTTTCTTCTTGTTTTGGCTGATTCATACTAGTCACACTCTCCACTTCTATGGGTTCATAATCCCCGAACTCACTGAGTCATAATAATCAGAAATCTTATTACAAATAAAATGTAAAATAATTCCAATGTACAAATGTAACTTTATTGATGAAAGCACAATAAACGTGAAGAAAACTTACGGCGTGAAACAGAATTCAAGTGAGAACCATTCACGGCCCTTGATATCCACAGGATGAACAGTTGAATGTATGGTTCTAATCATAGGTTTTCCTCCTTCTCCAACAGTAATTTGAAATGTGGTGATACAAAGATATTGAACCACGGGAAGTGCTTCTTCATTGGGACTGCCAGTCTTGACATGAAAAAAGTCTTTGTTACCCAAATGAACCAAATACCCTGTCTTAAGCTCATTAAATCGCACTGGCGGACGTGCAATCTTCAGGCCACGCAATACAAACAGTGGGCTTAGGGAATATGCAATGCCACCGTCTTCACCTTTGTCCATCCTTAATGAGAATGTTATAATCACTTCCTCTATAAGCGCATGCAAGGCATAGATAGTGTCGCCTACAACCACGGCCCTCCCTCGGAAAGAAGCATAAGAAGCAGAAGTCACTCGATTCCATTGGTTTCTACTCTCATGAAAAGCAACGACATATGGATTCATGTAAGAGTCCAATAATGAAAATAAAATAACGCCATAACAAACGGCATAACCAATTATTTCCGTATGGCTCCCATAGTCACGATAAAATGGAAAAGAAGTCATTCGCTCCCAAACGTCTTCATCAGGATCATATCTCTCGAAGGAGGGCTCCTTAATTGATGGTGAGGACCCTGGAAGTGCAACATAGTAAAGCTTGTCATAAGCAGATACAAGAGTTCCTGCTGGTTTAGAGGCTATGCTAGGAGGAAGAGATGAACAATATGACCCAGTCTTGGTGTCAATGCTGTATCCTAATGGCCTGCAAGATTTGGCCCCGCTAGTTTTATTATAAACTTCCTCTGGAATGATGTATAATTTGGAGCGATTGAAAATTCTTGCACCCTTGATGTGAAAACTGTCATAGTACTCTGCCACGAGTCCAACTACTGGGGGTTCATGATTGACTCCTCCATGTTTGAATGTTACTTTATAGATTGAATTTGTGTATTTTCTATCATCAAAAGACACCAATAAATATACAGATCTATCTTCCCCCTGATGTGTAGTCATCGATGCATGCTCTGGGCTGGACAGAGAGGAGAGAGATAGAATAAGTCAAATTAATCTTTTCAAAACACCTCCTACCTAGAGAGATTCAATGAATGAAGCAAGGTCAAAGCTGCACCATTTACTTTAGTAAGCATATATACATAGAGACGAATACAAACAAAACAGTAAAAATGCCAATATCTTAGAATATAATTAAAGATGCATGCTAAATTTTCCGAGAAACTAAACAAAAAGAAAATTGATCCTTTCTTTTTTGGCGAATCAAGAACATCAACAATTTTACAGAGAAACAAAGCCATAATGCACTGGCGAATCATGAAATCCACTAAGCCATAATGCACTGACCTTGGGTGAGGATTAAAGGGCTCACGGTTGGGACTGTCGTCAATCACCGTGAAATTTGGAGTCGTCGTGGATTGACTGAGGCTAGCATTACTGGAGCGTATTAGACGAAGCTCCTCCAGTATTGATTTCTGCGTATCGGCCAGTTGGAGTTGCTGGGCAGAAAGCTGGGCGGATAGCCGTGCAGAAAGCTGGGCGGAAAGCACCTCCGATAACTTCGTCAAGGCACGGTATTCAGCAGGGGTGAGATCAGCGGCCGCGGAAGGCATCGTCAGGCTGGGACTGCAGGGTTGAACGGGAATATCATTACTGCCGCTCAGTCGGCTAAGCAGCTCCAGTATTGACGTTTGCAATTCGAACTTTTGGGTTTTCTCTATCTCCGATATTTTGACCGGAGATTTCTCCATCTCCGGTAACTTCCCCTGTGGATCATATTGGCGGGAAGTCATGGTCAAGCCATGGCCTTTACCCGAGATGAGATCAGCGGCGGCGGCAGATGACTGAGAATTTTTCCAATGCACCATGATACTGTTGAAATGTAAATTGCCTAGCTAATTTCTGATTAGTTGGTTAAGCTAATATGTTTAGTTGAGTGACTTGAGCTAATATGCCAAGTGTAAGGTGTAGAGAAGCCAGTTATTTTCCAACGGCTCTTAGCCTTTGTGTTGCCATGTGTCATATCCACATTGGCTGATGTATTTGATTGGTTGAGCTGATGTAATGAGAATATACGAAAATACAAAAGGTGTGATCTCTGCAATGCACAGCAGATTGCATCTGAGAATATTTCCAAATCTAGTTTTTCTCTTCTTAGCTCTCTCACTCTCTTCCTTCTCTTTGAGCTCTCTTGCTAATCCAAATCTCAACATGGTATCAAGAGCGAAGGTTGGATCTGGATAGTGGGCGTCAACACTGTGTGTGCTGAGCTTGGAAAATCCAACGAGAAATTTCCGACTCAGTTCATCGATTCCGGTCTCAAATGGCTGGGTCAAGTGGTGGTGATCTTCGAGCTCCAATATTCAATGGTGACAACTATGAATTTTGGAAGATTCGGATGAGAACCATTTTCAAATCGCACGGACTCTGGGATTTAGTGGAAACTGGAATCTCATATTCGAAGGGGAAGAAGACTGAGGTAGAAGGGTCATCAACATCGGAGAAAGAAGCTCTGTTAATGAAGGATGCTAAAGCTCTTGGTATCATCCAAGGAGCTGTCTCCGATGATATATTTCCCAGAATCTCGAATGAAGAAACCTCGAAGGGAGCTTGGGATATCTTACACCAAGAGTTTCATGGTGACAAACAGGTCAGATCTATCAAACTTCAAGGTCTGAGACGTGATTTTGAGTACACAAGGATGAGGGATGATGAGACCTTGTCAATGTACCTTACTCGTTTACTTGAGTTGGTAAATCAGATGAAAGGGCTTGGGGAAGATCTATCCAAAGGGCGTTTGGTTCAGAAATTGCTTATAAGCTTGACCAAGGAGTTTGATCCAGTCTGCTACGTGATTGAGCAAACTAAGGATATTGAGGCCATTGAGGTACAGGAGGTGATTGCTGCCTTGAGAGGATTTGCTCAGCGCCTAGATAGGCATGCTGAGAACACTACTGAGAAAGCCTTCAGTAGCATGAGTGTAACTCAGAAGGGAGCACAATTCAACTCTGCCTCTAGTGACTCTAAGCCAAAGAAGAATTGGAAATCGAAGGGTAAAAAATGGGATCCTAAACCTCAAAACTCAGTCAGTCAAGGTGACAAACCTGAGCAGGTCAAGGAAAAGTGTAAACACTGTGATAAACTACACCATGGTGAGTGTTGGTTTAAAGGAAAGCAAAAGTGTCATGGCTGCAACCGGTTTGGACATTTCATCAAGGACTGCAATCAAGTGAAGGCAGGGAAGCTTGCTAACATTGCAAATCTGGTAACAGAACCTGCTACTATGTTTTATGCCTGCCATGCTGCCACTATTAGTAGAAATAAGAATGTTTGGTATATTGACAGTGCATGTAGCAACCATATGACATCTCATGAGTCTCTACTTGTTGATATTGATAGAAATGTGAGGTGTAGAGTCAAAATGGGTACTGGTGATCTAGTACAATCAACAGGAAAAGGCACTTTGGCAATTAAGGTGCAAGGTGTTACTAAATATATCAAAGAGGTAATGATTGTGCCTGGATTGGATGAAAACCTGTTGAGTGTGGGGCAGATGGTAGAACATGGGCATTGGTTAGTGTTTGGTGACAATATGGTTGATATTTATGAAGGAAAACAGATGAAAGAATTGATTGCAAGAGTGCAAATGAAAGGGAACCGATGCTTTCCCTTAGACCTTCAATATATCAATCCTGTCATGGCTAATAAGGCAACTCTGGAAGAATCATCTTGGTTATGGCACAGGAGATATGGACATCTAAACTACCTTAGTTTGATGCTCCTGCAAGAGAAGGATATGGTGCAGGGTTTGCCTAAATTGCAAGAAGCTGAGAAAGTTTGTTCTGGCTGTGCTATAGGCAAGAGTCACAGAAGTTCCTTCAACAAAGAAAAGGTTTGGAGAGCTTCACAGCCTCTAGAACTGATTCATTCTGACATCTGTGGTCCAATGCAGACCGTGACTCTTGGTGGGAACAAATACTTTCTCACTTTTATTGATGACCACACTAGAATGTGTTGGATATTTTTCTTGCAGTATAAGTCCCAAGCACTGAAAATTTTCAGAAAGTTCAAAGTCATGGTTGAACTGCAGTGTGGTTACCAAATTAAAAAACTGAGAAGTGACAGAGGAGGAGAGTACACATCTCAGGATTTTTCAAAGTTTTGTGAAGAGATGGGTATAGAGAGACAGTTGACGGTTGCTTACTCTCCACAACAGAATGGGGTTGCAGAGAGGAAGAATCGCACTGTGATGGAGATGGCGAGAACAATGATGTATGAAAAGAAGATTCCACTGAAGTTTTGGGGAGAAGCTGTAAATACAGCAGTGTATCTGCAGAATAGAAGTCCAACAAGTGCTTTGGACAATACAACACCATTTGAACAGTTTAGTGGGAGAAAACCAGGTGTCAAACACTTGAGAATTTTTGGCTCACTATGCTACATTCATGTTCCCTCTCAGAAAAGACACAAGCTGGAGGAAACTGGAATGAAAGGGATATTTGTGGGATATGGCAGTTGTGAAAAAGGGTATAGAGTACTCAATTTGAGAACTCAAAAGGTTGAGTTGTCTAGAAGTGTCATTTTTGATGAAGAATCAATGTGGAATTGGGAAACCAATGAGGCAGTGCATATCTCTGTGCCATGGACTGATGAATCAAGTTCACAAACATCTGACTTGGTTTCAGAACTAAGTGATTTACAACAATCACCCTCTAGTACAGACTTGCAAACTGTCCAAGATTCAGTTTCACATGATTCTACAACCTCAAATCAGGAAATCTATGATCACACTCCAAGGAAATGGAAGAGTTTGGATGAAGTGTATGCTCAATGCAAGATGAGTATCATTGAACCTGAAAGTTTCAGTGAAGCAGTCAAAGATGAAGCTTGGAAAAAGGCTATGACTGAAGAGATATCCATGATAGAGAAGAATTCCACTTGGGAATTGGTTGACAGACCAAGCAGCAAACCAATTGTGGGAGTAAAGTGGATATACAAAACAAAGCTAAACCTTGATGGCTCCATTTCAAAGCACAAGGCAAGACTTGTAGCCAAAGGTTATACACAGAAACCAGGGATTGATTTCAATGAAACCTTTGCTCCTGTAGCAAGGTTAGACACTATTAGAACTCTTATTGCACTAGCTGCACAGAAAGGCTGGAAACTGTGGCAACTAGATGTCAAATCTGCCTTCTTAAATGGCATCCTTGAAGAAGAGGTTTATGTTGATCAACCTGATGGCTTTGTGGTTAAAGGGGCTGAAGACAAGGTGTATAGACTGAGGAAAGCTCTCTATGGGCTAAAGCAGGCTCCAAGGGCTTGGTACAGTGAAATCGACACTTACTTCTCTCAGTGTGGTTTTCACAGAAGTCCAAGTGAAGCTACTCTTTATGTGAGAGTCAAAGAAGGTGTTGGCACACTAATTGTGTCAATCTATGTAGACGACATAGTGTATACTGGAAGCAGTGATGCAATGATAAAAGAATTCAAGGCTGAGATGATGTGCAAGTATGAAATGTCTGACTTGGGGCTGCTCCATCATTTTCTTGGTATGGGAGTAACTCAAACTGAAGGGAGCATCTTTATCCATCAAAAGAAGTATGCTCTTACTCTCTTGGATAGATTTGGGCTCAAAGACTGCAAATCAGTGAGCACTCCTTTGGTTGCTACTGATAAATTGCAAAGAGAAGATGGAAGTGAAGCTGCAGATGAAGGTTTATATAGGAAGATTGTAGGAAGTCTCCTATATCTAACTGCAACCAGACCTGACATCATGTTTCCTGCTAGTCTGCTTGCAAGATACATGCACAACCCTTCCAAGAAACATTATGGAGCTTCTAAACGGGTTCTAAGATACATTCAGGGAACCATTGATTTTGGAATTGAGTATGTGACTGGAAAATCTGCTTTGTTGATTGGATATTGTGACAGTGACTGGAGTGGATCCGAGGAAGATATGAAAAGCACTTCAGGTTATGCGTTTTCATTTGGAAGTGGAGCTTTCTCATGGGCTTCAGTTAAGCAACATAGTGTGGCTCTTTCAACAGCAGAGGCAGAGTATGTGAGTGCAGCAGAGGCAACATCACAGGCCATTTGGCTCAGATTTGTTCTTGAAGATTTTGGAGAAGAACAAGCTGCTGCAACTACTGTGTTTTGTGATAATACTTCAGCCATAGCAATGGCTAGAAATCCAGTGTTTCATCAAAGGAGCAAACACATTAAGAGGAAGTTTCATTTTATTAGAGATGCAATTCAAGAAGGTGTAATTGAATTGCTCTATTGCAAGGGAGAAGAGCAAGTTGCAGATATCTTCACAAAGGCTCTTCCCAAAGACAGATTCAGCTATTTGAGGAGTATGCTTGGTGTGAAATCAGCTAGCACTTTAGAAGGGAGTGTTGAAATGTAAATTGCCTAGCTAATTTCTGATTAGTTGGTTAAGCTAATATGTTTAGTTGAGTGACTTGAGCTAATATGCCAAGTGTAAGGTGTAGAGAAGCCAGTTATTTTCCAACGGCTCTTAGCCTTTGTGTTGCCATGTGTCATATCCACATTGGCTGATGTATTTGATTGGTTGAGCTGATGTAATGAGAATATACGAAAATACAAAAGGTGTGATCTCTGCAATGCACAGCAGATTGCATCTGAGAATATTTCCAAATCTAGTTTTTCTCTTCTTAGCTCTCTCACTCTCTTCCTTCTCTTTGAGCTCTCTTGCTAATCCAAATCTCAACAGATACCAGATGATAAGGGCTTCGCTATTGAAATGCAAAGGCAAAGGGAATTTAGGGTTTGGGGATGCCGCTGTAGAGGGGAGTTTTATTATGCTTGGCTGGGGGTGTGACGTGAGGAAAGTTTCGTTATGCTTGGTTGGGGCGGTGTGATTTTATTTATTTTTTTATAAGGGGGCGTTGTGATATGAGGAAAGTTTCTAACTCGTATAAAATTCTAGAGGCTGGCTGCTATTCTTTTTAATAATATTTATATATAAAAAACACACACAACTCATAAAATATGATTTATTTATCCTATTTAGTTTCCCTTTTTTTAAAATTTGTGTTTTTGTTACCTGTTTTATCATGCAATGTTTTTTGTTACCCGTTTTATGATATTTGAGTTTGTTTCTCGTTTTATGAAATTGGGGCTTTAGTTCAACTCTATATACTCTATCCTTTGCTTTAAATATACAGATAATCTATTTGCGGTTATCCTCCTTGGATCTTTCTTTGACTCAATATCTCTTTTTGCTTCGCTCTTCTTAATCAAAGGTGGCTGCCGCGGATCTCTCTTTGACTGCATATCGGTTTTGCTTCATTGTCCAAGATAATCAAAGGTTACATTATGCTCTCTTATTTATAATCTAGTTTTTGTTATATTTTCTTTTGAACATTTGAGTAGTTTTTGTTCTGGCTTTTGAAACATTGATTGACCGACGATACATCTTTATCTGTTTTCTTTTGAAGTATGAGTAGTTTTTGTCTTTTGAACATTGATTGACCAACAATACTTGTTTATCAAACCAATAATATATTGAGTCTCAAATAACTTAGCTCATGTCAAGTCATTAAATTTAAACTATTTAAATTCCCACATAATTAATTTAATTTTTTAAATTTATATCTATCTATATTTTCGAAATCTCCACAGTTGTCCTTGTTAATGAATATACTGAAACAGAAGATATTTCATCAAATAGGGATAAAATAGAACATTCACAATTTATTTAAATAAGAAAAATAAAATAAAGAGCACTTGCTGCAATTGGCCATGCAACTAGGAGACGTTTTCCAATAAACATATGCCTTCATAATCCTTACTCCGACAAGGAAATTTGAAACCATAGATTCTTTGTTTGATTCATGAGGGACAAAGTTTTTTTTTTTTTTTTTGTGTGCTCAAGCTTGGAGATCTCTCATGGCCTTAAGGCTTCTAATGAGTCGTTCATTTGGGTAGTTTTATCTGTTTTTGTGTCTGTTGTTTCGGGTCTGGTACAGTAAGCTGTTGTGGGGCTCCTCGTTGCTTGTCCAGATTGACTGACTGTTGTCTTTTATTTTCTCAGTTTCACTTGTTGCCCAGTTTCCTCTAACTTATTCGAATTTTTGTGGATTTTTTATTTTTATTTTTTTAGAATTCTTTGAATTGGAGCGTCTGCCAAATTGATGTATGGTGTTAAATTTTCTGCATATCTACTTACAAATTTGGTTGCCGAAGAATGGCCTTTTCCTTTTGGTAATTTGGACTTGCAAATTATTGTATTCGTTTTTATTTTGTTGGAAAATTATTATATTGTTAAAACGAGTCTTTTTTTGTTATTGACATTTTATGTTTCTAATATAATTAGAGATTTTTAGCGGTAATAAATTTAATTTGCTTTTAAACGGCATGCAAAATTCTTAGAATAATAATTTGAAAATTTACTCTCATGTGCTTAGGGTTCTTTTTTCTCTAATATTTGGGGTCCTGATTCTAATTCTAATATTTCCAGGAAATGGAAATTCAAATTCAGTTTTTCCAGTACATCAATGAACAATATTTCGATAGTGATGATTCAAGTGACATGGTTAAGGGTGCACATGTGTGCTTTTATAAACTTTCCAGTAACTATTCAAGGAATGGTGAGCTTATCTTTAAGAGGAACGGTAAAGCGAGAGATGTTTCTTTCTTGAATATCGGTGATGGGGATGAACAAGAGCAAATATCTGAGCAAATTTTTCATTTAACCTCAATGGTATCCGACAGAGTACTTCTCCGTCCATGGATGGTTGCATATTGCAAACATAATAAGGAGGGTACGAGCGGATGGTGGACTCTTTGTTATGATAGATTTGACATTTCACTTTCTGATTGGAAAGATAAGGTAAATTCAAAAAGCCTCTCTGATCCAAACAAGGTAGATTCGAAGATTGGGTTTCGCTGCCTTTGTGATTACTGGTGTCGTACAATACGGTGACTGTAATAACAATTTGTGTTTTTGATATATATATTAATTTGTGTTATGGTTAACTTATGTATTTCATGATTTGACAGACAATTAATTAAAGCGATCTCTCACATTCATGATGAGGGGATTTTCCATGGTTCCTTGCGGGCAATGACGAGTTATGTTTTTGTGGGTGATACACTCAAGATAATGAACATAGGAGGAGGACGTATTGAAGGAGACAAGGTTGCTTTCCAAGACTTCAAGGATTTAAGTTGGATGCTGCAATCTCTATTTCGACCGGTTTTGAGTTCCGGTACTGGATGGCCGGAACTTACTAGTTTTCTTTGTTGTTTTAACACTAAAGTACAAGAGTAAGTACTTTTGAATTTTTTTAATTCTTAATTTTTGTGAAATATGGTATGTTATTACATGTGTTTATGAATTTTGTTTTTTGCTCTTTTCAGCTACAAAAAGTATGTTAAGATGCTAAAACACCCATTTTTTATGGCTCCTGATCGGAGGATAAAGTGCTTTGGTGAACTCCATCATAAACTTAAAACCACGCATAAAAAATTGCGCTCTGACTTGAACTCAAAAAAATTTGGTGAGTTCTTCGATTGGAACACAACGGCAGCCATTAATTCTTTGGAATCGTTTTTCATTAAAGTTTTTAATTATGAGCGAGCTACACCATATAAAGGTCGGCCGTCAGACCTTCTAAAGTTCCTGCGAAATGTCTATGAGCATTTTACGGATAGTTCAACAGTGGACAATGAGGAAGTGGAGGAAGTGGACATTGAGGAAGTGGACATTGAGGAAGTGGACGCTGCTGTTAGAAGGCATTGGGAGGGTTTTTTGGATCGCGTTCACGTCCTGTTCTCAACATCTTGTTATTAATGTTGATTGTTTGCGTTTGTTTATCTTGGTTTAGGTTATATATTACAGATAATGATTTTCTGTTTAAAAGATAATGACTTTATGTTGGATTGGATTTTCTTAATGTATTACCTTTAAAAAGCTACTTTCAGCTTAATAATTCATATAGTTTTTTAGCATTTTGCCGTTGGGTTTCTCCGTCTCTCTTATGATTTACTACTACTATGACGTAGGCCTTGTACGGTTACTTAACAAAAATATTGCCTTTGGGTTTTATTTGACATAGTTTTCTGAGCATTACCTACTTCCGTCAACCAAGCTCAAGGGGAATAGAATCGTAGATGATGATGAGTGATGATGGAAGCTAATTTAATTTGGGGTGCGCAGTTGGTGCCAAAGGTGAAGAATTTCTTGTGGAGAATTGTCAAGGGCTGTTTACCCACGACACGAGGCATGCATGCCAGCTTAATTAATTATGTTCTCAAGTTAAAATATGAAATGAATACAATACATTATATGTATGTGGACAATGGTGGACCTACAGAGGCGCAAGGAGGTGCAGTTGCACCTCCCCTTGCCGGAAAATCATGTGGAGAGGCTGGAGTATGCACCTCTATTGGTCCCAAGGTTCTGCATCTGAGGTGTGTTGCAAGGGTTTCAAAACAAGGAAGATGACTTGGGTTTTTTTGTTTTCAATTTTTTGCAACACAAACAACGTCGTCTTTGTTATCCTCCAGCTCAAAAGACATTTAATGAAACGGGGAGTATTGATTGATGCAATTTTGACTTTTGACAAATTACCACTTTAACCATCTTATTATCCTCTAGCTCAGAAAACATTTTAATTAAGTGCTCAGATTAGGATTCCCTTCCATCTAGAAAACCCACAACCCAAAATCACTTCCCAAATCTCTTGAAGATTTCTCTAGTGCAAATTTAAGTGCTCATGCGTTAGTCTTGAAGATATGTTTTATGAGGTAATATTTCTTGTGGCTTTTACAGGTTATTATTTCTCACTTTTATATTTTGGGATTGCTTATTCTGCTTAGATGAATAAGTACTTATATTTAATTACATTATACTTATATTTCTCATTATTATTTCTCACTTTTATATTTTGTGATTTTCTTGTCAAAACAATTGATGTCTCAAAAAGCATACTCCTCACAGTTTACAATTTTGGCTATTGCCCACTATGTATTCGACTTAATGTCTCAAAGAGGTTTCCATGTTTTGTTTGTATTGCTATTTTTTCATCAATTATGAATGCCATTAGTATTGTTTAAATTCTATAGATATTTGGTTGTCTAAATTTTGTTTTCGAATTTTTAGTTTTTTAAATATTGCACATTCTTTGAAAAATTTCTGAGTCTGCCATTGTATGTGGATGACCACCATTATATCCATTACCTTTACCTTTTGATATATTGTAATATATATAATTAGTAGCCTTTAATTCATAATTTGTGGGTTACCTTCCTATCATTGTAAGTCTATAAATCACGACACAAGCAGCTGGAGGCCCTGGATCTACCAAGTAAACGCAACCATCGAGATCATGACACAAGTTATGCTCAAGCTAAGGGTGTGATTCTTGGGAGCTCAAGTGATGAGCCCTAAGAAACTGTGCGTGAAAATCCAAGTGAAGATATCCAGAGGGCCAAACTAAAGGCTCCTATTGTGGAATCAGGAAGCGCACCCTAATTTTTTTTTTTTTTTTTTATATAAATATTTTTTAAATTTAATGTAATCTCATGTTTCCTCTTTTTTTTTTTTTTTTTAATGTTCCCCCTTTTTAAATTGGAAATTAGGAATGAGTAAACATGTTATCAACCAGGTAACCTGTTTAATAACCTATTTAAGACGACTCGAACCCGACATGATACGTTTATTAAATGAGTCGGGTTCGGGTTGAGTATTTTTGACACGTTTATTATCTCGACACGACACGAACTCGACACGACACAACCCATTGCCATGCCTACCTCCAAGGCAAGGCTACCTGAATAAAAGAATGAGGTCATGTTCTCCCTCAAAGACCAGTTGTTGTCTAGCCTTATCCTTTCCGTGGGCTGATAAAAAGAAAAGTCGTTGTGTGTGTTAAACGGTGGGCCAATATTTAATTGTAGGTATTTTTTTTTATATCTTTAAGATTAAGTTGGAAAATCAACCCTAGGCCAGAGCCTAACTGAGCCCCTTCTGCCCAGGGACGGATCCACAGAGGAGTAAGTGTGGTCAAGTGACCCTTGCAACTCTGGAATTTTCCATTAGAGGGGAGAAAGTTGACCCCTGCAAACTGCTCGACGAAAGTCCCCAAAGAGCAGCACTCTTCTCCCCAGCGCACAACGCTCTTATCGACCTCACAATCTGATGCTCGTTGGGCAGCTAAGAAGAGACGCCTCAGAGATAAAGTCCACAAAATATAATGGCAAACTTCACCTTCACTGCCTTGGTTCTTTTGCTTTCAGTTTCGTCAATTCTTCATTATTTTTCAATGTAGTTTGATGGCTATCTGTGATTTGCTCACTAATATGAGATTTCAGTTTAGCTTAATAGAAGAACAAAAACGGTTTCTTTTTATTTTAACTTTGAAAAAGTATGGATATTTGACATAAGTGAAGATGACTGCTTGGTGGGACTGATATTTGATGCTTCATTTTGTATTTGGTTGATTAAATATTGATGGAAATATAAATTTAAGATCTTGAAGTATTGGACTTGGGGGAAATTAAGGCATTCCCAGCTATTTGGTTTGCCTTGGCTGACATAGATTTCTTAAGAAAACAAAACAACAGAGAGGCTCAATTAGTTTTTTTATATGAATTTTCGATTAGCTTTTCTCCATTAATGGTTGAGTGATAGCTTAGAGCATCTCCAGCAGACTCCCTATCCTCTCATCCCTAGCTACTTTGGCTAAAAAGAAGGAAAATCCTCCTTCCGGCAGACTCCCTACTTGTTTATATTGAGAAAGATGAGTTCGCTTGTATTAATAATGAAACTATAATGGGACATCTTCAGAAAATGAAAACTCATGGTGGACAATTGTAATGTGGTTTTTTCTATTAATTATCGTTTCATTTTTATGGGTTTATTTTTTTTGACCCCTGCAAGGAAAATTCATGGATCCGTCCCTGGTTCTGCCATTGGGACCCATAAAAAACTTCATGCATATTAATAAATAAAAAAATGTCGTATTCACGCTCTAAGAAAAATAATAGGATCCATAAAAAGCTTCATACACATTCATAAAAAAGTGTCATCTTCAGGATCAAAAGTTTGTTCTACTTTCTTGTTTTCAGTTTGTGTTAATTTTTTTTGGTAGGTAGTTCCAAGTTTGACTTGGAGATGAAGATAAGGAATAGAAGGGAGGAAAATGGAGAAAGAAACAATGCTTTGGGAAGGAAAAATTTACCCCTAAAGACACAACGAGAAATAATGATTTTTTTCATCTAGCAATTGCAGAGAGAGAAAATATAAATAGAGTGGAAATTTTAATTAAAGATTATTTTCAGTACATAATGATTTTAAAAAAATAAAACATTAATTTGTCATGTGATATTTAATCACATCTATTCGTTGTGTCAAAACTGTACTAAAATTTGTGTAAAAAACGTAGTTTTCACGGCTCCGCGCTCGTGTGCCGGGAAAAAGCTGGCACTGAGTTAGGAAGATATGCAGCAAATGCCAAGCCATAATCCAAAATTGACAATTACATAAGTAATTTATGCGGAACTCATCATTCGTCATACAGATCTGCATGCAACAGCTTCTTACATTACAGGTTTTCTTTTTCTTATCTTCCTGGGCTTTTTCTTGTTGGTTTTTTCATGCTGCCTGGCACCTGCTCATGCTACATGGCGGTTACTCCAGCTTGGCTTCTTTCTTGGCCTCTTTCTGCAAAACCAAATAATTATTTCGAGAAACTAGACTCAAAGACTAAAAAACACTTATAGACATCAAACAATTGACTCTCTTTGATTTAATGTCATTAAATAAATAGAAAGATTTCATTGTAAACACATTTCTTTCACCTTTGACACCGGCGAGCAAGAAACTCGCTACGAGCCACCTCCCACATCAAAACATTCTCATCCTGAGTTGTTTCATGTTCATTCAGAGTGATTTCTTCTTGTTTTGGCTGATTCATACTAGTCATAATGTCCCCTTCTATGGGTTCATGATCCCCGCACTCACTGAGTAATGAGAAACCTTATTACATACAAAAGGTAATATAATTCCAACGTACAAACACAATTATAATAATGTAAACAGAAGAAACGTGAAGGAAACTTACGGCGTGAAGCAGAACTCAAGGAAGAACCAATCACGGCCCTTGATATTCACAGGATGAATAGTTGACTGTATGGTCTTGATCATGGGTCTTCCTCCTTCTCCAACAACAATTTGAAATGTGGTGATACAAAGATATTGTACTTCAGGACGTGGTTCGCTATCGGGACTGCCAGTCATGACATGAAAAAAGTCATGGTTACCCAAATGAACTAAATACCCTGTCTTAAGCTCACAAAATGGCACTGGCGGACACACGATTTCCAAGCCACGCAATGTAAACAGTGGGCTTAGGGAATATGTAATGCAACCATGTTCATCTTTGTCCATCTTGAAGGAGAATGCTATAATCTGCTCCACCATAAGCGCATGTACGGCATAGATAGTGTCACCTACAACTATGGCCCTCCCTCGAAAAGGAGCATAAGATGCAGAAGTCACTTGACTCCATTGGTTTATACTCTCATGAAAGGCAACAACATTGGAATTCAGGTCGGAGTCCCACAATGAAAACAAAATAACGCCATAACAAACGGCATAACCAATTATTTCCATACAGGTCCCATCATCATGATAAAATGGAAAAGAAGGCATTCGCTCCCAAAGGTTTTGAGCAGGATCGTATCTCTCGAAGGAGGGCTCCTTAATTGGTGGTAAGCACACTGGAGATGCAATATAGTAAAGCTTGTCATACGCAGATACAAGAGTTGCTAGTGGTTTAGATGTTATGTTAGGAGGAAGAGATGAATGATATGACCACTTCTTCGTTTCAATACTATATCCTGATGGCACCCGCTTTAAAGGGTCATTATAACCGTTTTGTAGAAGGATGTATAATTCGGAGCGGTTGGAAATCCTGGCACCCTGAATGTAAAAACCGTCATAAAACTCTTGGTCAAGTTCAACTACTGGGGGTTCATGGGTGACTCCTCCATGTTTGAATGTAACTTGATAGATTGAATCAGTGTATCGGCTATCATAAAAAGACACCAATAAATATACAGATCTATCTTCCCCCGATGCATCCTCCACCATAGAAAAGCTGGACAAAAAAGAGAGAGATATATAGAACAAGTCAAGTTAATATTTTCGAACACCAACCAACCTAGAGAGATTTAATGAATGAGGCAAGGTCAAAGCTGCGCTATCTACTTTAGTAAGCATATATGCATAGAAACAAATACAAACAAAACAGTAAAACTGGCAATATATAAAAATAAATTTCTCCATTTTCCTACAAACTGAGTATGGAAGTGTAGGAGTAGATCATCATCATTAAATATTACAGAGTAATAGATCGATCATAGTTAAATGGAAAGTTCAATTCAATTTATAGAATATATGTATGCATGATCAGAATTGTAAAATATAACATCCGATTCCTCAGAAAATATAACACAGTTTTTGCAAGAAAACGCCTCCAGAAAAATAGATAAAGGCCGAGCTGGTAATCCAATTCAAATTCAAGAATACGTAACACATGTGAACTGACTGATAACAAAGAGATACAAAACCTCCTAGCATCAAAATAGCCACACACAAAAATAGTCCAAGCAAGAATCTTTGAATATAATTAAAGATGAATGCAAAAATTAAGAAGATAAGATGAAATCCACTAAGCCATGATGCGCTGACCTTGGGTAAGGATTGTTGAGAATTAATGACTAACTCACTGCCCTTTTAAGATCTTGTTGTTGATGGACTTTGGACAAAGAACTCAATGATGGATGAGTCTTACACACACACACACAGAAATTAACCAAGCACAAATGACACAAGTGTTTATAGAGGTTCAGCAAATTGCCTACATCCTCTTTGGTGATCACCTTGAGAAATTTCACTAATGAAGATAGGTTACAACTTTGGTTTACAAAGGAAACCCCCTTAGAACACTACCCTCACAATCTGTTTCTCTCACACCCTTGCTCAACACCTTGATACACTTAGAGAACTCTCTTGCTCTCACCTTGGTTTTTTTGAACAAAGCTCTCTAAAGAAACTCTAACTTGTTTCCAGCTTTTGCCACTACATTTGTTCAACATTCTTTCTCCCTTGTGTTATCTTACTTCATCCCATTACCTACACAGGCCAATGGACAAGAGATAGGATATCTGATTGTCCTCCACGTTCTTTCCTTTTAGTCACCACTTAGACTAAGGGTCAGATTAGGTAGGTAATACAATCCCACTCAGCCACCTCCATTAAACCAGAAAATGGAGAGGAGATTAATCAAAATAGGATAACCAATTAGCCATGAGTGCTCTCCCAACTATCCAGCAGGTAGTCAACCCTCTTTTACCTCAGAAGTGATCCATTAAGCACCTGCAAACTCGTGGAAAGCGATAGCCATTGAAAAGACAGTTGAAAATACGTAAGCAAAGCATCACAGCACGACTGGAGCGACCGGTCGTCAGGAATGGGCGACCGGTCGCCAGAATTTTTCCCTCCAGACTTTGAATCTGCTTCTAAGAGACCGGTCGCAAATGTCCAGCGACCGGTCGCTCGTGTGCCTGCGACCGGTCGCAAAGAACTAGCGACCGGTCGCTCTTCAGTTTTGCTTCCAGACTTCGAATCTGCTTCAAAACGACCGGTCGCAAATGTCCAGCGACCGGTCGCTTTTAGGCAGATTCAAAATCATCCTTTGAGCGCCAAAAAACTTTGTATCCTTTTAGGTGAGCCATTTTTTCCAACAAGGATTAAAGGGCTCACGGTCGGGAACAGTGAAATTTGGAGTCTTCTTCCTTTCGGATTGAAAGTTGATAGCATTACTGGCGCGTATAAGGCGAAGCTCCTCCAGTATTGATTTCTGCGAATCGAGCTGGGCGGATAGCTGGGTAGATAGCTGTGCAGAAAGCTGGGCGGAAAGCACCTCCGATAACTTCGTCAAGGCACGGTATTCAGCAGTGGTGAGTTCAGCGGCGGAAGAGGCCATCGTAAGCCGGGGACTGCCGGGTTGAACGGGAATACCACTACTGGCGCGAAGTGGCTCTAATATTGATGTTTGCAATTCGAACTTTTGGGTTTTCTCTATTACATTGCCCAGAGATTCCTCCATATCCTGTAACTTCCCCTGGGGATCATCTTGGCTGGAGGTGAGATCAGCGGAGGCGGCGGAAGGTTGAGATTTTTGCGGATCCCCCATGATACCAGATGATAGGGCCTTCGCTATTGAGAATGCAAATTGAGGCACAAGGAATTTAGGGTTTGGGGATGCCGCTGTAGAGGGGAGTTTTATTATGCATGGTTGAGGGTGTGATATCAGGAAAGTTTCGTTATGCTTGGTTGGGGGTGTGATATGAGGAAAGTTTCCAACTAGTGTAAAAATTCTAGAGGCTGTTATTCTTTTTTCTTTTCTTTTTGTAATAATATAAAATAACTAGTTATTTATTAAACCACACAACTCATAAAATATCCCTTTCAAATTTCGTGTTTTTTACCTATTTTATCATGTAATGTTTTTGGTTACCTGTTTCATCATGCAATGTTTCTTGTTATCCGTTGTTAGCAACCTTCTCTTTTGGACATTCTCTCTTTCCCTTAGGACATGTGACACTTTTTTTATTCTTAAAATAAAATCATTAATACATAAAACAATTTAGCTTTTATTTTTCAAATTTACCCATATTAAATATGGGCCATTAAATATTACCAAATGCTTTTGAATTGCTACCCAAAGAGTACACCTTTCTCAATTTCCAGATGGCTGGCATAGTTGGCAACTAGAAGAGTGTACAAGGTGCCTTTTCGGACTCCATACGTTGACAACAAAGATGCCTTCGACATCCTTGCATCTCTAGGTTATTTTGACGTGTAAGGGAGCTGGGAAGAGGAAAAGTCATAATTTGTTAATGTGTTTATTAATGAAGGGTAAACTTGAAAAATAAAAACTGTTTGTTGTATTAATGACATTATTTTAAGGGTAAAAAAAGTGTCACATGCTGTCATGAGGAAAAGGGAGAATGCCCAAAAAAGAAGGTTGCTAGCATTCCCCTTATTCGGGTTTATTACTCATTTTTATGATATTATGCATTCTCCACAATAATTAAAGATTAACTTCCCCTAAATTTGAGGATATGTGAGATCCTCTTTAATAAAAGCCCTTGGATTAATCCAACTACACACATAATTATTCAGTCCCGCTAAATATGGGGACTTGTGAGGTCCTCTTTAATAAAAGCCCTTTGATTAATCCAACGGCACATATAATTTGTACTCTCAACCCTCACTCATGTTATCTGTTTTACTCAAATAAATCATTTAATTTAACCAGCCAAAAAAAAAAAAAAAAAGATTTAGGGGTGCATAGACAAAAACAAAACTTAACCAGCCAAATTAATCCTTAGCTAAAGATAACCTAATTAACAAAATTTCTAACTATTTCGCTTGACAAAAACAAAAGCTTATGAAAGAAAAACAGAAAGTTTGCATAGACAGAGGTGAACTGTTGACAATAGAAAAAGAAGATTAATCTGTATATATCAAAGCGTAATCTGTATATACCATATTCGAATAATTTTGTTCATAATCTATCCTTAAACTGTATTTAGAGAAAAGTTCATATGGTGATTCGGCTTTCTCTACTTAAAAACTTTGGCTAACTATTTAAAAATCTGGGTCGTGCAAGTCTTTTTTCCTTAATTTATTTGCATCAAATCATCTGAAATGAGACCATGATGTGAAAAAAAAAAAATTGTGCAAAGAAGAAACAAGATCTATTATGAAAAATTAATGTCCATTTATCCGCAGTACAAAGAATCTCAATTCATTTTGACATTTGAATTTTTTTGATTCTGTCAACAAATTTTGGTAACTTTAAAATATCTTCTAATATACATGTCACACCCCAAAATATTTTTTTTTTGGAAGTGTGAGGTAAAAGGAAAAACTAAAACTAAAAATTTAAATATCAAGAAACATGAAGATTGAACATAACCTTTTATTTAAGTCAAAGTAATTTACATTGTAATTTTACAGGCAAAATAACAAGAAAGTAACAAACTTTCAACAAAACATTCAAAACTATCCACAACCGGTTCTTCTTGTTTCCTCGGCAAAACTAAACTTCATATTCAAAGCCTGCAATAGATTCAATAAGGGGTGAGCATTACATGCTCAGTAGGGGTCTTATGTCTTATGTGATTAATCTATATATATAAAGCAAAAGACAGAGAATGGTGAAACATTCTAAATACCAGAAAATGCCCTTGGTTAATGCAAACATTAAGAATTGAAATTATTAATTAAGTGAGGATAATATGGTAAATTTACACTTTTTCATATTAAAAAAAATTTAAAATTAAAAGAAAAATCAGATAATGGATCCTCTTTTTATGGAACACAACTACCCATTATCTTTTTTAATTCTAAAATAAATTTAATTTTATCTTTTAAAAAGCCTCTCGCAGGCGCGGAAGCGCATGCAGAGAGGCTAGTGAGATTTATAATGTACAATTTATGCAATGCATGAATGAACTTCATTTCTACCCAACCCGTTAATCTATATAATAGGGTAAGCAAATCTGCATGTCCCATACCATGCATTTTACCACTGTGATTCCGAATGCCTCATTATATAAACTAACACCCATTTCAATCATCCCATTATTCCCCTTTTGCTAGTCATCTTGTCTACACCATTGATCTCCAAGCCCAAATCACCCAATCGACAATTATACAGCCGATTTCCTAATCTACTGTGCACACGGGCTCGCCTGAACTTGGTCCCTACAATGATTAGACTCAACTACACAAAAGATTCTTCCCATTATCCTCTTTTCCATAATTTCTTTATCAACCCAAAAATTCCAACCACCACCAACAACATATGAATATGTCAATGTTAATCAAATTATAATGGTAATTAACAACACGTATACATCCAATATCAAGGATAACAATCAAATAATATAACCAAGCATAATATAGGATTTACAATAATAATCAAATAATATTACCAAGCATAATATAGTATTTACAATATTTAATTAAATCAATGTATGCAAAACCACCCCAAGAAAAACCCCTACCTCAAATCCAAAGCTATTGTATAGCTCCCAATTGTAAGTTCAAATACTTTGAGCTTCTTCAAAACCTCACCACACTTAATTCTCTTATTTTCTTTTGTCTACAATTTCTTTAGGAAACTACTATAACTTGAAGAACTTATGATTCAATAACTATTAGTTAGAGCTATTTATAGTAGGTTAGAGTCGGTAAAGAAAATATGGATGAAGCTTAACATTATGCCACCTAACTAACCTAGGGATTTCTAGACTAGATCCTAGGATTTATAGACTACATGGGTGCAGTGGCGGAGCCAGGCATTTCAGTAAGAGGGGGCACCCTTAAAAATTCAACCGCTTTCTTTTATGACAAATCAACCTAGTTCTTAAGAAATCCCTAATTTTATCGCTTTTCTCTATTTTTTTTTCTTTACTTTTTGTATGAACAATCTATCACAATATATTCAATTCAAAAGAAATTTAGATATAAAAAAGAAAGAGAAACAAAGAAAATAGTGGCCATTAAAGAATTTGTGAGGAATTTTATAATATTTGTACAATATACTAATATAAAATTGTATGTATAACAATATTTGAGAGGGGGCCAGTGCCCACCCTGGGCATGCACTGGCTCCGCCACTGCATGGGTGGCTTGAAGGTAAAACTGCCACCCCATTTTGTCTTAGGTGCTGGCTTCCGAAGAGTGCTTAGTAAGCACTTTCCAATTACATTTATATATACAAGACTACCTATTATTCTTACACCTCATGCTAATATTCACCACCTCATGCTTATTGTGGTTTTTGAGGACTCTGAAAAGCAACACGTCAAACTTAGGAGAAACCTTAGTAAGTAATAAAAAGCTTTTCTAAAAGCTTCTGTATAAATATTAAATAAGATTGAAGTGAATTGGCATAGTTAAAACCATATAATAGGTTTGATAGGTTATAGCAAAAACTTTCACGTGGCTTGCCATGCAACTCATACATATATATAGTATTAAAACTATTAATTTTAAATATTTAATTTCCATGAAATATTAGTATACATATTTTAAAAAATATGGGGTTTCACAATACAATATCAACTAGTCTTTCCATACGGAGAAAAAACTTAGGGGGGTGTATCCAATTCAAACTTTTAACGACTTTTATAGGGTTTAAAAGTCTAGAGGTATTCAATTTAGACTTTTAAAGAGTATATAAAAGTCTAGTGGTATTCAATTGTGACTTTTAAAGAGTATTTAAAAGTTTGGTGGTATCCAGTTATGACTTTTTAAAAGTATTTAAAAGTTTGGTGATATTCAAAAAGTTAATGACTTTTAAAAAGCTTATTAAATGAATGACTTTTCCATACTTTCAAGGCTAATTGTTAAAAGCAAAAGTCTTGCCAATTTACTAGTGACTTTTATCAACTCTATGAAAGTATTTAAGAATTTGTCAACTCTATGAAAGTCACTCACTTAAAAATAGTCTCTATAAGTATGAATTGGATACACCCCCCGTTGCAATGGGAATAACACTATTTTGCTATCGTTGTCGAATAATACTATGTCATGTGGAAGTGTTGTCACTCGTGTAAAAACATTATTGATTGGGGATACCAAAATAGTGTTATATATTCTTGTTTCATGGAAGTCTTTCTCATCTACACGAGCTTTTGTCAAATTTTGAGCCTTAAATTTCTATCTATTTGATATGCAAAATAACGAATTTTCTACAAATCTTCTAGATCACGTATTTTGGTAAGAAATTGACAAAAGTTATTGCAATTTTTGGTACAAATAGATTATAGTGGACCCTAATATTTTGCTATGTAATTGGTAAGTAGACCTTTTGTGATTGTTTCTGATTGAGGGTGTAATTATTGCATCGTTCAAAGACCCGAAAACAAAGTTTTCAATCAACCATTCTCAGACATTGAATTAGTATACATTTACTTTGATTTTGCTGTAGTTATGGAATTGGATGCTTAATTAGTACTAGCCTGTTCGCATGTGCTTCCGCACTTGCGAGAGCCTTTTAAAAAAATTAAATTAAATTTATTTTAGAATTAAAAAAAGATAATGGGTAGTTGTATTCCATAAAAATAGGATCAATTATCTGATTTTTCTTTTAATTTTAATTTTTTTAATATGAAAAAGTGTGAATTTACTATATTATCTTCATTTAATTAATAATTTCAATTCTTAATGTTTGCATTAACCAATGGCATAATTTTCTGGTATTTTGAATGTTTTACCATTGTCTGCCTTTTGCTCTATATATATAGATACATAGTTTTTTCTTGGATGACCTTTAGTTATGTTCCTATATGAATCAGGCACAAGACATTGAACAACTAGTACTGTTATTGATCTCTTTAGCCCAAAACACTAGACAAGACGACGACCCCATTCTCCCCATTCTCTTCCCAACACCGGGTACGTACGTAGGTCAAACTCTTCCCAATACATCAGTTTGAACGGTTCTTTCTTATTCAAATTGGTTTCAGTTGTGTTTTGTATTTGAGTTTTAAACTCCCCACAATTTGCTCATGCTGTTAGCTTGTTTATAGGAGCATAACTCTACATTTGATTTGTAATCATCATTTTCTATATTCTAGTTGGCTGCTGCAAGTTCTGAGTTTGAAGGAGGTTGTACTGAGAGAGTGAGCTAGAGTATGACAGATGGATTTAGATTTAGCAATGTTCCAGACGAAGTTGCCCATCGTATTCTTTCCTTCCTCGCCATAACAGACCTCACTCGTTTCGGCTGCGTGTCGAAAAGATGCAGAGAGCTTCCTCTCTCAGCTCCATCATTGGATTTTGATCTATCTGCCAGTGACTACACTTTTGCATCCACTTGCGAAAAGCGGATACAGTTGTTGAATTATTTGGACAGTTTCTTGAGCCGTCATGGGGATAATACAGCTCTTTCGAGTTCGTTTGGAGTGTCATTGCGTGGAGAAGAAGATCAAATGGATAGTTGATAAGACACGAAGCTTTCGCGTTCGTAGAGAAGCATGCGAGTGTAGGAAGGAATATTCTCGGATTGTGAGATGGGTGGAAATTGCAGTAAGGAGAGGGGTTGAAGTGCTTCATCTTGAAATCTTTATAGATGAAAAGCAATGTGGCCAGGATCCCTTGGTACCGTCTTGCGTCTTTCTACGTGGATCTTTGAAGACTCTAGAGTTGGACTTTGGCATGAATTATCCCAAAGTTCTTAAGAAGCCCTCCTCCTCCAGTTTTTCCTCCAATCTCCAACGCCTGGACTTGCGAAACGTTGAGATACACGAAGGGTTTTTCGAATGGATGTCATCATCCTGCAAATGCCTGAAGGAATTAAGTCTTGATAACTGCAGGGCAGAAAGTATCACCATCCAGAGCTCCTCCTTGGAATCATTTAGGTACATATACGACGATGATGACCTCTCCGAATTCGACATTATTGCTCCAAATCTCAAGTGTGTGGCATGGAAGGCCAATATGTTTGTGTTCCAAAATGTGGAGAAATGTACTCGCTTAGAAAAAGTTGAGCTGCTTCTGCAACCTCAGAAACATGATGCTCTGGTCTTGTTTGAAGTTCTTCGAGGTATAAGCACGGTTAAACATTTTACTCTAAACCACGAGACCACCATGGTAAATGTTGCATGTAGTTATTTCTTACCATATTCTTACAGGGTTTTTTTTGGGTTTCTTCTTTGTTCTATTAACGTTGTGTGTTTATAACTTGCAGGTTCTGTTTGAGGGAGGTTCCATGCAAGCATTAGAGAATGTTTCTTATTTGTGCTTGCATATTTATTGCTTGTGTGATATCCTTGTCCCGGCCATGGCCTCTCTTTTTAGAGGAATCCCTAATTTGACTACTTTGGCCATAACTTCAATTTGGCCGGATCTTGATGTAAGTAAGAAAAACTTAATGTCCTATATTTATATTTCAATGGAAAATTGTTAATCGTTTGTTCTTGCCTTTGTAGAATTGTTCTGAGTTTGATACGAGATATTGGAAATCGCTAAACCTTGCTTTTGTTCATAAGCTTGAGGAGGTAGACATTCATATGCTAATTGGATCTAATGCTGTTGAGTTTGCAAAATATGTCCTCGAGCATGCTCAAAAACTGAAGAAAATGAGGATTGTTCATACGGCAGAGCAATCTAAAGTTCTACGGAGGGTGAATGAGAGCAAGAAGATTTCCGATGCCACACTTGTGTTTGAAGAAGCTGAAGAATAAACTTTTAAAAATTCAGAAGAGTGGGTGCTACTGCCCTAGTTTGTTTATCTTCATCTAGGTAGCCCATCGTTTTGATGTTCAAGTTCAACTCTTTTTCTGCAAGGAAGAGCATAATTTTTTCTCGAATAACATTGGTTTAAACTTTTTGAGAGCCTTGACTTGAGGCACCATATGTTAAATCCCTAGACGTGCGATTGTATCAACATTTTTGGTTGTTTACATCCACCTTCTATTTTTTTACATGGTTTAATTTATATTCCAACTCGAGCTCGATTGTCTTTGAGCTCCCAAACTTAATAGTGTATTGGCAGCTTGCCTACAATCTGATTAACTTACAATAACTCCCATGAATTCGAATGTTGGCAGCAGTGTTTGCTCTCATACGATGTCATTTTCACAAAAGCTATCACCAAGGAAGATGGCAAAATTAGAAAAGGGCTATGATGTTCATGTGTGATCATCACAGAGCATAAAGTCGCATGCTAGTTTTGAATTATACACAGAAATTTGGATTTGCTTTACAAAGCGTGGCTGAGGTTAAGAACCTTTTTCTTAAAATATAAAAAGTAAATAGGTGTAACACAAACTAACTATTTTCTCAAAATAAGTTTAGAAATTTGACCACAAGCTTTCATCTTCAGTTTGAGGATATATCTGGGGACCTGTTCATGCCTTCAACCAATACGTTTGCAACTGGTCTTTGAAACATGAGCCAAGGATTTGGTATTTTTTTACTTGAAACCTCCAAAAACAAAAACCTAGCAGTGAGCACCCACTAATCAGAAGCAGAACTTGATAGTGACCATTGATAAGAATCTTTGGGTTCCATATCAGTGATTGAAGGAGGAAGGTGTTCATTAGTCGCTCTTCGAGGCTGGTCTCTCCTTGGTCTACTTCCTTCCTGTAAGATGCAGATTAAAGTTAACACATCACTCAAGGACTAAAAGTTGAAGCAAAGGATGGCTATATTGGTCTGTTCTTATTTATTTTCTTCTTCTTATGTTCACCTTGGAATTTGGCTGACTTGGTTGATTTGACACTTGAGTTGCAGGACAGAAAGTATCACCATCCAGAGCTAGCTCCTCCTTGGAATACAAAAACGACAATGATGACCTCTCCGATTAAGACATTATTACTCCAAATCTCAAGTGTGTGGCTGAGTTTCATCCTTTGGTTTCTTGTGGTGTCTTCTAAAATGGAAGAAGTGCTGTTGGTTGTTAATGTACTACTCTGTTTCCATTTTTTACTACGTTGTTATCATATTTAGTTGTCTGCTATGTTTCCATTGTTTAATATATGTGTTATCACATTTAGTTTTTTTGTTTCAATCTCCTCTAGTATTTTTCTTTCTGTTGTCAATTTTTTTCTTTTGCTTTCAAATGCTATCACTGCCCACTTGCAGGGCCGGTCTTGAAATTTTGAGAATCATGTTCGAAACTTAAATTGGAACTCTCACATAATCTAATATAAAAATACTATATATATATATATATTGCCATGACTTAAAGTCATAAAACAATTTTTTAATAAATAAAATTCATCATCAATTAGTATGTAATAACAATCACAAATTATTTTGTCCAAAAGAAAAAAACACAAATCAAATTCAAAAAAGTTTTAATGTTTTGAGTGGAAGAAAAGTTTTTTTTTTTTGTTTGGGTGTGATATATACTGCTGTTAGTTTAGTTGGATCTTTTCCATGCGCTAAAAACCAACCCCACCAAATACACTTTTGTGTCAATGTCCTGCACGGTGTAGTGTATATACAGTTATTATAATATTAATATATATAATATCGTAAAACAATTTCAAGGGCCCTGTGCAGTGGCGCCACTTGCACTTTGCCAGGGCCGCCTACTTGTGAGTCACATGATGCAGCTATGATGGTGATATAAATCCCTTAATAGGTAGTTCTAGTATTCGTAGGTTTTGATAATCTACTTCTGAGTGATGCATTTATGTAAAGTTCCTGGTCTGTCTACTTCTGTCAAGATTCTAATATTGCACCGCTCCCCTGTTTTGTTGTAACTTGGAACTGTTTTTTGTTTTGGTCTGATGTTGTTGTAACTGTTTGATCATGAATAACATTTGCATATTTTCAGGTACACTGTGTTTGTGTATGTACATTGTACACACTTCATATATAGTCCCCTTCCTAAGCATTTTTTCATTCATGAATCATCCTTTCAAAAAGTTAGACAAATCGGAAACCATTTAGACATCTAATTGTTTGCTACAAAATCAATGAGCACAATGCTTCAAAAAAGTACCAAAATTTCAATAATTTAATTAAGTGGTCAAATGATATTAGATTCAAGTGATTTTTTTGTAGATGATCTTTGAATGAATATCTACAAAATAGATGGTTTGAATTAGTGAAATAGAATGCGAAGTGGAGCCTACAGAGGTGTATATTTAACGATCCCTCAAATAAGCTTATCATTGGCAGTATATTCAACCTTTTTATGATTCAACAACAACAATAGCAAGCAAGTGAGAATAAGGGTCCGATAAGAACGAAGACATCATTGCTTTCGATGTCTGTTGTAATTATGCCATTGTTCAAAGACCCGAAACAAACTTCTCAATCAACCATTCTCAGACATTGAATTGGTATACATTTGATTTGGTTTTGCTGCAATTATGTACCTACAATCACCTAAGGCACAGCTCAAAATCAAAACTTTGAACACAGTAAATAAATAAAAGTCGAAAATAATTCACTTGTTAGAAAGAAAAAAAAAAGTATTAAATTATCAACAAAAAAATATAATTTTTCTTTATTTTTTTCATTTAATTTTATATGCTCTCAAGAAGCATATACAAGTTTTAGCCTCTACAGCTCTAGCACATTGGATCACATTGAAAGTCAACAAATTTACTTTGCCACTAGAGACCTAAGAATATAAGCAAACATATAAATTCTTACCTGAAATCAATTATCACCAATCCATAGATTAACTAACCCTCCCATATCGTAATTCAATAAACGAATATATATTTATATATATGTGGGGGTGAAAATAGCACTGAGTTAGGAAGATATGCAGCAAATGCCACACCTTCTTACATTACAGGGTGTTTTTTTTGTCTTCCACTCGTAATCACTCCCTCCTCCATGTTTTGGGTTTGCGGTACCCAATAATATATTGATTCATGTCATTAAATAAATAAAAAGATTTTATTGTAAACACATTTCTTTCACCTTAGCCATGGGCAAGCAAGAAGTTTACGATGAGTCCCCTCATGGATCAAAAACAGCTTATCATGTTCATCCAAAGTGGTTTCTTCTTGTTTTGGTTGATTCATACTAGTCACACTCTCCTCTTCTATGGGTTCGTAATCCTCGCACTCACTGAGTCATAATAATGAGAAACCTTATTACATACCAAATGTAAAATAATTCCAACATGCAAATGTAATTTTATTGATGAAAACACAAGAAACGTGAAGAAAACTTACGGTGTGAAGCAGAACTCAAGTGAGAACCATTCACGGCCCTTGATATCCACAGGATGAACAGTTGAATGTATGGTCTGGATCACGGGTCTTCCTCCTTCTCCAACAATAATTTGAAACGTCGTGATACAAAGATATTGAACCAC
The DNA here is from genome assembly GCF_965620075.1 of Prunus avium. Lineage (NCBI taxonomy): Eukaryota > Viridiplantae > Streptophyta > Magnoliopsida > Rosales > Rosaceae > Prunus > Prunus avium. The sequence continues at coordinate 27,951,501 of NC_142288.1, read as the reverse complement.
GGGACATGCTTCGCCATTGGGACTGCCAGTCCTGACATGAAGAAAGTCTTTATTACCCAAATGAACCAAATACCCTGTCTTAAGCTCACGAAATGGCACTGGTGGACGCGCAATCTTCAGGCCACGCAATATAAATTGTGGGTTTAGGGAATATGCAATGCCACCGTCTTCACCTTTGTCCATCCTAAATGAGAATGCTATAATCACCTCCTCCATAAGCGTATGTAAGGCATAGATAGTGTCGCCTACAACCACGGCTCTCCCTCGGAAAGAAGCATAAGAAGCAGAAGTCACTCGATTCCATTGATTTCTATTCTCATGAAAAGCAACGACATAGGGATTCATGTAGGAGTCCGACAATGAAAACAAAATAACGCCATATCAAACGGCATAACCAATTATTTTCATATGGCTCCCATAGTCATGATAAAATGGAAAAGAAGTCATTCCCTCCCAAAGGTCTTGATCAGGATCATATCTCTCGAACGAGGGCTCCTTAATTGGTGGTGAGCACGCTGGAGATGCAAGATAGTAAAGCTTGTCATAAGCACACACAAGAGTTCCTACTGGTTTTGAGGCTATGCTAGGAGGAAGAGATGAACAATATGACCCAGTCTTTGTGTCAATACTATATCCTGATGGCCTGCAAGATTTGGCCCCAGGAGCTTTATTATAATTTATAACCGTCCTGTGGAATGATGTATAATTTGGAGCGGTTGAAAATCCTTGCACCCTTGATGTGAAAACTGTCATAGTACTCCGTGACAAGTCCAACTACTGGGGGTTCATGAGTGACTCCTCCGTGTTTGAATGTCACTTTATAGATTCAATCAGTGTATTTGCCATCATAAAAAGACACAAATAAATATACAGATCTATCTTCCCCCTGATTTATCGTCATCGATGCATGCTCTGGCTCCACGGAAAAGCTGGACAGAGAAGAGAGAGATATATAGAACCAGTCAAATTAATATTTTCAAAGACCTACCTACCTAGAGAGATTTAATGAATAAAGGAAGGTAAAATCCGCACCATTTATTTTAGTAAGCATATATACACAGAAACAAATACAAACAAAACAGTAAATATTAAAGAGTAATAGAACGGTCACAATTAACTGCAAATTTCAATTGTAAAATAACATCGGATTCCTCAGAAAATATAACACAGTTTTTGCAAGAAAACTGTTGTGAATTGAGAACAAACTCAACTCACCCTCCCCTAATGATCTTGTTGTTGATGGACTTTGTGACAAACACAATTATGGATGAATCACACACACTACACTTGAGAAACCAACCGAGCACAAAATGACACAAGAATTTATAGAGGTTCAGCAATTGCCTACATCCTCTTGGTGATCCCCTTGAGAAATTCACTAATGAAAGAATAAGTTACAACTTTGGTTTACAAAGAAACCCCCTTAGAACTCTATTCTCTCCCCAAGCTCTCTTTTCTCTCTCACCCCTTGCTCTACACTTTGATACACTAGAGAACTCTTAAGCCATGATTTTATTCTTGCATGCTAAACCCCTTTATATAGCCAAATATGCAAGAGTGTGAATGCAACCTCACACTATTCAAATGTTGGCTACCAAACTTAACCATGGATGGCTACCAAACATTCCACCATTTTGTGCCACCAAACAAGTCACCTATTTTTGACAAAGATGGCAAGCCAATATTTACTCACATGGGCAACTCCAAAATTCTTCTAGAAATGAGTCAACCATGTCATGGAATTTAGGTAGAAATCCATAGCACACAAAAGAGGACTTTGTATCCTTAGGTGAGCCAAATTTCCAACAATCTCCACCTTGGCGAACCTTAATCACCTCGTGAACCATTGTTATCCTCTAGAACCTCTTCAACCTCTTAGAAATCGTTCTAGTAATTTCCAAAAGCTCCACCATGGCAATTAACCTCTTGCCTCAATGTACCTTTGGTGGAAGGTGCTCCACCCAAGTCTAAACTTGAGTAACCTGGACCTCTTGTGCGGAAGAGAGATCCCCCATGCCAAATTCGTTGCTCCTTGCCTTCTTGGAACCTTGAATCTTGGACATGCCTTGATATGCAAACCACATACCAAACCTTTGTTCACTAAATCCCCACATAGCCAACCTTGCTTTTGGATTTAAGAACACACTTCTTTTCATCAATGCACCTCTCCAACTTTCCCGCTTCATGCTCCCTATAGCACTCTGAAACGTGGCTGGAACTTCTTGGTCCATCCATCCAAAACCTAGGGGCGGTTTGATGGATTCCTTGGGCCCGGACCTTGCACTCGATGATGGCTCCAACTCAAGTAGAACCCCTTTGTGAGTTTGCTGTTGTTGCCCTCCTTCTTCAACCCTTGTGTCAAGCTCCACCTCAAATGGAGTTTCTTCCATGACCACCTTGGCAAGAAGTTTCCCTTCAACAACATTCTCCTCATCATCCCTTGTCTTGACTTCACTTTCTACACCTTTGAAATCAAGCACCTTTGATAATGAACCGTTAGTCACACAACTTTGACTAACCTTTCTTGCCCAGCTTCTTTTGAGCAAACCTGCAGCTACATTATGTTGAACTGGCTCTTTGACTTTAAGACTTGTTGCCTGCTCTTCCTTGGTACCATTCTCTGCACCACCTGCAAATGTACCACCCACAAGCTTGTATGTGTTGTTTGGTTGAATCTCCCCTTTCATAACTACCACAGAACCTTGTGTGACCATGAGCTTCCCTCCTTCGGCCTTGTAAGAACACCCTTGTCTATCCAAAGAGCCAAGAGAGAGTAGATTCGTTCTTAGTGCAGGTACAAACCTTACCTCACTAAGACTCCAAACTTCACCACCTTGCAACTTGATCTTCACAGTTCCTATGCCCAAAACCTCACATGTAGTTTTATCTCCCAACATAATCTTGCATGCCTTCTTTTCCTCATATGTGTCAAACATCAACTTATTTGCACACACATGATATGAGCACCCGGAATCTAAAATCCAACTTGAAGAAGAACTTGAACTCTTACCCGAAGAACTTGCCATGACTTCCCCGTTACTCTCCTCCGTAACCGTCAAGAGCTCATCACAAATGTCATCATCACACACATTTGCTGAACTTTCGGCTTTCTTCATCTTGTTCTGCTTCTCCTTCCAAACTGGACAATCTCGTCTCCAATGATCTGTAGATCCACACTCGAAGCACCCTTCATTGTCCTTGGACTTAGCATTTCTCCTGTTGCTACCCTTGCCTCCACGCTTGCTTGAACGGCTCCCTGCGATCAATCCAGCATCTTGAGAGTTCTCCTCCGAACGTTGAGACATCCTGTGGTGCGTCATCACATCTTGCACCACGTCCTCAAACTTCAAGGTACTCTTCCCGAACATAAGCGTCGTTCGGAAATGCTTATAAGACGGAGGCAAGGATGTAAGAAACATGAGTGCCTTATCCTCTGTATTATACAACACTTCCATTCTTTGCAAGTCAGCAACACATCTATTGAAGCTGCTCAAGTGCTCCATTAGATTACCTTCCTCCTCCATCCGAAGATTTAGGAGTTCTTCCTTGAGGAAGAGCTTGTTGGACAGCGACTTCCCTGCAAACATCTCTTCGAGTTTCTCCCATGTTTGCTGCGCTGTGTCTTTCATCACGTTGATGAGCACCTCATCTGTGATGTAGTTCTCGATGGCTCCTCTAGCTAACTCGTCTAGCACACCCCACTCCGCATCTGTCATGGTTGCTGGCTTCTTCTCCTTGCCTCCCAAAACAATGCAGAGATTTTGCTGTGTAAGGGCTGACTTCATCCTCCTTTGCCAAAGCGTGAAGTTCTCCTTCCCTGTGAAGGGCTTTAACTCCACCTTCATGCTGACAGATTGTGGTAGCCTCTGCAGCATAGAGCTACTTTCACCTTCAGCTTCCTTGTCACCTGCCATCTTCAACACTCTAGCAACTTGCTGCTCCAACACAGCTCTGATACCACTTGTTGTGAATTTGAGAACAAACTCAACTCACCCTCCCCTAATGATCTTGTTGTTGATGGACTTTGTGACAAACACAATTATGGATGAATCACACACACTACACTTGAGAAACCAACCGAGCACAAAATGACACAAGAATTTATAGAGGTTCAGCAATTGCCTACATCCTCTTGGTGATCCCCTTGAGAAATTCACTAATGAAAGAATAAGTTACAACTTTGGTTTACAAAGAAACCCCCTTAGAACTCTATTCTCTCCCCAAGCTCTCTTTTCTCTCTCACCCCTTGCTCTACACTTTGATACACTAGAAAACTCTTAAGCCATGATTTTATTCTTGCATGCTAAACCCCTTTATATAGCCAAATATGCAAGAGTGTGAATGCAACCTCACACTATTCAAATGTTGGCTACCAAACTTAACCATGGATGGCTACCAAACATTCCACCATTTTGTGCCACCAAACAAGTCACCTATTTTTGACAAAGATGGCAAGCCAATATTTACTCACATGGGCAACTCCAAAATTCTTCTAGAAATGAGTCAACCATGTCATGGAATTTAGGTAGAAATCCATAGCACACAAAAGAGGACTTTGTATCCTTAGGTGAGCCAAATTTCCAACAAAAACAACTCAAAGGAACTGATAAAGGCGCTCGAAATAGGAGCTGGTAATCCAATTCAATTTCAAGAATATGTAACACAAGTGAACTGAATGGTAGCAAAGAGATATAAAACGTCTTGTAGCATCAAGATAGCCGAAAAAAATAGTCCAACCAAGAATCTTTAAATATAATTAAAGATGCATGCAAAATTCTCCGAAAACTAAACAAAAAGAAAATTGATCAATTTTTTTTAAGAAAAAAAACAACAACAACAATGCGAAAGAAGAACATCAACAATTTTACAGAGAACAAAATTTAGAAGATAAGATGAAATCCACTAAGCCATAAGGCACTGACCTTGGGTGTGTTGTGAATTAATGACTAACTCACTGCCCTTTTAAGATCTTGTTGTTGATGGACTTTGGACAAAGAACTCAATGATGGATGAGTCTTACACACACACACATAAATTAACCAAGCACAAATGATACAAGTGTTTATAGAGGTTCAGCAAATTGCCTACATCCTCTTTGATGATCACCTTGAGAAATTTCACTAATGAAGATATGTTACAACTTTGGTTTACAAAGGAAACCCCCTTAGAACACTACCCTCACAATCTGTTTCTCTCACACCCTTGCTCAACACCTTGATACACTTGGAGAACTCTCTTGCTCTCCCCTTGGCTGTCTTGACAAAACTGAAAACTCTAACTCTCTCAACTCAACTTCTGCTTCAGCCACTTCCTAATTATCCAACTTGTTTTCTCCTCTTGTGTTATCTTACTTCACCCCATTTCCTACACAAGCCAATGGACATAAGATAAGACACAATCTTTGTCCTCCACGTTCCTTCCTTTAGTCACCACTTAGACTAAATGTCAGATCAAGTAGGTAAATGATATCCCACTCAGCCACCTCCCACTTACACCAGAAAATGGAGAGTGATCTCTTTGAAATAAGATAACCAACTAGCCATGAGTGCTCTCCCAACTTATCCAGCAGGTAGTCAACATTCATTTAACTCAGAAGTGACCCACTAAGCCTCTGAAATCATGTGGAAAGCGATAGCCATCGAAAAACACAGTTGAAAACACGTAAGGAAACGTCACAGCACGACTGGAGCGACCGGTCGCCAGAGGTTTTCTCTCCAGACGTTGAATCTGCTTCTAAAAGACCGGTCGTAAAAGCCATGCGACCGGTCGCTTGTGCTCCTGCGACCGGTCGCAAAGATCTGGCGACCGGTCGCTCCTTGGTTTAGCTCCAGACCTCGAATCTGCCCAGAAACGACCGGTCGCAACTTCCGAGCGACCGGTCGCTTTTAGGCAGTTTCAAATTCTCCCTTTGAGCGCCAAAACCTTTGTATCCTTTAGGTGAGCCATTTTTCCAACAGGGTGAGGATTAAAGGGCTCACGGTTGGGACTGTCGTCAATCACCGTGAAATTTGGAGTCGTCGTGGATTGACTGGGGGTAGCATTACTGGAGCGTATTAAACGAAGCTCCTCCAGTATTGATTTCTGTAAATCGGCCAATTGGAGTTGCTGGGCAGAAAGCTGGGCCGATAGTTGTGCAGAAAGCACCTCCGATAACTTCGTCAAGGCACGGTATTGAGCAGGGGTGAGATCAGCGGCCGCGGAAGTCAGCCTGGGACTGCCGGGTGGAACGGGAATACCGCTACTGGCGCTTAGTAGGCCAAGCAGCTCCAGTATTGATGTTTGCAATTCGAACTTTTGGGTTTTCTCTATCTCCGATATATTGACAGGAGATTTCTCCATCTCCGGTAACTACCCCTGTGGATCATATTGGCGGGAAGTCATGGTCAAGACATGGCCTTAACCCAAGATGAAGGTTGAGATTTTTGCCAATGCACCATGATACCAGATGATAGGGCCTTCGCTATTGAAATGCAAAGGCAAAGGGAATTTAGGGTTTGGGGATGCCGCTGTAAAGGGGTGTTTTATTATGCTTGGTTGCGGGTGTGATATGAGGAAAGTTTCGTCATGCTTGGTTTGGGCGGAGAAATTATAGAATGGTATACCATGTCAGCTAGTGATATTTTTATTGAAATATTGCCACGTATCTTTTTTTTAAAATAAAATTTAAGGGTTCGTTTGATAACCATTTCAATTTTAGTTTTTAGTTTTCATTATTTGTGCTAGATTATAGAGGAAGATGAGAGTGAGAATGGGAGTGAGGATGAGATTGAGAGAGAGAATGAGAGGGAAGGATGGGAGGGAGGAGTAACAAAGTGAAAACAAAAACTTGAAGGTGAAAACAACTTCAAATATATTTCAGTTTTTAGTTTTTGTTTTCGCTTTTGTTACTCCTCCCTCCCATCTTCCCCTCACATCTTCTGTCTCAATCCTATCTCCACTTTCATTCTCACTTCCATTCTCCCTATTTTTTCTCTATACTCTAGCACAAAAAATGAAAACTAAAAACTAAAATTGAAATGGTTATCAAACGGGCCATAAACTGTTTTTCCAACTAGATATTGGGTTTAGTTAAGTTTATCACAATCCATGGGGCCCAAAACCTTATCTCTGCATATCAAGAATTTCTTGGGGCTTTTTAGTTAAGATTGCTTTACACATCATTCTGAATGCGTTTCTTGGATCTTTTCTTGTCAAGCCCATACGTGATTGAGAGCAAAATTGGATAAGAGAACTTGGATATGGAGGTTTTGATGTATATGAAAGCAACCTAGATGAGGAGGTTGAAGTATTAGGGGGAGGTAATCAAAACAGAGAAAGGGCGCGGCGGAGGGGGATTACAAACTGCATAGAGGTGGGAGGGACGGTGAGGCGGAGGGGGACTGCGAACTGGATAGAGGTTGAAGGCTGTCTAGCTCTTTGTTTTGTTTTTTAAAATTCTGAAGGGTAAAATTGGAACCCAATGTCTAGCTGGAAAAACAATTTAAATTTTCTTTTAAAAAGTAGACATGGCAAATTCTATGTGAAAGTATCACCAGTTGAGATGGTGATACTGTATCACTTTATAATTTCTCTATTGGGAGTTGTCATCTTACTATTTTGATAAGCCAACATTTTATGGTGTTTATATCTATCATTTTTTGGTAGAGATACTCACCTAATTCTCTAGGACATAATCCCGTTTTATTTATTTATTTCGTCCCTCATCATCAATAAAATACCAATAATGCTATTTGGACATACAAGATTGACCACATTAACTGACCACCTTATGTGGGAGCTTATGTGGTTATGCCATGTCACTTAATAAATATTGCATGCAGATTCTATTTTCCCTTTTATTTATTTATCTTTTCAATCTCATGCTCAAGCCACACCCAATTGCATACCCAGTTTTTCGAGAATGAGCGATTTTATTTTAATAAGAATGAAGTATTATATATTGTCCTCTGCATGCTAAAGCATCAAGGATGATCACAGGAGGTTCCTGAAATCATGAAGATGTTGTAGGCAAAGAAACAACAAATTTAGCTAAACGATGGGCCACTTTGGTTGGCCTCACGAAAGACAAAATTAATAGAAATATCTTGTAGCTGACTCACTAACAGTCTACAATCTGAAATCAGAACACTCAAACAGAAGGATATGTCATCGTATGGAGCAGTGACTCACTAGCATACCCAGTTTTTAATTGGCCACGATTTAGCTGTGGACATTCAGAGGGCTGGACAAGAAACAAAGTGACGGAGAGAGTGTGGGGAAGAGGAGAGAGAAGCGAGAAGGGTCGGGAAGGGGGAAGATTAAAAAGATTCACAACTGCTTTAGTTTTGTAAAACGTGGCCTTCTCGTAATCATTTTTCAGTATTTAACTTGTTTACAAAGGTCTTCTCGCTTTGCAATGATGATGTCAAAATCCCTTCTCTCTTTGATAAAAATGTCATCTTCAGGCTCTAAAGAAAAATATAGGACGCATAAAAAACTCCATGCACATTAATAAAAAATGTCATATTCTGGCTCTCAGAAAAATAAAGCTTTGGGAAGAGAAGGGAGGAAAATGGAGAAAGAAACAAAGCTTTGGGAAGGAAAAATTTCCCCGTAAAGACACAATGAGAAATAATGATTTTTTTCATCTAGCAATTGCAATTTGCTTATAGAGAGATGTGAAAATATAAATGTAAGAGAGATAAAATAGAGTGGAAACTTTAATGAAAGATTATTTTCAGCACATAATTATTTTTTAAAAAGTAAAAATTAATTTGTCATGTGATATTTAATCACATCTATTCATAGTATCAAAATTGTGTCAAAGTTGTGAAAACTGTGTTAAAATTTGTGTAAAAAACAAACTGCCACAGATCCGAGCCCCTATGCCGGGAAAAAATTTGCACTATATATGTTAGGAAGATATGCAGCAAATGCCAAGCCAATATCTTGATACAAATGATTAACTATATGAAAATTGCAATAACCCTTAATCCAAAATTGACAATTATTACACAAGTAATTTCTTCCCAACTCATCATTCCTCATATAGCTGACAATTACTTAACTACATTTTAATAAATATATATACATATGCCCTAAAAAAAACACTGAGTTAGGAAGATATGCAGCAAATGCCAAGCCAATAATCTTGGTACAAACGCTTAACTCCATGAAAATTACAATAACCCATAATCCAAAATTGACAATTACATAAGTAATTTCTGCCGAACTCATCATTCATCATATAGCTTTGCATGCAACAGCTTCTTACATTACAGGTTTCCCTTTTTTATCTTCCTGGGTTTTTTCTGGTTGGCTTTTCCATGCTGTCTGGCACCTACTTCATACTATTACTGTTGGCGAGTAGAGCATATCCTATTTTATTTGGGTTTTATTTATTTTTCCTTTTGTGTAGATATTATGTAATTAGGATTCCACTTATTTCCTAATTAAACCCTACTAGGGTTTGTAACCTGTATTATAAATACCTCCTTTCGGAGAATGAAATACATCTGAAAATATTCTACCCATATTATTTGACTTGGTATCAGAGCCGACTTTCTGGTGACCTATGTGTGTTGTGCCCACTCGTGTTCTACTGTGTGCCCTAATTTCTTTAGGGTTCTTGTGCCTGCGCCTTTGTCGTGTTCCGCTGTGTGCTCTGTCGTGTTCGTGCCTCTATTTCCTGTGCTTTTGCTGTGTTCCGCTGTGTGCATCTGCCTTTACTGTGTTCGTGCCTCTATTGTCTTCGTGCATCTACCTCTACTGTGTTCGTGCCTCTACTGTGTGCCTCTACTGTCTTCGTACATCTGCCGGATTTGTGTCTGTGCTGTGTTCTGTTGTATACTCTGCGTGATTTGTTGGGTTTCTGCTACAATCATGGGTGATAATTCCATTGTTGGTGCTGCTGCTGCTTCTGCGAATTTGCGTGTTTCTGACTCTATTCCAGGTACTGGCTCTAATACTTGGATAATTGACACTGGTGCTTCTGATCATATGACTTATGATGCTAAATTTTTTGATGAGTTGTCTAGTAACACCCGTAACCTATACATAACTAGTGCTAATGGCTTGCCCTCTCCAATTATTGGCGAGGGCACCATTTCTCTCACCCCAACTTTGTCCTTGTCTCATGCGTTATTAGTTCCCAATATCCATTGTAACTTGTTATCTGTTGGTCGCTTACTTGATACACTTAATGCTTCTGCTACTTTCTATCCTACCCATTGCTCTTTTCAGGATCTTAGGACTCACGAGATGATTGGGCATGGTAAACGGATAGGGGGGTTATATTATTTGACGTTGCCTTCTGCACCAGTTCGTGATCGTGTCGTTAATACTGTTCAAAGTTGCAGTGTCAAAGACAAACAACAAATTTGGTTATGGCATCGTCGCTTGGGACACCCGTCATTTGGCTACCTTAAGCGTCTGTTTCCATCTTTATTCCGCTCCTGTGATAAGTCCAGTTTTAAGTGTGAGACATGTATTTTGGCCAAGAGCCATTGCACTGTATTTCCTTTAAGTGACAGTAAAGCTGCAAAGCCTTTTGATTTAGTGCATTCTGATGTGTGGGGTCCGGCTCGCGTTACTTCGAACGGATTTCGTTGGTTCGTCACATTTATTGATGATTGTACCCGACTTACTTGGGTTTTCTTGCTGAAAAATAAACATGATGTTGTTTCCATCCTTCCAGAGTTTTGTACTATGGTGTCTACTCAGTTTCATGCTCGGGTCAAAGTATTTCAGACAGACAACGGAGGTGAATATGTGAATAATACTTTAGCGTCTTTCTTCCGTACTCAAGGGATTATTCACCAAACGACAACCCCTTTTACTCCTCAACAAAATGGTGTGTCTGAAAATATAAATGTAAGAGAGATAAAATAGAGTGGAAACTTTAAATTAAAGATTATTTTCAGCACATAATTATTTTTTTAAAAGTAAAAATTAATTTGTCATGTGATATTTAATCACATCTATTCATAGTGTCAAAATTGTGTCGAAGTTGTGAAAACTGTGTTATAAAATTTGTGTAAAAAACAAAGTGCCACGGATCCGAGCCCCTATGCCAGGAAAAAATTAGCACTATATGTTAGGAAGATATGCAGCAAATGCCAAGCCAATAATCTTGATACAAATGATTAACTATATGAAAATTGCAATAACCCGTAATCCAAAATTGACAATTATTACACAAGTAATTTCTTCCCAACTCATCATTCGTCATATAGCTGACAATTACTTAACTACATTTTAATAAATATATATACATATGCCCTAAAAAAAACACTGAGTTAGGAAGATATCCAGCAAATGCCAAGCCAATAATTAATCTTGGTACAAACGCTTAACTCCATGAAAATTACAATAACCCATAATCCAAAATTGACAATTACACAAGTAAATTTCTGCCGAACTCATCATTCATCATATAGCTTTGCATGCAACAGCTTCTTACATCACAGGTTTCCTTTTTTTATCATCCTGGGTTTTTTCTGGTTGGCTTTTCCATGCTGTCTGGCACCTACTTCATACTATTACTACGATATCTTGGCTAGAGATTTCTCCATCTCCGGTAATTTCCCCTGGACATCATGTTGGCGCGAAGCCATCGTCAAGGCATGGCCTTGATCCGAGGTGAGACCGGCGATGGAAGGTTGAGATTTTTTTGAATACTCCGTGATACCGGATGAGGCACAGGGAATTTAGGGTTTATGGATGATATTTATGTCTCTTGTAATTATGCCATTGTTCAAAGACCCGAAACAAACTTCTCAATCAACCATTCTCAGGAGTAATTTTTGAGTGTTCCCGGTACACCACGTAGTTGGTGTATCATCCAATAGACGGAAGACATATGGAATATGTCCAATGCAGTCCGCCAATGTCATAAGAAGAAATGCAGTAAGTTGGATAATAATTCCACATGTTCTATGTTTATTGGATGGTACACTAGACACGTGGTGTACCTGGAACATTTAAAAATTTCTCCATTCTCAGACATTGAATTGGTATACCTTTGATTTGGTTTTGCTGTAATTATGTAATTGGATGCTGAAGTGATTTTGTAATTAAGTTTTTTCTTTAATTAATTGACCTTTAACAAGTAAATAAATTAAAGTCGAAAATAATTCACTTGTTATAAAAAAAAAAGAGTATTAAATTATCAAAACAAAGATATGAGTGTTCCTATTTTCACCCTCTTATTAAACCCACCTTATTTTCAAATTTTTAAAGATAAATTTACCCCTTTATAAAATGACTTCTAAGGACTTAAAGAAAAAGCCTCAACTCATGTTAATACTTTTCTGTCCTTTCATCTTCTTCTCACTGCCTCTACAAATTCAGTGATTTCCCGCTGTCAATAGTCACCAAAAAAAGAAGCCCACAATTTCATCAATTTATTTTTTCTTATCCCTTTTTTCCCCTTTTGCAAAATGAAATCCCAACTTCTAAGCTCCCTTTCTCACTTCTGAACCCTAACTTCTAGCAATTGCCCTTGTTAGGAATTTCACTTAACCCAGCCCCTCTGACATTATCAGTTGTAGGTACCCCTTCAAAAATGTTTACCAATATTTATACCCTTTTGGAACAAGAACTTCGTTTGTATTGCATTTTTTGATGAAAAAGGGGGAAAAACCCCAAAGAACAACCTACACCAGTATATCAGTAGAAACTAAACGAGTTCTAGTAACTCCTAGCAAATCATAGATGGTTTGATTTTTGGATTATAAAATAACAAAGAAAAAATTGAAAAGAAGAAGAAGTTGAAAATTACACGTTATCACTTCCGAAAAATGCAAAATAATTACCCACTAAACCTTCTTTTTCATACTTATCATGTTATTTTGTATCTTCTTGATTCTTCCATCACCGACTCCAGTACATGATGCTCTTTGTATTGTCTGAGTATGGGTAATCACATATATTACTGGAATTTTTATGCCCATAAGAAAGAAAAAAAACACAGATAAATTGTGTGGGATTTTCCCATGCTAGTGATTGGTCATGAAGATCGATGGATTAATAATTAAAGAATTTGCTTGAATTAATAGTTAAAGGGTAATTTAGGAATAATGGTGGGTGGAAAAATAGGACCAGGGTGGAAATAGTAGCACTCTATAGTATTTTCCTTTATTTTTTTCATCTAATTTTATATGCTATAAAGAAGCATATACAAGTTTTAGGCTCTACAGCTCTGGCACATTGGATCAAATTGAAAGTCAACAAATTTACTTTGCCACTAGAGACCTAAGAATATATGCAAAAATATAAATTCTTACCAGAAATCAATTATCACCAATCCATAGATTAACTAACCCTCCCATATCGTAATTCAATAAAAAATATATATTTACATATATATGAGGGTAAAAATAGCACTGAGAACTTAGGAAGATATGCAGCAAATGCAAGCCAATAATCTTGGTACATATGCTTAACTCACTCCTCGCAAGAAAATTTGCAATAACCCATAATCCAAAATTGACAACTATATAAGCAGTTTCTTCCCAACTCATCATTCGTCATATAGATGCATGAAACACCTTCTTACATTACAAGTTAAATTCCTTCCACTCATAATCCCTCCCTCCCGCCATGTTTTCGGTTTGCGGTCCTAATTGGGTGTTTTTGTGCTTGGCCCTTTCACGATGCATGGCGCCTTATACTTCAAGTTTGGCTTCTCCACTGCAAAACTCAATAATATTACGAGAAAGTAAACCCAAAGGCTATAAAAACACTTGAAGAAACGTATACAATTGAATCTCTTGATTCATGGTCATTTAAATAAATAAAAAGATTTCATTGTAAACACATTTCTTTCACCTTAGCCATGGGCAAGCACGAAGCTTACTGCTACGAGTCCCCTTACGGATCAGAAACTCCTTATCATCTTCATCCAAAGTGGTTTCTTCTTGTTTTGGCTGATTCATACTAGTCACACTCTCCACTTCTATGGGTTCATAATCCCCGAACTCACTGAGTCATAATAATCAGAAATCTTATTACAAATAAAATGTAAAATAATTCCAATGTACAAATGTAACTTTATTGATGAAAGCACAATAAACGTGAAGAAAACTTACGGCGTGAAACAGAATTCAAGTGAGAACCATTCACGGCCCTTGATATCCACAGGATGAACAGTTGAATGTATGGTTCTAATCATAGGTTTTCCTCCTTCTCCAACAGTAATTTGAAATGTGGTGATACAAAGATATTGAACCACGGGAAGTGCTTCTTCATTGGGACTGCCAGTCTTGACATGAAAAAAGTCTTTGTTACCCAAATGAACCAAATACCCTGTCTTAAGCTCATTAAATCGCACTGGCGGACGTGCAATCTTCAGGCCACGCAATACAAACAGTGGGCTTAGGGAATATGCAATGCCACCGTCTTCACCTTTGTCCATCCTTAATGAGAATGTTATAATCACTTCCTCTATAAGCGCATGCAAGGCATAGATAGTGTCGCCTACAACCACGGCCCTCCCTCGGAAAGAAGCATAAGAAGCAGAAGTCACTCGATTCCATTGGTTTCTACTCTCATGAAAAGCAACGACATATGGATTCATGTAAGAGTCCAATAATGAAAATAAAATAACGCCATAACAAACGGCATAACCAATTATTTCCGTATGGCTCCCATAGTCACGATAAAATGGAAAAGAAGTCATTCGCTCCCAAACGTCTTCATCAGGATCATATCTCTCGAAGGAGGGCTCCTTAATTGATGGTGAGGACCCTGGAAGTGCAACATAGTAAAGCTTGTCATAAGCAGATACAAGAGTTCCTGCTGGTTTAGAGGCTATGCTAGGAGGAAGAGATGAACAATATGACCCAGTCTTGGTGTCAATGCTGTATCCTAATGGCCTGCAAGATTTGGCCCCGCTAGTTTTATTATAAACTTCCTCTGGAATGATGTATAATTTGGAGCGATTGAAAATTCTTGCACCCTTGATGTGAAAACTGTCATAGTACTCTGCCACGAGTCCAACTACTGGGGGTTCATGATTGACTCCTCCATGTTTGAATGTCACTTTATAGATTGAATTTGTGTATTTTCTATCATCAAAAGACACCAATAAATATACAGATCTATCTTCCCCCTGATGTGTAGTCATCGATGCATGCTCTGGGCTGGACAGAGAGGAGAGAGATAGAATAAGTCAAATTAATCTTTTCAAAACACCTCCTACCTAGAGAGATTCAATGAATGAAGCAAGGTCAAAGCTGCACCATTTACTTTAGTAAGCATATATACATAGAGACGAATACAAACAAAACAGTAAAAATGCCAATATCTTAGAATATAATTAAAGATGCATGCTAAATTTTCCGAGAAACTAAACAAAAAGAAAATTGATCCTTTCTTTTTTGGCGAATCAAGAACATCAACAATTTTACAGAGAAACAAAGCCATAATGCACTGGCGAATCATGAAATCCACTAAGCCATAATGCACTGACCTTGGGTGAGGATTAAAGGGCTCACGGTTGGGACTGTCGTCAATCACCGTGAAATTTGGAGTCGTCGTGGATTGACTGAGGCTAGCATTACTGGAGCGTATTAGACGAAGCTCCTCCAGTATTGATTTCTGCGTATCGGCCAGTTGGAGTTGCTGGGCAGAAAGCTGGGCGGATAGCCGTGCAGAAAGCTGGGCGGAAAGCACCTCCGATAACTTCGTCAAGGCACGGTATTCAGCAGGGGTGAGATCAGCGGCCGCGGAAGGCATCGTCAGGCTGGGACTGCAGGGTTGAACGGGAATATCATTACTGCCGCTCAGTCGGCTAAGCAGCTCCAGTATTGACGTTTGCAATTCGAACTTTTGGGTTTTCTCTATCTCCGATATTTTGACCGGAGATTTCTCCATCTCCGGTAACTTCCCCTGTGGATCATATTGGCGGGAAGTCATGGTCAAGCCATGGCCTTTACCCGAGATGAGATCAGCGGCGGCGGCAGATGACTGAGAATTTTGCCAATGCACCATGATACCAGATGATAAGGGCTTCGCTATTGAAATGCAAAGGCAAAGGGAATTTAGGGTTTGGGGATGCCGCTGTAGAGGGGAGTTTTATTATGCTTGGCTGGGGGTGTGACGTGAGGAAAGTTTCGTTATGCTTGGTTGGGGCGGTGTGATTTTATTTATTTTTTTATAAGGGGGCGTTGTGATATGAGGAAAGTTTCTAACTCGTATAAAATTCTAGAGGCTGGCTGCTATTCTTTTTAATAATATTTATATAAAAAAAACACACACAACTCATAAAATATGATTTATTTATCCTATTTAGTTTCCCTTTTTTTAAAATTTGTGTTTTTGTTACCTGTTTTATCATGCAATGTTTTTTGTTACCCGTTTTATGATATTTGAGTTTGTTTCTCGTTTTATGAAATTGGGGCTTTAGTTCAACTCTATATACTCTATCCTTTGCTTTAAATATACAGATAATCTATTTGCGGTTATCCTCCTTGGATCTTTCTTTGACTCAATATCTCTTTTTGCTTCGCTCTTCTTAATCAAAGGTGGCTGCCGCGGATCTCTCTTTGACTGCATATCGGTTTTGCTTCATTGTCCAAGATAATCAAAGGTTACATTATGCTCTCTTATTTATAATCTAGTTTTTGTTATATTTTCTTTTGAACATTTGAGTAGTTTTTGTTCTGGCTTTTGAAACATTGATTGACCGACGATACATCTTTATCTGTTTTCTTTTGAAGTATGAGTAGTTTTTGTCTTTTGAACATTGATTGACCAACAATACTTGTTTATCAAACCAATAATATATTGAGTCTCAAATAACTTAGCTCATGTCAAGTCATTAAATTTAAACTATTTAAATTCCCACATAATTAATTTAATTTTTTAAATTTATATCTATCTATATTTTCGAAATCTCCACAGTTGTCCTTGTTAATGAATATACTGAAACAGAAGATATTTCATCAAATAGGGATAAAATAGAACATTCACAATTTATTTAAATAAGAAAAATAAAATAAAGAGCACTTGCTGCAATTGGCCATGCAACTAGGAGACGTTTTCCAATAAACATATGCCTTCATAATCCTTACTCCGACAAGGAAATTTGAAACCATAGATTCTTTGTTTGATTCATGAGGGACAAAGTTTTTTTTTTTTTTTTTGTGTGCTCAAGCTTGGAGATCTCTCATGGCCTTAAGGCTTCTAATGAGTCGTTCATTTGGGTAGTTTTATCTGTTTTTGTGTCTGTTGTTTCGGGTCTGGTACAGTAAGCTGTTGTGGGGCTCCTCGTTGCTTGTCCAGATTGACTGACTGTTGTCTTTTATTTTCTCAGTTTCACTTGTTGCCCAGTTTCCTCTAACTTATTCGAATTTTTGTGGATTTTTTATTTTTATTTTTTTAGAATTCTTTGAATTGGAGCGTCTGCCAAATTGATGTATGGTGTTAAATTTTCTGCATATCTACTTACAAATTTGGTTGCCGAAGAATGGCCTTTTCCTTTTGGTAATTTGGACTTGCAAATTATTGTATTCGTTTTTATTTTGTTGGAAAATTATTATATTGTTAAAACGAGTCTTTTTTTGTTATTGACATTTTATGTTTCTAATATAATTAGAGATTTTTAGCGGTAATAAATTTAATTTGCTTTTAAACGGCATGCAAAATTCTTAGAATAATAATTTGAAAATTTACTTTCATGTGCTTAGGGTTCTTTTTTCTCTAATATTTGGGGTCCTGATTCTAATTCTAATATTTCCAGGAAATGGAAATTCAAATTCAGTTTTTCCAGTACATCAATGAACAATATTTCGATAGTGATGATTCAAGTGACATGGTTAAGGGTGCACATGTGTGCTTTTATAAACTTTCCAGTAACTATTCAAGGAATGGTGAGCTTATATTTAAGAGGAACGGTAAAGCGAGAGATGTTTCTTTCTTGAATATCGGTGATGGGGATGAACAAGAGCAAATATCTGAGCAAATTTTTCATTTAACCTCAATGGTATCCGACAGAGTACTTCTCCGTCCATGGATGGTTGCATATTGCAAACATAATAAGGAGGGTACGAGCGGATGGTGGACTCTTTGTTATGATAGATTTGACATTTCACTTTCTGATTGGAAAGATAAGGTAAATTCAAAAAGCCTCTCTGATCCAAACAAGGTAGATTCGAAGATTGGGTTTCGCTGCCTTTGTGATTACTGGTGTCGTACAATACGGTGACTGTAATAACAATTTGTGTTTTTGATATATATATTAATTTGTGTTATGGTTAACTTATGTATTTCATGATTTGACAGACAATTAATTAAAGCGATCTCTCACATTCATGATGAGGGGATTTTCCATGGTTCCTTGCGGGCAATGACGAGTTATGTTTTTGTGGGTGATACACTCAAGATAATGAACATAGGAGGAGGACGTATTGAAGGAGACAAGGTTGCTTTCCAAGACTTCAAGGATTTAAGTTGGATGCTGCAATCTCTATTTCGACCGGTTTTGAGTTCCGGTACTGGATGGCCGGAACTTACTAGTTTTCTTTGTTGTTTTAACACTAAAGTACAAGAGTAAGTACTTTTGAATTTTTTTAATTCTTAATTTTTGTGAAATATGGTATGTTATTACATGTGTTTATGAATTTTGTTTTTTGCTCTTTTCAGCTACAAAAAGTATGTTAAGATGCTAAAACACCCATTTTTTATGGCTCCTGATCGGAGGATAAAGTGCTTTGGTGAACTCCATCATAAACTTAAAACCACGCATAAAAAATTGCGCTCTGACTTGAACTCAAAAAAATTTGGTGAGTTCTTCGATTGGAACACAACGGCAGCCATTAATTCTTTGGAATCGTTTTTCATTAAAGTTTTTAATTATGAGCGAGCTACACCATATAAAGGTCGGCCGTCAGACCTTCTAAAGTTCCTGCGAAATGTCTATGAGCATTTTACGGATAGTTCAACAGTGGACAATGAGGAAGTGGAGGAAGTGGACATTGAGGAAGTGGACATTGAGGAAGTGGACGCTGCTGTTAGAAGGCATTGGGAGGGTTTTTTGGATCGCGTTCACGTCCTGTTCTCAACATCTTGTTATTAATGTTGATTGTTTGCGTTTGTTTATCTTGGTTTAGGTTATATATTACAGATAATGATTTTCTGTTTAAAAGATAATGACTTTATGTTGGATTGGATTTTCTTAATGTATTACCTTTAAAAGGCTACTTTCAGCTTAATAATTCATATAGTTTTTTAGCATTTTGCCGTTGGGTTTCTCCGTCTCTCTTATGATTTACTACTACTATGACGTAGGCCTTGTACGGTTACTTAACAAAAATATTGCCTTTGGGTTTTATTTGACATAGTTTTCTGAGCATTACCTACTTCCGTCAACCAAGCTCAAGGGGAATAGAATCGTAGATGATGATGAGTGATGATGGAAGCTAATTTAATTTGGGGTGCGCAGTTGGTGCCAAAGGTGAAGAATTTCTTGTGGAGAATTGTCAAGGGCTGTTTACCCACGACACGAGGCATGCATGCCAGCTTAATTAATTATGTTCTCAAGTTAAAATATGAAATGAATACAATACATTACATGTATGTGGACAATGGTGGACCTACAGAGGCGCAAGGAGGTGCAGTTGCACCTCCCCTTGCCGGAAAATCATGTGGTGAGGCTGGAGTATGCACCTCTATTGGTCCCAAGGTTCTGCATCTGAGGTGTGTTGCAAGGGTTTCAAAACAAGGAAGATGACTTGGGTTTTTTTGTTTTCAATTTTTTGCAACACAAACAACGTCGTCTTTGTTATCCTCCAGCTCAAAAGACATTTAATGAAACGGGGAGTATTGATTGATGCAATTTTGACTTTTGACAAATTACCACTTTAACCATCTTATTATCCTCTAGCTCAGAAAACATTTTAATTAAGTGCTCAGATTAGGATTCCCTTCCATCTAGAAAACCCACAACCCAAAATCACTTCCCAAATCTCTTGAAGATTTCTCTAGTGCAAATTTAAGTGCTCATGCGTTAGTCTTGAAGATATGTTTTATGAGGTAATATTTCTTGTGGCTTTTACAGGTTATTATTTCTCACTTTTATATTTTGGGATTGCTTATTCTGCTTAGATGAATAAGTACTTATATTTAATTACATTATACTTATATTTCTCATTATTATTTCTCACTTTTATATTTTGTGATTTTCTTGTCAAAACAATTGATGTCTCAAAAAGCATACTCCTCACAGTTTACAATTTTGGCTATTGCCCACTATGTATTCGACTTAATGTCTCAAAGAGGTTTCCATGTTTTGTTTGTATTGCTATTTTTTCATCAATTATGAATGCCATTAGTATTGTTTAAATTCTATAGATATTTGGTTGTCTAAATTTTGTTTTCGAATTTTTAGTTTTTTAAATATTGCACATTCTTTGAAAAATTTCTGAGTCTGCCATTGTATGTGGATGACCACCATTATATCCATTACCTTTACCTTTTGATATATTGTAATATATATAATTAGTAGCCTTTAATTCATAATTTGTGGGTTACCTTCCTATCATTGTAAGTCTATAAATCACGACACAAGCAGCTGGAGGCCCTGGATCTACCAAGTAAACGCAACCATCGAGATCATGACACAAGTTATGCTCAAGCTAAGGGTGTGATTCTTGGGAGCTCAAGTGATGAGCCCTAAGAAACTGTGCGTGAAAATCCAAGTGAAGATATCCAGAGGGCCAAACTAAAGGCTCCTATTGTGGAATCAGGAAGCGCACCCTAATTTTTTTTTTTTTTTTTATATAAATATTTTTTAAATTTAATGTAATCTCATGTTTCCTCTTTTTCATTTTTTTTAATGTTCCCCCTTTTTAAATTGGAAATTAGGAATGAGTAAACATGTTATCAACCAGGTAACCTGTTTAATAACCTATTTAAGACGACTCGAACCCGACATGATACGTTTATTAAATGAGTTGGGTTCGGGTTGAGTATTTTTGACACGTTTATTATCTCGACACGACACGAACTCGACACGACACAACCCATTGCCATGCCTACCTCCAAGGCAAGGCTACCTGAATAAAAGAATGAGGTCATGTTCTCCCTCAAAGACCAGTTGTTGTCTAGCCTTATCCTTTCCGTGGGCTGATAAAAAGAAAAGTCGTTGTGTGTGTTAAACGGTGGGCCAATATTTAATTGTAGGTATTTTTTTTTATATCTTTAAGATTAAGTTGGAAAATCAACCCTAGGCCAGAGCCTAGCTGAGCCCCTTCTGCCCAGGGACGGATCCACAGAGGAGTAAGTGTGGTCAAGTGACCCTTGCAACTCTGGAATTTTCCATTAGAGGGGAGAAAGTTGACCCCTGCAAACTGCTCGACGAAAGTCCCCAAAGAGCAGCACTCTTCTCCCCAGCGCACAACGCTCTTATCGACCTCACAATCTGATGCTCGTTGGGCAGCTAAGAAGAGACGCCTCAGAGATAAAGTCCACAAAATATAATGGCAAACTTCACCTTCACTGCCTTGGTTCTTTTGCTTTCAGTTTCGTCAATTCTTCATTATTTTTCAATGTAGTTTGATGGCTATCTGTGATTTGCTCACTAATATGAGATTTCAGTTTAGCTTAATAGAAGAACAAAAACGGTTTCTTTTTATTTTAACTTTGAAAAAGTATGGATATTTGACATAAGTGAAGATGACTGCTTGGTGGGACTGATATTTGATGCTTCATTTTGTATTTGGTTGATTAAATATTGATGGAAATATAAATTTAAGATCTTGAAGTATTGGACTTGGGGGAAATTAAGGCATTCCCAGCTATTTGGTTTGCCTTGGCTGACATAGATTTCTTAAGAAAACAAAACAACAGAGAGGCTCAATTAGTTTTTTTATATGAATTTTCGATTAGCTTTTCTCCATTAATGGTTGAGTGATAGCTTAGAGCATCTCCAGCAGACTCCCTATCCTCTCATCCCTAGCTACTTTGGCTAAAAAGAAGGAAAATCCTCCTTCCGGCAGACTCCCTACTTGTTTATATTGAGAAAGATGAGTTCGCTTGTATTAATAATGAAACTATAATGGGACATCTTCAGAAAATGAAAACTCATGGTGGACAATTGTAATGTGGTTTTTTCTATTAATTATCGTTTCATTTTTATGGGTTTATTTTTTTTGTAGAAATTTTTTACCGTGTTAAATGTTGACCCCTGCAAGGAAAATTCATGGATCCGTCCCTGGTTCTGCCATTGGGACCCATAAAAAACTTCATGCATATTAATAAATAAAAAAATGTCGTATTCACGCTCTAAGAAAAATAATAGGATCCATAAAAAGCTTCATACACATTCATAAAAAAGTGTCATCTTCAGGATCAAAAGTTTGTTCTACTTTCTTGTTTTCAGTTTGTGTTAATTTTTTTTGGTAGGTAGTTCCAAGTTTGACTTGGAGATGAAGATAAGGAATAGAAGGGAGGAAAATGGAGAAAGAAACAATGCTTTGGGAAGGAAAAATTTACCCCTAAAGACACAACGAGAAATAATGATTTTTTTCATCTAGCAATTGCAGAGAGAGAAAATATAAATAGAGTGGAAATTTTAATTAAAGATTATTTTCAGTACATAATGATTTTAAAAAAATAAAACATTAATTTGTCATGTGATATTTAATCACATCTATTCGTTGTGTCAAAACTGTACTAAAATTTGTGTAAAAAACGTAGTTTTCACGGCTCCGCGCTCGTGTGCCGGGAAAAAGCTGGCACTGAGTTAGGAAGATATGCAGCAAATGCCAAGCCATAATCCAAAATTGACAATTACATAAGTAATTTATGCGGAACTCATCATTCGTCATACAGCTCTGCATGCAACAGCTTCTTACATTACAGGTTTTCTTTTTCTTATCTTCCTGGGCTTTTTCTTGTTGGTTTTTTCATGCTGCCTGGCACCTGCTCATGCTACATGGCGGTTACTCCAGCTTGGCTTCTTTCTTGGCCTCTTTCTGCAAAACCAAATAATTATTTCGAGAAACTAGACTCAAAGACTAAAAAACACTTATAGACATCAAACAATTGACTCTCTTTGATTTAATGTTATTAAATAAATAGAAAGATTTCATTGTAAACACATTTCTTTCACCTTTGACACCGGCGAGCAAGAAACTCGCTACGAGCCACCTCCCACATCAAAACATTCTCATCCTGAGTTGTTTCATGTTCATTCAGAGTGATTTCTTCTTGTTTTGGCTGATTCATACTAGTCATAATGTCCCCTTCTATGGGTTCATGATCCCCGCACTCACTGAGTAATGAGAAACCTTATTACATACAAAAGGTAATATAATTCCAACGTACAAACACAATTATAATAATGTAAACAGAAGAAACGTGAAGGAAACTTACGGCGTGAAGCAGAACTCAAGGAAGAACCAATCACGGCCCTTGATATTCACAGGATGAATAGTTGACTGTATGGTCTTGATCATGGGTCTTCCTCCTTCTCCAACAACAATTTGAAATGTGGTGATACAAAGATATTGTACTTCAGGACGTGGTTCGCTATCGGGACTGCCAGTCATGACATGAAAAAAGTCATGGTTACCCAAATGAACTAAATACCCTGTCTTAAGCTCACAAAATGGCACTGGCGGACACACGATTTCCAAGCCACGCAATGTAAACAGTGGGCTTAGGGAATATGTAATGCAACCATGTTCATCTTTGTCCATCTTGAAGGAGAATGCTATAATCTGCTCCACCATAAGCGCATGTACGGCATAGATAGTGTCACCTACAACTATGGCCCTCCCTCGAAAAGGAGCATAAGATGCAGAAGTCACTTGACTCCATTGGTTTATACTCTCATGAAAGGCAACAACATTGGAATTCAGGTCGGAGTCCCACAATGAAAACAAAATAACGCCATAACAAACGGCATAACCAATTATTTCCATACAGGTCCCATCATCATGATAAAATGGAAAAGAAGGCATTCGCTCCCAAAGGTTTTGAGCAGGATCGTATCTCTCGAAGGAGGGCTCCTTAATTGGTGGTAAGCACACTGGAGATGCAATATAGTAAAGCTTGTCATACGCAGATACAAGAGTTGCTAGTGGTTTAGATGTTATGTTAGGAGGAAGAGATGAATGATATGACCACTTCTTCGTTTCAATACTATATCCTGATGGCACCCGCTTTAAAGGGTCATTATAACCGTTTTGTAGAAGGATGTATAATTCGGAGCGGTTGGAAATCCTGGCACCCTGAATGTAAAAACCGTCATAAAACTCTTGGTCAAGTTCAACTACTGGGGGTTCATGGGTGACTCCTCCATGTTTGAATGTAACTTGATAGATTGAATCAGTGTATCGGCTATCATAAAAAGACACCAATAAATATACAGATCTATCTTCCCCCGATGCATCCTCCACCATAGAAAAGCTGGACAAAAAAGAGAGAGATATATAGAACAAGTCAAGTTAATATTTTCGAACACCAACCAACCTAGAGAGATTTAATGAATGAGGCAAGGTCAAAGCTGCGCTATCTACTTTAGTAAGCATATATGCATAGAAACAAATACAAACAAAACAGTAAAACTGGCAATATATAAAAATAAATTTCTCCATTTTCCTACAAACTGAGTATGGAAGTGCAGGAGTAGATCATCATCATTAAATATTACAGAGTAATAGATCGATCATAGTTAAATGGAAAGTTCAATTCAATTTATAGAATATATGTATGCATGATCAGAATTGTAAAATATAACATCCGATTCCTCAGAAAATATAACACAGTTTTTGCAAGAAAACGCCTCCAGAAAAATAGATAAAGGCCGAGCTGGAAATCCAATTCAAATTCAAGAATACGTAACACATGTGAACTGACTGATAACAAAGAGATACAAAACCTCCTAGCATCAAAATAGCCACACACAAAAATAGTCCAAGCAAGAATCTTTGAATATAATTAAAGATGAATGCAAAAATTAAGAAGATAAGATGAAATCCACTAAGCCATGATGCGCTGACCTTGGGTAAGGATTGTTGAGAATTAATGACTAACTCACTGCCCTTTTAAGATCTTGTTGTTGATGGACTTTGGACAAAGAACTCAATGATGGATGAGTCTTACACACACACACAGAAATTAACCAAGCACAAATGACACAAGTGTTTATAGAGGTTCAGCAAATTGCCTACATCCTCTTTGGTGATCACCTTGAGAAATTTCACTAATGAAGATAGGTTACAACTTTGGTTTACAAAGGAAACCCCCTTAGAACACTACCCTCACAATCTGTTTCTCTCACACCCTTGCTCAACACCTTGATACACTTAGAGAACTCTCTTGCTCTCACCTTGGTTTTTTTGAACAAAGCTCTCTAAAGAAACTCTAACTTGTTTCCAGCTTTTGCCACTACATTTGTTCAACATTCTTTCTCCCTTGTGTTATCTTACTTCATCCCATTACCTACACAGGCCAATAGACAAGAGATAGGATATCTGATTGTCCTCCACGTTCTTTCCTTTTAGTCACCACTTAGACTAAGGGTCAGATTAGGTAGGTAATACAATCCCACTCAGCCACCTCCATTAAACCAGAAAATGGAGAGGAGATTAATCAAAATAGGATAACCAATTAGCCATGAGTGCTCTCCCAACTATCCAGCAGGTAGTCAACCCTCTTTTACCTCAGAAGTGATCCATTAAGAACCTGCAAACTCGTGGAAAGCGATAGCCATTGAAAAGACAGTTGAAAATACGTAAGCAAAGCATCACAGCACGACTGGAGCGACCGGTCGTCAGGAATGGGCGACCGGTCGCCAGAATTTTTCCCTCCAGACTTTGAATCTGCTTCTAAGAGACCGGTCGCAAATGTCCAGCGACCGGTCGCTCGTGTGCCTGCGACCGGTCGCAAAGAACTAGCGACCGGTCGCTCTTCAGTTTTGCTTCCAGACTTCGAATCTGCTTCAAAACGACCGGTCGCAAATGTCCAGCGACCGGTCGCTTTTAGGCAGATTCAAAATCATCCTTTGAGCGCCAAAAAACTTTGTATCCTTTTAGGTGAGCCATTTTTTCCAACAAGGATTAAAGGGCTCACGGTCGGGAACAGTGAAATTTGGAGTCTTCTTCCTTTCGGATTGAAAGTTGATAGCATTACTGGCGCGTATAAGGCGAAGCTCCTTCAGTATTGATTTCTGCGAATCGAGCTGGGCGGATAGCTGGGCAGATAGCTGTGCAGAAAGCTGGGCGGAAAGCACCTCCGATAACTTCGTCAAGGCACGGTATTCAGCAGTGGTGAGTTCAGCGGCGGAAGAGGCCATCGTAAGCCGGGGACTGCCGGGTTGAACGGGAATACCACTACTGGCGCGAAGTGGCTCTAATATTGATGTTTGCAATTCGAACTTTTGGGTTTTCTCTATTACATTGCCCAGAGATTCCTCCATATCCTGTAACTTCCCCTGGGGATCATCTTGGCTGGAGGTGAGATCAGCGGAGGCGGCGGAAGGTTGAGATTTTTGCGGATCCCCCATGATACCAGATGATAGGGCCTTCGCTATTGAGAATGCAAATTGAGGCACAAGGAATTTAGGGTTTGGGGATGCCGCTGTAGAGGGGAGTTTTATTATGCATGGTTGAGGGTGTGATATCAGGAAAGTTTCGTTATGCTTGGTTGGGGGTGTGATATGAGGAAAGTTTCCAACTAGTGTAAAAATTCTAGAGGCTGTTATTCTTTTTTCTTTTCTTTTTGTAATAATATAAAATAACTAGTTATTTATTAAACCACACAACTCATAAAATATCCCTTTCAAATTTCGTGTTTTTTACCTATTTTATCATGTAATGTTTTTGGTTACCTGTTTCATCATGCAATGTTTCTTGTTATCCGTTGTTAGCAACCTTCTCTTTTGGACATTCTCTCTTTCCCTTAGGACATGTGACACTTTTTTTATTCTTAAAATAAAATCATTAATACATAAAACAATTTAGCTTTTATTTTTCAAATTTACCCATATTAAATATGGGCCATTAAATATTACCAAATGCTTTTGAATTGCTACCCAAAGAGTACACCTTTCTCAATTTCCAGATGGCTGGCATAGTTGGCAACTAGAAGAGTGTACAAGGTGCCTTTTCGGACTCCATACGTTGACAACAAAGATGCCTTCGACATCCTTGCATCTCTAGGTTATTTTGACGTGTAAGGGAGCTGGGAAGAGGAAAAGTCATAATTTGTTAATGTGTTTATTAATGAAGGGTAAACTTGAAAAATAAAAACTGTTTGTTGTATTAATGACATTATTTTAAGGGTAAAAAAAGTGTCACATGCTGTCATGAGGAAAAGGGAGAATGCCCAAAAAAGAAGGTTGCTAGCATTCCCCTTATTCGGGTTTATTACTCATTTTTATGATATTATGCATTCTCCACAATAATTAAAGATTAACTTCCCCTAAATTTGAGGATATGTGAGATCCTCTTTAATAAAAGCCCTTGGATTAATCCAACTACACACATAATTATTCAGTCCCGCTAAATATGGGGACTTGTGAGGTCCTCTTTAATAAAAGCCCTTTGATTAATCCAACGGCACATATAATTTGTACTCTCAACCCTCACTCATGTTATCTGTTTTACTCAAATAAATCATTTAATTTAACCAGCCAAAAAAAAAAAAAAAAAAGATTTAGGGGTGCATAGACAAAAACAAAACTTAACCAGCCAAATTAATCCTTAGCTAAAGATAACCTAATTAACAAAATTTCTAACTATTTCGCTTGACAAAAACAAAAGCTTATGAAAGAAAAACAGAAAGTTTGCATAGACAGAGGTGAACTGTTGACAATATAAAAAGAAGATTAATCTGTATATATCAAAGCGTAATCTGTATATACCATATTCGAATAATTTTGTTCATAATCTATCCTTAAACTGTATTTAGAGAAAAGTTCATATGGTGATTCGGCTTTCTCTACTTAAAAACTTTGGCTAACTATTTAAAAATCTGGGTCGTGCAAGTCTTTTTTCCTTAATTTATTTGCATCAAATCATCTGAAATGAGACCATGATGTGAAAAAAAAAAAATTGTGCAAAGAAGAAACAAGATCTATTATGAAAAATTAATGTCCATTTATCCGCAGTACAAAGAATCTCAATTCATTTTGACATTTGAATTTTTTTGATTCTGTCAACAAATTTTGGTAACTTTAAAATATCTTCTAATATACATGTCACACCCCAAAATATTTTTTTTTTGGAAGTGTGAGGTAAAAGGAAAAACTAAAACTAAAAATTTAAATATCAAGAAACATGAAGATTGAACATAACCTTTTATTTAAGTCAAAGTAATTTACATTGTAATTTTACAGGCAAAATAACAAGAAAGTAACAAACTTTCAACAAAACATTCAAAACTATCCACAACCGGTTCTTCTTGTTTCCTCGGCAAAACTAAACTTCATATTCAAAGCCTGCAATAGATTCAATAAGGGGTGAGCATTACATGCTCAGTAGGGGTCTTATGTCTTTTGTGATTAATCTATATATATAAAGCAAAAGACAGAGAATGGTGAAACATTCTAAATACCAGAAAATGCCCTTGGTTAATGCAAACATTAAGAATTGAAATTATTAATTAAGTGAGGATAATATGGTAAATTTACACTTTTTCATATTAAAAAAAATTTAAAATTAAAAGAAAAATCAGATAATGGATCCTCTTTTTATGGAACACAACTACCCATTATCTTTTTTAATTCTAAAATAAATTTAATTTTATCTTTTAAAAAGCCTCTCGCAGGCGCGGAAGCGCATGCAGAGAGGCTAGTGAGATTTATAATGTACAATTTATGCAATGCATGAATGAACTTCATTTCTACCCAACCCGTTAATCTATATAATAGGGTAAGCAAATCTGCATGTCCCATACCATGCATTTTATCACTGTGATTCCGAATGCCTCATTATATAAACTAACACCCATTTCAATCATCCCATTATTCCCCTTTTGCTAGTCATCTTGTCTACACCATTGATCTCCAAGCCCAAATCACCCAATCGACAATTATACAGCCGATTTCCTAATCTACTGTGCACACGGGCTCGCCTGAACTTGGTCCCTACAATGATTAGACTCAACTACACAAAAGATTCTTCCCATTATCCTCTTTTCCATAATTTCTTTATCAACCCAAAAATTCCAACCACCACCAACAACATATGAATATGTCAATGTTAATCAAATTATAATGGTAATTAACAACACGTATACATCCAATATCAAGGATAACAATCAAATAATATAACCAAGCATAATATAGGATTTACAATAATAATCAAATAATATTACCAAGCATAATATAGTATTTACAATATTTAATTAAATCAATGTATGCAAAACCACCCCAAGAAAAACCCCTACCTCAAATCCAAAGCTATTGTATAGCTCCCAATTGTAAGTTCAAATACTTTGAGCTTCTTCAAAACCTCACCACACTTAATTCTCTTATTTTCTTTTGTCTACGATTTCTTTAGGAAACTACTATAACTTGAAGAACTTATGATTCAATAACTATTAGTTAGAGCTATTTATAGTAGGTTAGAGTCGGTAAAGAAAATATGGATGAAGCTTAACATTATGCCACCTAACTAACCTAGGGATTTCTAGACTAGATCCTAGGATTTATAGACTACATGGGTGCAGTGGCGGAGCCAGGCATTTCAGTAAGAGGGGGCACCCTTAAAAATTCAACCGCTTTCTTTTATGACAAATCAACCTAGTTCTTAAGAAATCCCTAATTTTATCGCTTTTCTCTATTTTTTTTTCTTTACTTTTTGTATGAACAATCTATCACAATATATTCAATTCAAAAGAAATTTAGATATAAAAAAGAAAAAGAAACAAAGAAAATAGTGGCCATTAAAGAATTTGTGAGGAATTTTATAATATTTGTACAATATACTAATATAAAATTGTATGTATAACAATATTTGAGAGGGGGCCAGTGCCCACCCTGGGCATGCACTGGCTCCGCCACTGCATGGGTGGCTTGAAGGTAAAACTGCCACCCCATTTAGTCTTAGGTGCTGGCTTCCGAAGAGTGCTTAGTAAGCACTTTCCAATTACATTTATATATACAAGACTACCTATTATTCTTACACCTCATGCTAATATTCACCACCTCATGCTTATTGTGGTTTTTGAGGACTCTGAAAAGCAACACGTCAAACTTAGGAGAAACCTTAGTAAGTAATAAAAAGCTTTTCTAAAAGCTTCTGTATAAATATTAAATAAGATTGAAGTGAATTGGCATAGTTAAAACCATATAATAGGTTTGATAGGTTATAGCAAAAACTTTCACGTGGCTTGCCATGCAACTCATACATATATATAGTATTAAAACTATTAATTTTAAATATTTAATTTCCATGAAATATTAGTATACATATTTTAAAAAATATGGGGTTTCACAATACAATATCAACTAGTCTTTCCATACGGAGAAAAAACTTAGGGGGGTGTATCCAATTTAAACTTTTAACGACTTTTATAGGGTTTAAAAGTCTAGAGGTATTCAATTTAGACTTTTAAAGAGTATATAAAAGTCTAGTGGTATTCAATTGTGACTTTTAAAGAGTATTTAAAAGTTTGGTGGTATCCAGTTATGACTTTTTAAAAGTATTTAAAAGTTTGGTGGTATTCAAAAAGTTAATGACTTTTAAAAAGCTTATTAAATGAATGACTTTTCCATACTTTCAAGGCTAATTGTTAAAAGCAAAAGTCTTGCCAATTTACTAGTGACTTTTATCAACTCTATGAAAGTATTTAAGAATTTGTCAACTCTATGAAAGTCACTCACTTAAAAATAGTCTCTATAAGTATGAATTGGATACACCCCCCGTTGCAATGGGAATAACACTATTTTGCTATCGTTGTCGAATAATACTATGTCATGTGGAAGTGTTGTCACTCGTGTAAAAACATTATTGATTGGGGATACCAAAATAGTGTTATATATTCTTATTTCATGGAAGTCTTTCTCATCTACACGAGCTTTTGTCAAATTTTGAGCCTTAAATTTCTATCTATTTGATATGCAAAATAACGAATTTTCTACAAATCTTCTAGATC
This sequence comes from Prunus avium, assembly GCF_965620075.1. Lineage (NCBI taxonomy): Eukaryota > Viridiplantae > Streptophyta > Magnoliopsida > Rosales > Rosaceae > Prunus > Prunus avium. The sequence continues at coordinate 27,920,415 of NC_142288.1, read as the reverse complement.
ACGTATTTTGGTAAGAAATTGACAAAAGTTATTGCAATTTTTGGTACAAATAGATTATAGTGGACCCTAATATTTTGCTATGTAATTGGTAAGTAGACCTTTTCTGATTGTTTCTGATTGAGGGTGTAATTATTGCATCGTTCAAAGACCCGAAAACAAAGTTTTCAATCAACCATTCTCAGACATTGAATTAGTATACATTTACTTTGATTTTGCTGTAGTTATGGAATTGGATGCTTAATTAGTACTAGCCTGTTCGCATGTGCTTCCGCACTTGCGAGAGCCTTTTAAAAAAATTAAATTAAATTTATTTTAGAATTAAAAAAAGATAATGGGTAGTTGTATTCCATAAAAATAGGATCAATTATCTGATTTTTCTTTTAATTTTAATTTTTTTAATATGAAAAAGTGTGAATTTACTATATTATCTTCATTTAATTAATAATTTCAATTCTTAATGTTTGCATTAACCAATGGCATAATTTTCTGGTATTTTGAATATTTTACCATTGTCTGCCTTTTGCTCTATATATATAGATACATAGTTTTTTCTTGGATGACCTTTAGTTATGTTCCTATATGAATCAGGCACAAGACATTGAACAACTAGTACTGTTATTGATCTCTTTAGCCCAAAACACTAGACAAGACGACGACCCCATTCTCCCCATTCTCTTCCCAACACCGGGTACGTACGTAGGTCAAACTCTTCCCAATACATCAGTTTGAACGGTTCTTTCTTATTCAAATTGGTTTCAGTTGTGTTTTGTATTTGAGTTTTAAACTCCCCACAATTTGCTCATGCTGTTAGCTTGTTTATAGGAGCATAACTCTACATTTGATTTGTAATCATCATTTTCTATATTCTAGTTGGCTGCTGCAAGTTCTGAGTTTGAAGGAGGTTGTACTGAGAGAGTGAGCTAGAGTATGACAGATGGATTTAGATTTAGCAATGTTCCAGACGAAGTTGCCCATCGTATTCTTTCCTTCCTCGCCATAACAGACCTCACTCGTTTCGGCTGCGTGTCGAAAAGATGCAGAGAGCTTCCTCTCTCAGCTCCATCATTGGATTTTGATCTATCTGCCAGTGACTACACTTTTGCATCCACTTGCGAAAAGCGGATACAGTTGTTGAATTATTTGGACAGTTTCTTGAGCCGTCATGGGGATAATACAGCTCTTTCGAGTTCGTTTGGAGTGTCATTGCGTGGAGAAGAAGATCAAATGGATAGTTGATAAGACACGAAGCTTTCGCGTTCGTAGAGAAGCATGCGAGTGTAGGAAGGAATATTCTCGGATTGTGAGATGGGTGGAAATTGCAGTAAGGAGAGGGGTTGAAGTGCTTCATCTTGAAATCTTTATAGATGAAAAGCAATGTGGCCAGGATCCCTTGGTACCGTCTTGCGTCTTTCTACGTGGATCTTTGAAGACTCTAGAGTTGGACTTTGGCATGAATTATCCCAAAGTTCTTAAGAAGCCCTCCTCCTCCAGTTTTTCCTCCAATCTCCAACGCCTGGACTTGCGAAACGTTGAGATACACGAAGGGTTTTTCGAATGGATGTCTTCATCCTGCAAATGCCTGAAGGAATTAAGTCTTGATAACTGCAGGGCAGAAAGTATCACCATCCAGAGCTCCTCCTTGGAATCATTTAGGTACATATACGACGATGATGACCTCTCCGAATTCGACATTATTGCTCCAAATCTCAAGTGTGTGGCATGGAAGGCCAATATGTTTGTGTTCCAAAATGTGGAGAAATGTACTCGCTTAGAAAAAGTTGAGCTGCTTCTGCAACCTCAGAAACATGATGCTCTGGTCTTGTTTGAAGTTCTTCGAGGTATAAGCACGGTTAAACATCTTACTCTAAACCACGAGACTGTTGGGAAAATGGCTCACCTAAGGATACAAGGTTGGTTTTGGCGCTGAAAGGAAGATTTTGAATCTGCCTAAAAGCGACCGGTCGCTAGGCATTTGCGACCGGTCGTTTTGAAGCAGGTTCGAAGTCTGGAGCAACATCAACGAGCGACCGGTCGCCAGTTCTTTGCGACCGGTCGCAGGAAGCTAGCGACCGGTCGCTTAGCATTTGCGACCGGTCGTTTAGAAGCAGATTCAAGGTCTGGAGGAAAAACCAAAAGCGACCGGTCGCCCGTTCCTGGCGACCGGTCGTCCCAGTCGTGCTGTGACGATTTCTTACGCGTTTTCAACAGTGTTTTCAATGGCTATCGCTTTCCACAAGATTTCAGAGGCTTAGTGGGTCACTTCTGAGTTAAATGAACGTTGACTACCTGCTGGATAGTTGGGAGAGCACTCATGGCTAATTGGTTATCTTATTTCAAAGATATCACTCTCCATTTTCTGGTGTAAGTGGGAGGTGGCTGAGTTGGATTCTATTTACCTACTTGATCTGACATTTAGTCTAAGTGGTGACTAAAGGGAAGAACGTGGAGGACAAGCTGATATCTTATCTCTTGTCTATTGGCTTGTGTAGGAAATGGGGTGAAGTAAGATAACACAAGAGGAGAAAACAAGTTGAATAATTGTAAGTGGAAGAAGCTGGTATTCCATGTTGAGTTAGAGCTGAAGTTTTAGTTGTGTGTTGAGAAAAACTAAGGGGAGAGAAAGAGAGTTCTCTAAGTGTATCAAGGTGTTGAGCAAGGGTGTGAGAGAAACAGATTATGAGGGTAGTGTTCTAAGGGGGTTTCCTTTGTAAACCAAAGTTGTAACCTATCTTCATTAGTGAAATTTCTCAAGGTGATCACCAAAGAGGATGTAGGCAATTTGCTGAACCTCTATAAACACTTGTGTCATTTGTGCTTGGTTAATTTCTGTGTGTGTGTGTAAGACTCATCCATCATTGAGTTCTTTGTCCAAAGTCCATCAACAACAAGATCTTAAAAGGGCAGTGAGTTAGTCATTCTAATTCACAACAAGTGGTATCAGAGCTGTGTTTGGCAGCTGGAGCTAGTTCTTCTCTTGGAGTGCTAGTGTGTTGAAGATGGCAAGTGACATGGAAGCTGAGAGTGGTAGCAGTTCACAGCATCTGAAGCCACCACAGGCAGCAAGCATGAAGGTGGAGTTAAAGCCTTTCACAGGGAAGGAGAACTTCACTCTTTGGCAACGAAGGATGAAGTCAGCTCTTACACAACAACAACTCCATGTTGTGTTGGTTGGCAAGGAGAAGAAGCCAGCAAGCATGACGGATGATGAGTGGGGAGTTCTTGACGAGTTAGCCAGAGGAGCTATCGAAAACTATCTCTCCGATGAGGTGCTCATCAACGTGATAAAGGATACAGCGAAGCAAACATGGGAGAAGCTCGAAGAGATGTTTGCAGGGAAATCGTTGTCCAACAAACTCTTCCTCAAGGAAGAACTCCTGAATCTTAAGATGGAGGAGGGAGGAAATCTAATGGAACATCTAAGTAGTTTCAATAGATGTGTTGCTGACTTGCAGAGAATGGAGGTGAATTATAGTCCGGAGGATAAGGCTCTCATGTTGTTGACATCCTTACCTTCGTCCTATAAACACTTCCGAACCACTCTTATGTTCGGAAAGGTTACTCTTGATTTTGAGCCTGTGGTGCAAGACATCATGACACACCATAGGATGACTCAACGTTCGGGAGAAAACTCTCAAGGTGAAGGTCTAGTTGCAAAGACCGGAGAGAGAGGTCGTTCAAAGAGGCGTGAAGGCAAGAAAGGCAATAGAGGAAGGTCCAAATCCAAGGCGAAAGATGGTTGTTTCGAGTGTGGGTCAAAGGAGCATTGGAAAAAGAATTGCCCCATATGGAAGGAGAAGAAGAACAAAGGGAAGAATGCAGCAAACACAGCTGAGGATGTCACGGAAAGTGATGGTGAGCTTTTGTGTGTTAATAGCAATGTTAAAACAAATGCATTGGCTAATTCTTCAAGGTGTTCCTCTTCCGATTGGATTTTGGATTCCGGATGCTCATATCATATGTGCTCAAACAAGGAGTGGTTTGACACGTATGAGAAAGAAGATAGCAGTGAAGTGATGATGGGGGATGGCTCAATGTGTAGAGTCAAAGGAACCGGTACAATCAAGGTAAAGATGCATGATGGGGCTGTTAGGACGCTTGGAATGGTAAGGCACATTCCAAAGTTGCGTAAGAATCTCATTTCCCTTGGAACTCTTGATAAGAATGGTTATTCATTCAAAGCAAATGGAGGGAAACTCATAGTCTCAAAAGGTTCACTTGTGATTATGAAGGGAGAGATTCAACCTAATTGTCTATATAGGTTGTGTGGTACAACAATCATAGGTGGAGCAGCTGTATCTACAAGTAAGGACTCGGAAGATGAAACTCAGCTTTGGCATTTGAGGCTAGGGCACATGAGTGAGAGGGGCATGCAGGAACTACACAACAGAAAATTGTTGAAAGGTGTTCAAAGTTGCAAGCTTGAGTTCTGCAGATTTTGTACCATGGGAAAGCAATCAAAAATAGCTTTCAAGCAGCGAAACAAAGAGGAAGAAAGCACGGGTGTGCTAGATTATATTCACACGGATGTATGGGGGCCATCACCAGTTAAATCGAAGGGTGGAGCTCGCTATTTTGTGACTTTCTTGGATGATTTTTCCAGGAAGGTTTGGGTCTACTTCATGAAGGAGAAATCTGAGGTCTTCACCAAATTCAAAGAGTGGAAGGCGGAAGTAGAGAACCTAACCGGAAGAAAGATCAAGATCCTAAAGAGTGACAATGGTGGTGAATACAAGGACAGCAAGTTCCTTGAGTTTTGCAAAAGTGAAGGCATTAAGAGGCACTTTACCGTGAAGAAGACACCCCAACAAAATGGAGCTGCGGAGAGGATGAACCGAACTCTCATGGAGCGTGAGAGATGTATGAGAATTCATGCAGGGTTGCCCGAATCTTTTTGGGCAGAAACAGTTAACCACGCTGCCTATTTGGTTAACCGATCGCCTTCAAGAAATCTTGAGTTCAAGTGTGCAGAGGAGGTATGGTCTAAAAGGTCAATTGATTATTCGAATCTTAAGGTGTTTGGGTGCAGTGCATATGCACTTATTCCTAGTGATGAAAGATCCAAGTTGAAGCCAAAGTCTCTTGAATGTATTTTCATCGGATTTGAGAGTGGTGTGAAGGGCTACAAGCTGTGGGATCCAGTGAACCACAAGAAGATACTCAGCAGAAATGTTGTGTTTGATGAGAAGACCATACCTATGAACAAAGTCAAGAATTCAGAGGCAAAAGAGGATGTTGTTGAGAAAGAAACAACCATTGAAGTTCCACTCAAGAAGGTGTCAAGAAAGACTTCACGGAAACAGCCAACTGAAGACGTTCAGGAGGAGGTGGAGTCTGACATTGAAGAGGAAGAAGCTGGGCAGCATCAACAACACACTCAAGAAGAAGAAGAGGCTCAAGAACAGGTGGAGCCATCATCTATAGCTCGATCTAGGCCCAAGAGAACCATCAAACCACCTCAAAGGTTTGGATGGGAGACGGATGCAGTTCACTATGCCCTAAATGCTAGTGAAGAAGAACCAACCACGTTCCAAGAAGCTGTTGAGAACAAGGAACGGGAAAGTTGGATGGAAGCTATGATGCAAGAGATGGAATCTCTACACCAAAACTCAGTTTGGGAGTTAGTTCCTAAACCCAAAGGTCGCAAGGTTATTGGCTGCAAATGGGTGTTTAGGAAGAAAGAAGAAATGCATGAGAAGGGTGCCACCTTATTCAAAGCTCGGTTGGTGGCAAAAGGATTCTTGCAAAAGGAGGGAGTTGATTATGATGAAATCTTCTCTCCGGTGGTGAAACATACTTCTATACGACTACTACTCTCCATAGTAGCACAAGAGGACATGGAGGTGGAGCAAATGGATGTGAAGACTGCTTTCCTTCATGGTGAATTGGAGGAAGACATCTACATGAGCCAACCTCAAGGGTTCATTGAAGCAGGGAAGGAAAATCTGGTTTGCAGGTTGAAGAAGTCTTTGTATGGACTGAAGCAATCTCCAAGGCAGTGGAACAAGTGCTTCGATTCTTACATGATGAAGATTGGGTATAGAAGATGTGAATCTGATTGTTGTGTGTACTCTCATGCATTCAAGGATGGTAACTTCATCCTTTTGCTTCTTTATGTTGATGACATGCTAATTGCATGTAAGGACATGTCAAAAATCCAGAATTTGAAGACATTACTTGGAAGGGAGTTTGACATGAAGGATCTTGGTGCTGCACAAAAGATCCTAGGAATGGAGATAAGGAGAGACAGAAAGGAAGGCAAGTTGTGGCTGTCACAAAGCAAGTATATTTCCAAGGTACTTGAAAGGTTTAATATGATGGATTGCAAACCGGTGTCTACTCCTTTGGCGGAGCATTTTAAGTTAAGTGCAAAAGAATGTCCTTCTACGAATGTGGAGAAGGAGGAAATGAGTAAAGTTCCATATGCAAGCTTGGTAGGGTGTCTCATGTATGCAATGGTGTGCACACGCCCCGACTTAGCCCAAGCCGTTAGTGTGGTGTCAAGGTATATGGCGAATCCTGGAAGGCAACATTGGACAGCAGCAAAATGGATTCTCAGGTACTTGAAGGGCACCAAAAGGCTTGGGATATTGTTTGAAAGACAACAAGGAAAGGCATGTGTGTCGGGGTATGTAGATTCTGATTATGCAGGAGATCTAGACAAGAGGAGATCCACCACAGGATATGTCTTCACTTGTGGTGGAGGACCGATTAGTTGGAGAGCAGTGTTACAATCGGTTAGTGCCTTGTCTACTACGGAAGCGGAGTATATGGCTTTAACGGAAGCTTCAAAAGAAGCGGTATGGCTGAAGAGATTGGCAAAGGAATTCGGGATAGCTCAAGACTTGGTGGTGATTCTAAGTGACAGTCAAAGTGCTATTTGCTTGGTGAAGAATCAAGTGTTCCATGGGAGGTCCAAACACATTGATGTGAGATACCACCGGATAAGGGATTGGGTGAATGATGGAGACATCACAATACTGAAGGTTCATACAAATGAGAACGCTTCAGATTGCCTAACAAAGCCAGTCACAACAGCTAAGTTCAAGCATTGTTTGAGCTTGCTCAATCTTGTTACATGCTAAAGATTGAGGTGGAGTTCTTGAGAGTTATTAGGACGATTCTCAAGACATTACAGATGTCCTAGAAGGCAATGATGTCCACAAGGAGTATTAGGCTCGCCATGGTGGAGATTGTTGGGAAAATGGCTCACCTAAGGATACAAGGTTGGTTTTGGCGCTGAAAGGAAGATTTTGAATCTGCCTAAAAGCGACCGGTCGCTAGGCATTTGCGACCGGTCGTTTTGAAGCAGGTTCGAAGTCTGGAGCAACATCAACGAGCGACCGGTCGCCAGTTCTTTGCGACCGGTCGCAGGAAGCTAGCGACCGGTCGCTTAGCATTTGCGACCGGTCGTTTAGAAGCAGATTCAAGGTCTGGAGGAAAAACCAAAAGCGACCGGTCGCCAGTTCCTGGCGACCGGTCGTCCCAGTCGTGCTGTGACGATTTCTTACGCGTTTTCAACAGTGTTTTCAATGGCTATCGCTTTCCACAAGATTTCAGAGGCTTAGTGGGTCACTTCTGAGTTAAATGAACGTTGACTACCTGCTGGATAGTTGGGAGAGCACTCATGGCTAATTGGTTATCTTATTTCAAAGATATCACTCTCCATTTTCTGGTGTAAGTGGGAGGTGGCTGAGTTGGATTCTATTTACCTACTTGATCTGACATTTAGTCTAAGTGGTGACTAAAGGGAAGAACGTGGAGGACAAGCTGATATCTTATCTCTTGTCTATTGGCTTGTGTAGGAAATGGGGTGAAGTAAGATAACACAAGAGGAGAAAACAAGTTGAATAATTGTAAGTGGAAGAAGCTGGTATTCCATGTTGAGTTAGAGCTGAAGTTTTAGTTGTGTGTTGAGAAAAACTAAGGGGAGAGAAAGAGAGTTCTCTAAGTGTATCAAGGTGTTGAGCAAGGGTGTGAGAGAAACAGATTGTGAGGGTAGTGTTCTAAGGGGGTTTCCTTTGTAAACCAAAGTTGTAACCTATCTTCATTAGTGAAATTTCTCAAGGTGATCACCAAAGAGGATGTAGGCAATTTGCTGAACCTCTATAAACACTTGTGTCATTTGTGCTTGGTTAATTTCTGTGTGTGTGTGTAAGACTCATCCATCATTGAGTTCTTTGTCCAAAGTCCATCAACAACAAGATCTTAAAAGGGCAGTGAGTTAGTCATTCTAATTCACAACAGAGACCACCATGGTAAATGTTGCATGTAGTTATTTCTTACCATATTCTTACAGGGTTTTTTTTGGGTTTCTTCTTTGTTCTATTAACGTTGTGTGTTTATAACTTGCAGGTTCTGTTTGAGGGAGGTTCCATGCAAGCATTAGAGAATGTTTCTTATTTGTGCTTGCATATTTATTGCTTGTGTGATATCCTTGTCCCGGCCATGGCCTCTCTTTTTAGAGGAATCCCTAATTTGACTACTTTGGCCATAACTTCAATTTGGCCGGATCTTGATGTAAGTAAGAAAAACTTAATGTCCTATATTTATATTTCAATGGAAAATTGTTAATCGTTTGTTCTTGCCTTTGTAGAATTGTTCTGAGTTTGATACGAGATATTGGAAATCGCTAAACCTTGCTTTTGTTCATAAGCTTGAGGAGGTAGACATTCATATGCTAATTGGATCTAATGCTGTTGAGTTTGCAAAATATGTCCTCGAGCATGCTCAAAAACTGAAGAAAATGAGGATTGTTCATACGGCAGAGCAATCTAAAGTTCTACGGAGGGTGAATGAGAGCAAGAAGATTTCCGATGCCACACTTGTGTTTGAAGAAGCTGAAGAATAAACTTTTAAAAATTCAGAAGAGTGGGTGCTACTGCCCTAGTTTGTTTATCTTCATCTAGGTAGCCCATCGTTTTGATGTTCAAGTTCAACTCTTTTTCTGCAAGGAAGAGCATAATTTTTTCTCGAATAACATTGGTTTAAACTTTTTGAGAGCCTTGACTTGAGGCACCATATGTTAAATCCCTAGACGTGCGATTGTATCAACATTTTTGGTTGTTTACATCCACCTTCTATTTTTTTACATGGTTTAATTTATATTCCAACTCGAGCTCGATTGTCTTTGAGCTCCCAAACTTAATAGTGTATTGGCAGCTTGCCTACAATCTGATTAACTTACAATAACTCCCATGAATTCGAATGTTGGCAGCAGTGTTTGCTCTCATACGATGTCATTTTCACAAAAGCTATCACCAAGGAAGATGGCAAAATTAGAAAAGGGCTATGATGTTCATGTGTGATCATCACAGAGCATAAAGTCGCATGCTAGTTTTGAATTATACACAGAAATTTGGATTTGCTTTACAAAGCGTGGCTGAGGTTAAGAACCTTTTTCTTAAAATATAAAAAGTAAATAGGTGTAACACAAACTAACTATTTTCTCAAAATAAGTTTAGAAATTTGACCACAAGCTTTCATCTTCAGTTTGAGGATATATCTGGGGACCTGTTCATGCCTTCAACCAATACGTTTGCAACTGGTCTTTGAAACATGAGCCATGGATTTGGTATTTTTTTACTTGAAACCTCCAAAAACAAAAACCTAGCAGTGAGCACCCACTAATCAGAAGCAGAACTTGATAGTGACCATTGATAAGAATCTTTGGGTTCCATATCAGTGATTGAAGGAGGAAGGTGTTCATTAGTCGCTCTTCGAGGCTGGTCTCTCCTTGGTCTACTTCCTTCCTGTAAGATGCAGATTAAAGTTAACACATCACTCGAGGCTGGTCTCTCCTTGGTCTGTTCTTATTTATTTTCTTCTTCTTATGTTCACCTTGGAATTTGGCTGACTTGGTTGATTTGACACTTGAGTTGCAGGACAGAAAGTATCACCATCCAGAGCTAGCTCCTCCTTGGAATACAAAAACGACAATGATGACCTCTCCGATTAAGACATTATTACTCCAAATCTCAAGTGTGTGGCTGAGTTTCATCCTTTGGTTTCTTGTGGTGTCTTCTAAAATGGAAGAAGTGCTGTTGGTTGTTAATGTACTACTCTGTTTCCATTTTTTACTACGTTGTTATCATATTTAGTTGTCTGCTATGTTTCCATTGTTTAATATATGTGTTATCACATTTAGTTTTTTTGTTTCAATCTCCTCTAGTATTTTTCTTTCTGTTATCAATTTTTTTCTTTTGCTTTCAAATGCTATCACTGCCCACTTGCAGGGCCGGTCTTGAAATTTTGAGAATCATGTTCGAAACTTAAATTGGAACTCTCACATAATCTAATATAAAAATACTATATATATATATATATATTGCCATGACTTAAAGTCATAAAACAATTTTTTAATAAATAAAATTCATCATCAATTAGTATGTAATAACAATCACAAATTATTTTGTCCAAAAGAAAAAAACACAAATCAAATTCAAAAAAGTTTTAATGTTTTGAGTGGAAGAAAAGTTTTTTTTTTTTGTTTGGGTGTGATATATACTGCTGTTAGTTTAGTTGGATCTTTTCCATGCGCTAAAAACCAACCCCACCAAATACACTTTTGTGTCAATGTCCTGCACGGTGTAGTGTATATACAGTTATTATAATATTAATATATATAATATCGTAAAACAATTTCAAGGGCCCTGTGCAGTGGCGCCACTTGCACTTTGCCAGGGCCGCCTACTTGTGAGTCACATGATGCAGCTATGATGGTGATATAAATCCCTTAATAGGTAGTTCTAGTATTCGTAGGTTTTGATAATCTACTTCTGAGTGATGCATTTATGTAAAGTTCCTGGTCTGTCTACTTCTGTCAAGATTCTAATATTGCACCGCTCCCCTGTTTTGTTGTAACTTGGAACTGTTTTTTGTTTTGGTCTGATGTTGTTGTAACTGTTTGATCATGAATAACATTTGCATATTTTCAGGTACACTGTGTTTGTGTATGTACATTGTACACACTTCATATATAGTCCCCTTCCTAAGTATTTTTTCATTCATGAATCATCCTTTCAAAAAGTTAGACAAATCGGAAACCATTTAGACATCTAATTGTTTGCTACAAAATCAATGAGCACAATGCTTCAAAAAAGTACCAAAATTTCAATAATTTAATTAAGTGGTCAAATGATATTAGATTCAAGTGATTTTTTTGTAGATGATCTTTGAATGAATATCTACAAAATAGATGGTTTGAATTAGTGAAATAGAATGCGAAGTGGAGCCTACAGAGGTGTATATTTAACGATCCCTCAAATAAGCTTATCATTGGCAGTATATTCAACCTTTTTATGATTCAACAACAACAATAGCAAGCAAGTGAGAATAAGGGTCCGATAAGAACGAAGACATCATTGCTTTCGATGTCTGTTGTAATTATGCCATTGTTCAAAGACCCGAAACAAACTTCTCAATCAACCATTCTCAGACATTGAATTGGTATACATTTGATTTGGTTTTGCTGTAATTATGTACCTACAATCACCTAAGGCACAGCTCAAAATCAAAACCTTGAACACAGTAAATAAATAAAAGTCGAAAAGAATTCACTTGTTAGAAAGAAAAAAAAGTATTAAATTATCAACAAAAAAGATAATTTTGCTTTATTTTTTTCATTTAATTTTATATGCTCTCAAGAAGCATATACAAGTTTTAGGCTCTACAGCTCTGGCACATTGGATCACATTGAAAGTCAACAAATTTGCTTTGCCACTAGAGACCTAAGAATATAAGCAAACATATAAATTCTTATCTGAAATCAATTATCACCAATCCATAGATTAACTAACCCTCCCATATCGTAATTCAATAAACAAATATATATTTATATATTTGTGGGGGAAATTTAGCACTGAGTTAGGAAGATATGCAGCAAATGCCACACCTTCTTACATTACAGGGGTTTTTTTTTCTGCCACTCGTAATCACCCCCTCCTCAATGTTTTCGGTTTGCGGTCCTAATTGGGTTTTTTTTGTGCTTGGCCTTTTCATGATGCATGGCGCCTATTTCATGATACACGGCGGCTACCCCAGCTTGGCTACTCTCTGCAAAACCCAATAATATATTACAATAAACTAAACTCAAAGGCTATAAAAAATACTTTGAATCTCTTGATTCATGTCATTAAATAAATAAAAAGATTTTATTGTAAACACATTTCTTTCACCTTAGCCATGGGCAAGCAAGAAGCTTACGATGAGTCCCCTCATGGATCAAAAACTGCTTATCATGTTCATCCAAAGTGGTTTCTTTTTGTTTTGGCTGATTCATACTAGTCACACTCTCCTCTTCTATGGGTTCATAATCCCCGCACTCACTGAGTCATAATAATGAGAAACCTTATTACATACAAAATGTAAAATAATTCCAACAAACAAATGTAATTTTATTGATGAAAACACAAGAAACATGAAGAAAACTTACGGCGTGAAGCAGAACTCAAGTGAAAACCATTCACGGCCCTTGATATCCACAGGATGAACAGTTGAATGTATGGTCTTGATCATGGGTTTTCCTCCTTCTCCAACAACAATTTGAAACGTGGTGACACAAAGATATTGAACCACAGGACATGCTTCGCCATTAGGACTGCCAGTCCTAACATGAAAAAAGTCTTTGTTACCCAAATGAACCAAATACCCTGTCTTAAGCTCACAAAATGGCACTGGTGGATGAGCAATCTTCAGTCCACGCAATATAAATTTTGGGCTTAGGTAATATGCAATGCCATCGTCTTCACCTTTGTACATCCTAAATGAGAATGCTATAATCACCTCCTCCATAAGTGCATGTAAGGCATAGATAGTGTCGCCTACAACCACAGCCCTCCCTCGGAAAGAAGCATAAGAAGCAGAAGTCACTCGATTCCATTGGTTTCTACTCTCATGAAAAGCAACAACATATGGATTCATGTAGGAGTCTGACAATGAAAACAAAATAACGCCATAACAAACGGCATAACCAATTATTTCCGTATGGCTCCCATAGTCATGATAAAATGGAAAAGAAATCATTCGCTCCCAAAGGTCTTGATCAGGATCATATCTCTCGAAGGAGGGCTCCTTAATTGCTGATGAACACCCTGGAGCTGCAAGATAGTAAAGCTTGTCATAAGCAGACACAAGAGTTCCTACTGGTTTAGAGGCTATGCTTGGAGGAAGGGATGAACAATATGACCCGGTCTTAGTATCAATACTATATCCTAATGGCCTGCAAGATTTGGCCCCGCGAGTTTTATTATAACCGTCTTGTGGAATGATGTATAATTTGGAGCGGTTGAAAATCCTTGCACCCTGAATGTTAAAACTGTCATAGTACTCCGCCACAAGTCCAACTTCTGGGGGTTCATGAGTGACTCCTCCGTGTTTGAATGTCACTTTATAGATTGAATCAGTGTATTCGCCATCATAAAAAGACACCAATAGATATACAGATCTATCTTCCCCCTGATTTACCGTCATCGATGACTCCACAGAAAAGCTAGACAGAGAAGAGAGAGATATATGTAAAAAGTCAAATTAATATTTTTTTAACCAAAAAAATAAAAACAGCAGCAATGCGAAACAAGAACATCAACAATATTACAGAGAAACAAAATTAAGAAGATAAGATGAAATCCACAAAGCCATAATGCACTGACCTTGAGTGAGAGGAGTAAAGGGCTCACGGTTGGGACTGTCGTCAATCACCGTGAAATTTGGAGTCGTTGTGGATTGACTGGGGCTAGCATTACCGGCGCGTATTAGCCGAAGCTCCTCCAGTATTGATTTCTGCGAATCGGCCAGTTGGAGTTGCTGGGCAGAAAGCTGGGAGGAAAGCTGGGCGGAAAGCTGGGCGGAAAGCACCTCTAATAACTTCGTCAAGGCACGGTATTGAGCAGGGGTGAGATCAGCGGCGGCGGAAGCCATCGTTGGCTGGGAACTGCTCGGTTGAATGGGAATACAACTACTGGCGCTTAGTAGGCGAAGCAGCTCAAGTATTGATGTTTGCAATTCGAAGTTTTGGGTTTTCTCTATCTCTGATATCTTGACTGGATATTTCTTCATCTCCGGTAACTTCCCTTGGGGATCATATTGGCGGGAAGTAATCGCCAAGGCATGGACTTGACCCGAGGTGAGATCAGCGGCGGCGGCAGAAGGTTGAGATTTTTGCCAATGCACCATGATACCAGATGATAGGGCCTTCGCTCCAGATGATAGGGCCTTCGCTCCAGATGATAGGGCCTTCGCTATTGAAATGCAAATTGAGGCAAAGGGAATTTAGGGTTTGGGGATGCCGCTGTGGAGGGGAGTTTTATTATGCTTGGCTGGTGGTGTGAATATGAGGAAAGTTTCGTTATGCTTGTTTGGGGCGGTGTGATATGAGGAAAGTTTCCAACTCGTGTAAAAATCTAGAGGCTGGCTGCTATTCTTTTTTATTTTAATAATATTTATATAATAAAAAACTAGTCATTTTTTATAGCACACACAACTCATAAAATATGATTTATTTATGCTATTTGGTTTCCCTTTTAAAAATTTGTGTTTTTGTTACCTGTTTTGTTTTAACATGCAGTGTTTTATGTTACCCGTTTTATGATATTTTAGTTTGTTACTCGTTTTATGAGATTGGGGGTTTCGTTCAAACTCTATATATAATCCATTTGCGGTTCTCCCCCTTGGATCTTTCTTTGATTCAATATCTCTGTTTGCTTCGTTCTCCTTAAGCAAAGGTGTCTGCCGCTGATCTCTCCTTGACTGCATATCGTTTTTGCTTCATTGTCCAAGATAATCAAAGGTTACATTATGCTTTCTCATTTATAATCTAGTTTTGGTTATATTTTCTTTTGAACATGCGAGTAGTTTTTGTGTTGTCTTTTGAAACATTGATTGACCAGCAATGCTTGTTTATCAAACCAATAATATATACTAGGGACACTAAATTTGAGTCTCAAATAACTTATTAGCTCATGTCAAAGTCATTAAATTTGAACTATTTAAATTGCCACATAATTAATTTAGTTTTCTAAAATCTATATCTATCTATATATATTTTCGAAATCTCCACAGTTGTCCTCGTTAATGAATATACTGAAACAGAAGATATTTCATTAAATAGGGATAAAATAGTACATTCACAATTTATTTAAATTAATTAATAAAATAAAATAAAAAGCACTTACTGCAATTGGCCATGCAAATAGGAGACGTCGTCCAATAAACATATGCCTTCATAATCCTTTACTCCGACAAGAAAATTTGAAACCATAGATTCTTTGTTTGATTCATGAGGGACAAAGTATTTTATTTTGGGAATAATAACTGTCTGTGTTATTCAAAAGTCCTGCCAAGAGTTCTCAAGCTTGGAGATCTCTAATGGCATTAAGGCTTCTAATGAGTCGTTTTATCTGTTTTTGTGTCTGTTGTTTCGGGTAGCTGTTGTGGGGCTCTTTGTTGGCTTGTCCAGATTGACTGACTGTTGTCTTTTGTTTTCTCAGTTTCGCTTGTCTCTTCTTCCCTAGTTTCCAATCTAACCTATTCGAATTTTTGTGGATTATTTTTTTATTTTAGATTTCTTTGAATTGGAGCGACTGCCAAAATTGAGGTATGGTGTTAAAGTTTCTGCCAAAGTAGTGTTGGATTTTCTGCATATCTACTTACAAATTTGGTTGTCGAAGAAAGGCCTTTTCCTTTTGGTGATTTGGACTATGCAAAATTAAATTTCCAGTTTTCGTTTTAGAAAACATCTTTTGTAAGAAGAAAAAAAGCCCTTTTTTCCCTCTCATCTTGTTCGCGGAGTTGTTTTTCGAATTTTTTTTTTCATTTTTCTTTTTAGTACGTTAATTATTATATTTGTTTTTCTTTTGTTGGAAAACTATTATATTGTTAAAACGAGTCTTTTCTTAATTGAAATTTTATGTTTTTAATATAATTAGAGATTTTATATTAATAAACTTTTTTTAAATGTAATAAATTTAAGACTTTTACTCTTTGCTTTTAAACGGCATGCAGATTATTTCTTAGAATCATTTGAAAATTTACTTTCATCTGCTTAGGGTTCTTTTTTCCCTTATGTTTGGGGTCCTGATTCTAATGCTAATATTTCCAGGAAATGGAAATTCCAATTGAGTTTTTCCAGTACATCAATGAACAATATTACGATAGTGATGATTCAAGTGACATGGTTAAGGGTGCACATGTGTGCTTTTATAAACTTTCCAGTAACTATTCAAGGAGTGAAAGCTTGTATGATCATGGTGAGCTTATATTTAAAAGGAACGGTAAAGCGATAGATGTTTCCTTCTTGAATATCGGTGATGGGGATGAACAAGAGGAAATAGCTGAGCAAATTTTTCATTTAACCTCAAGGGTATCCGACAGAATACTTCTCCGTCCATGGATGGTTGCATATTGCAATTTGCAAACATAATAAGGAGGGTACGAGCGGATGGTGGAGTCTCTGTTATGATAGATTCGACATTTCACTTTATGATTGGCAATATAAGGTAATATTAGAAGAACTTTCTGATCCAAACAAGGTAGATTTGAAGATTGGGTTTCGCTGTCTTTGTGATTACTGGTGTCGTACAATACGGTGAGTGTAATAATCATTTATGTTTTTGATATATTAATTTGTATTATAGTTAACTTATGTATTTCATGATTTGACAGACAATTAATTGTTGTGATCTCTCACATTCATGCTGTGGGGATTTTCCATGGTTCCTTGCGAGCCATGATGAGTTATGTTTTTGTGGGTGATACACTCAAGATAGTGAACATAGGAGGAGGACGTAAGGAAGTAGACAAAGTTGCTTTCCAAGACTTCAAGGATTTTGGTTTGATGCTGCGATCTCTGTTTCAACTGTTTTTTAGTTGCGATACTCAATGGCCAGAACTTACTAGATTTCTTAGTTTGTTTTAACACTAATTTACAAGAGTGAGTACTTTTGATTTTTTTTTTTTTTTTTTTTTTTTTGGGTGTGAATTATGGTATGTTATTACATGTCTTCATGAAATTTGTTTTTTCTCTTTTCAGTTACCCAAAGTATGTTAACAAATTGTTGGGACACCCATTTTTGATGGCTCCTAGTCGGAGGATGCAGTACATTGGTGAACTTCATCGTAAACTTAAAAGCACGCATAAAAAATTGCGCAAAAGGTTGAACTCAGATGATTTTGATGAGTTCTTCGATTGGAACAAACCGCATGCCACCAGTTGTTTGGAATCGTTTTTTATTAAAGTTTTTAATTATAAGGGAGTTGAACCATATAAACGTCGGCCATCAGACCTTCTAAAGTTCCTGCGAAATGTCTATGAGCATTTTATGGATCGTTCAAAAAAGGACATTGAGGAAAAGGACATTGAGGAAGTGGACATTGTGCAAGTGGACGCTGCCGTTAGAAAGCATTGGGGGGATTTTTTGGATCGGGTTCACGTCTTGTTTTCAACATCAACAATATGCTAATGTTGCTCATGTTTTGTTGGTTGTTTATCTTGGTTTAGGTTTTACGTTAGAGAGATAATAATGATTTTGTGTGGGAAATATGTGGTTGGTTTTGATTTTTTGTTTAAAAGATAATGACTTTCTGTTGGATTGGATTTTCTTAATCTATTACCTTTGAAAAGCTATTTACAGCTTGATGAACAGTTGTCCTAGGCTTCATATAGTTTCTGAGCATTTTGCCGTTGGGTTTTAACATCTCTCTTATGATTTATAGTACTATGACGTAGGCCTTGTACGGTTACTTAACAATAATAATAGAGTGCTGCTATTTCCACCCCCCAGTCCTATTTTCCCACCCACCTTATCTTCCCACCCACCATGTAAATTTGAAAAAACATAATCCTATTTTTACACCCACCATTATTCCTAAAATACAATTTAATTATTAATTCAAGCAAATTCTCCTTACTTTCATTCAAAGCAAGCTTCAAACCTTCAACCCCTGTCAATCAAAACGCGTGGGATCCTCTGTAAAGTATTATTAAAAATTAAAAATAAAGAAAATCGCTCTCAATGTTCATCGTCTCTCCACCGAACGAAAACAATAACGGAGAGAAATGCCAGAATTAGAAAGAAGATGAAGAGCAAACTGAGCAAATGGAACAGAAAGCCTGTGCCCTTGGGTTCAGAAACTGAGGAGAAATCTGATGGAATTGGATTGGACCCAGTTGGAAATTTTGAAGCTTTATTGGAATTTTGATTTGGGTTTGGTCGGGATGAGGGAGAGAGGGAGGGGTTGGGATTTGACAAAGGATGACGGAGAATAGGTTTTTTTTTTTTTTTTTTTTAATCTAAAGTCCTTAAAAGTCATTTTACAAATGAATAAATTTGTTTTTAAATTTTGAAGATAAGGTGGATGGGGAAATAGGACAGGTTGGTGGAAATAGCAGTACTCTAATAATATTGCAGTTGGGTTTCATTTGACATAGTTTCGGAGCATTCCATTACCTACTTCCGCCAATCAAGCTAAAGGATGATGAATGATGATAGAAGCTAATTTAATTTGGGTGCAAAGTTGGTGCCAAAGGTGAAGAATTTCTTGTGGAGAATTGTCAAGGGATGTTTACCGACGACAATACATTATAATATTATTCACTTAAAAGACGTCGGAATTTCATGTAAGTGACGTGATTGTAAACTATGCTACAAATCACGTCGGTAGTTATACAAGTGACGTGTCACGTGGTAGTGTATCAAAGCACATCGATTCTCAAGAAAAAACGACATCGATCAAAAACACACTAAACTTAAGTTGTCAAAGGCATGTCGGTTTAAAAAAAAACGACGTAGTTCAAAAACACGCTAAACTTAAGTTCTCTCTCAACCTAATTTTTCACGCCCTGGTCGATTAAAAGTCCCTTCCCTCTCAATGAAGCCCTCACTCCCTATTTAAGTTCAAACCCTCTCTCTTCCCTCTCTATCACATTTCTGAAGTCTTCATCTACCTATCCTCACATCACTGCGAGGTAGCGACACCATCAATGGAACGACGCCATCAACTACTGCAGAGATAAAGTTGGAACCCTAGACAATCAATTCTGAGCCTCATTCTCTCCCTGCCCAGCAAATCGATGAATCATGCTCTCATGTCTCAGCAAATCGAACGAATGGGTAAGGATCTCTCTCTCTCTCTCTCTCTCTCTCTCTCTCTCTCTCTCTCTCTCTCTCTCTCTCTCTCTCTCTCTCTCTCTCTCTCTCTCCCTGGTTTTCACCATATCCCTCTCAACCACCTCTTCCTTCTCCTTATTTTCTCACGATTTCATGTGTTCATGGAATAGATTTCTCTCTCTATCTGATTTTCCGCTTTCCTCTTCTTTTTTTTTGGTCATAGATTTCTCTTTTCCTCTCTTACCAGCCCATAAATCCTAGCGATGCGGATGTCTCAAAGAAGATCCAGCACATGGTGAGGTTCATTCACCAAGAAGCCGAGGAAAAGGCCAAAGAGATCTCCGTCTCTGCTGAAGAAGTACGTATCCTAATTCTATCACAACGCTCTTCTTTTTCCCCAATTGTTACTTTTTTCTAACCCTAAATTTCAATTTAATATCGATCCATTGTTGTAATTCATGCGTAATCAAATTTTTGTACGTGTTTTCCAATCCGGGATTTCAACGCTTGGTATCCATGTTGCTGGCCAGTTTGTTCTCTGGTCTCTTCTCTCTTCTCTTCTCTTTTGCACCTCATTTGATTTTGTAGAAGATTTGACCCATATATGATCAATTTTGGTTCCCTCCCTTTTTCTTTTTTTTTGGATGAGATCCAAGGGTGTCCACCGCTGACAGTAGTGACTAATCCCTTTCGCCGCGGAAGCTCTCCAAAGGAGGTAAACAGCTGGCCACGAAATGCGCTCCATTCCCATGGGCGGGGATCGAACCCCCAACCACATGGTTAAGGAATGAGGTGAGCTACCACCACACCACATCTCATGGTTACCTCCCTTTTTCTTTGATCTGGGGACTTTTTGATATTAATTTTGGGATGTAGGTTGTGGCAGGATTCAAAGAACAGGGTTTATTTGATCAAAGAACTTGATAGGATTACTAGGCAGGTGGGTATGTCTTAGTTTTGTATTCGAATAGAATGGTACGGCACCATGTCAGGTGATACTTCCATTGAAATATTGCCATGTGTCTTATTAAAAAATAAAATTTAAATGGTTTTTCCAGCTAGATATTGGGTTCCAATTTACCCTTTATAACAAAAGGAAGACGATTCCAACCAAGGTCTGCAATGCCTCTACCCCTCCTTGTCGGCCCCTCCCCCTCTTTTCCTTCATCAATGTTTATCTTCCTCCATCTCTCTCTTTAAGAATCACTTTATTTATTAGTTGGCTTTTATCATCACATTTCATGGGCCCAAAACTTTATCTCTGCATATCAAGAATTTCTGAGGGTTTTTTAGTTAAGTTTGCTTTACACATCTTTCTGAATGCATTTCTCGGATCTTCTCTTGTCAGGCCCATATGGGATTGAGAGCAAAATTGGATAAAGAGCACTTGGATTTGGAGGTTTTGAGGTATATGAAAGCAACCTTGTTAATGTATGAATTTTGATTAATTCTTTTGGCTTCCCTTGACAATTTTGTAATAGGATTTTTATATGTATTTATCAAGCTCAAGGATAGATTAAGTTTAGCATCTCTAAGTGTTCTTAACTCTCATCTATCCTATGGAGGTTCAAGCAATTTGACAAAGGTAAATCATGCATTGCATATCATGCATTAAAACTGTTTTCATAAAAGATGACTAGTCATCTTTGCTCAGTGCGATTTCCAGCTGGTTAACCATCTGTTTTGTCCTATTCTATTTTCTCTCTCTGCTGCCAGGTGTCAGTCTGACCTAAGGGATTCTTTTGTCTGTAAAAGCAAGAAAATCCCTCATTTGGTAGCCGTCACTTTTGTAGGCAAGTTTTGGAAAGTTTCTTTGGAAACTTTTGCTTCTTCCTCAAGAGCCATCACCATATATTTCATCTATGAGTTTTTCTAATTGATTTCTTTTTGAAAAACTGCTTTTGAAATATGAATCTGCATCTAGCTATTTAAATCATTCTCTCATATAGATCTAGATCGTATTCGTGACTGATTTCTTCAAGAGTATGGTTTGTTGAAGAAATTGGTCTTTCTCTCTTGAATCCAAAGTTTGGTTTCGGTTTGAGTTGGAGCTTGCAAGCTAGTGCCATGGGATGATCGAGCTGGAGAAGGAGCTGCCATTGCCATGAAGAACTGAGCTTGAAGCTTTGCTAAGTTGGAGAAGAAGATTGCACAAAGGAGGTAAAGCTCATCTTCCTAAATAGATCTAGGTTTTGCTTGAGCTTGCTTGTATTCCTTTGTAAGAATCTTTTTCTACTTAGTGGATTGCCTAGTCGGTTGATGACTCCCAGTTTTTCCCAATGGTGGGTTTCTGGGTAAACAAAACCTGTTTTGCATATCTGTAAATTTATCTGGGTTTCTGTTCTTGGTGGTTGACTAGTCATCTATATCTGCTGTTTGCTGTTTACTTGATATTGATGACTTCACACACTTTCACCATAGTTGTTGCTAGCACAGGAGATGCCTAGATTGATGGGTCCTTCTGAGTGCCTAGGTTGTCACTAGTAATCTTCTAGGACTGCAGGTACTCTGTGGCATACTCTGTGTGTTCTCTTGATTGTTGAGTTCTTGTGTCCTGTTTGTTTAGTTAAATTTACCCCTCGTCACCTAAGTACCATTTTCAAACCTGGATGAGGAGGTTGAAGTATTGGGGGGAGGTAATCAAACATAGAGAGGGTGAGGTAGAGGGTGAGGTAAAGGGGGACTATGAACTGGATAGAGATGGGAGGAACGGTGCGTCGGAGGGGGATTGCGAACTGAATGAAGCTTGAAGGTTGTCTGGCTTTTTTTAATTAATTTTGAAGGGTAAAATTGAAAACCAATGTTTAGCTTGAAAAACAGTTTAAATTTTCTTTTAAAAAGTACACATGGCAAATTCTATGTGGAAGTATCACCAGCTGACGTGGTGATATCAGACTACTCTATAATTTCTCTATTAGGAGTTGTCATCTTACTATTTTGATCAGCCAACATTTTCTGGTAGAGATACACAAGCATACTTGAGCATATAGCAAAACACAGAAATTCTGTGAGCACGGCAGTAGGTAAGGCAAAACACATAAATCCTGCGAGCATGACAAAAGGATCCATTCAATTTGAATCTCAAGAGTAGGTTGATGGACGATTTCGTATGAACCATCACAATATGGGTAGGAGAAGGAGTATGTGAAGTAGAACCAGAAGCAAGTGAAGAAATAAAGCCATCAACATTCGGCATGGTGATGGATGTTGGGGTGGCAACAACGGTGACAATAGCAAGGTAGGTGGTGGTGACGATGGCAAGGTAGATGGCGCAGCGGGCTAGGATTATAGGCTAGATGTATAGTGCATCGAAAATAGGTAGTGTTTAGCGTTAGGGTTTTTTATGTTGTAGAAACGGATCGAAACACATCAACATCATCGACAATGACAAAGGAGAATTCCTCCTAGTTCAGCGAAAACTTCTCTTCATTCCCCCTCTCGCCTAATTCTCTAGGACATAATCCGGTTTTTGTATTTATTTCGTCCATCATTGTCAATAAAATACCAATAATGCTATTTAGACACACAAGATTGACCACATTAACTAGCCACTTTATGTAGCAGCTGATGTGGTTATGCCATGCCAATTAATGAATATTAATATGTGGATTTTATTTTTATTTATTTCTCTTTTCAATCTCATGCTCAAGCCACGCCCTTTTGCATACCCAGTTCTTAATTGGCCATGATTTAGTTGTGGAAATTCAAAGGGCTGGACGAGAAACAAAGTGACGAAGAGAGAAGAGAGAAGGGTGGAGGGGGAAGATTAAAAGGATCCACAATTGCATTTAGTTTTGTAAGAGCATCCACAATCATGCTTCTTATTCTTTAGTTAAAATTTAGCTAAAAACACTAGAAAACTATTTTATGAGCTCCTTCAAAAATTTCAACTCCAACCATGCTCCCTAATTTAGGGAATCATAAATGATTTATTTCTTTTGTTAGTTTAGTATAAATGCTATATCTTCATATAAAATAATAAAAATAATAATTAGCATTAAATAAATACTTAAAATAGCATTAAAGTAAAGAAGCATTTAATTATAGGGAGCCGTTAGGAGTCCTTTCTCTCTCCTGAGATTTAGGGGCTCCTAGAGGTCTCCCTATTTTAGGAGCTGGATAGGAAGCATGGTTGGAGGTGGGTTTTCTCACTTCCTCCCTAAATTTTATTTAAGGAGGTAGTTTATGGAGTCTATTGTGGATGCTCTAAAACGTGGCCTTCTCATAATCATTTTTTATTATTTAACTTTAATTATCTTTTAATCTCGAAGCATTTGAGACAAATCTTATACAAGAATTCATGATCTATGTGAAGATTGATAGAATTTGTTAACCGAAAAGAAAATAAACGAATGTTGTTTTCCAGGGTTTTGACTTTGACCCCCTATTTCATAAAAAAAACAACAAAAAACGATTGAAATTTCATTGATGGAATCTTGTTTACCCCTTCTCGCTTTGCAATGAACTTGTCAAAATCTCCTCTCTCTGATAAAATGTCATCCTCAGGCTCTAAAGAAAAATATAGGACGCATAAAAAACTTTATGCACATTAATAAATAAATAAATGTCATATTCAGGCTCTAAGAAAAATAATAGGATTCATAAAAAGCTTCATGCACACTCATAAAAAATGTCATTTTCAGGATCAAAAGTTTGTTCTACTTACCTGTTTCCCGTTTTGAGATTTTTCTTTTTTTTTGGTAGATAGTTTCAAGTTTGACTCGCAGATGAAGAGGAAGAGAAGGGAGGAAAATGGAGAGAGAAACAACCAATGCTTTGGGAAGGATAAAATTTCCCCGTAAAGACACAATGAGAAGTAATGATTTTTTTCATCTAGCAATTGCAGTTTGCTTACAGAGAGATGTGAAAATAAAGTGGAAACTTTAATTAAAGATTATTTTCAGTACATAATTATTTTTTTAAAAGTAAGAATTAATTTGTCATGTGATCCGCGCCCTGTGCTGGGAAAAAACTAGCACTGAGTTAGGAAGATATGCAGCAAATGCCAAGCCAATAATCTTGGTACAAACGCTTAACTCCATGAAAATTGCAATAACCCATAATCCAAAATTGACAATTACATAAGTAATTTCTGAGGAACTCATCATTCGTCATATAGCTCTGCATGCAACAGCTTCTTACATTAGAGGTTTTCGTTTTCTTATCTTCCTGGGCTTTTTCTTGTTGGTTTTTTCGTGCTGCCTGGCACCTACTCATACTACATGGCGGTTACTCCAGCTTGGCTTCTTTCTTGGCCTCTTTCTGCAAAACCAAATAATTATTTTGAGAAACTAGACTCAAAGACTAAAAAACACTTATAGACAAACAGTTGAGTCTCTTGATTTAATGTCATTAAATAAATAAAAAGATTTCATTGTAAACACATTTCTTTCACCTTTGACACCGGCGAGCAAGAAACTCGCTACGAGCCACCTCCCACGTCAAAACATTCTCATCCTGAGTTGTTTCATGTTCATTCAGAGTGGTTTCTTCTTGTTTTGGCTGATTCATACAAGTCATAATGTCCCCTTCTATGGGTTCATGATCCCCGCACTCACTGAGTAATGAGAAACCTTATTACATACAAAAGGTAACATAATTCCAAAGTACAAACACAATTATAATAATGTAAACAGAAGAAACGTGAAGGAAACTTACGGCGTGAAGCAGAACTCAAGGAAGAACCAATCACGGCCCTTGATATTCACAGGATGAATAGTTGACTGTATGGTCTTGATCATGGGTCTTCCTCCTTCTCCAACAACAATTTGAAACGTGGTGATACAAAGATATTGAACTTCAGGACGTGGTTCGCTATTGGGACTACCAGTCATGACATGAAAAAGTCATGGTTACCCAAATGAACTAAATACCCTGTCTTAAGCTCACAAAATGGCACTGGCGGACACTCAATTTCCGGGGAAGAGGAAAAGTCCTAAATTTTTAATGTGTTTAATTAAAAAGAATTTGGTTATATTTATTAATGAAGGGTAAACTTGGAAAATAAAAACTAGCTTGTTTGTTGTATTAATGACATTATTTTAAGGATAAAAAAGTGTCACATGTCATGAGGAAAATGGAATGTTAGAGTGAAGGTTGCTAGCATTTCCCTTATTTGGGTTTGTTACTCGTTTTTATGATATTGGGGCTTTATGCATTCTACACGATAATTAAAGATTAACTTCCCCCAAATTTGAGGATATGTGAGATCCTCTATAATAAAAGCCCTTGGATTAATCCAACTACACACACAATTATTCAGTCCCACTAAATATGGGGACTTGTGAGGTCCTCTTTAATAAAAGTCCTTTGATTAATCCAGCAGCACATAAAATTTGTACTCTTAACCCTTTTCATGTTCTCTGTTTTACTCAAATAAATCTTTTAATTTAACCAGCCAAAAAAAAAAGATTTAGGGATGCATAGACAAAAACAAAACTTAACCAGCCAAATTAATCCTTAGCTAAAAGATAACCTAATTAACAAAATTTCTAACTATTTCGCTTGACAAAAACAAAAGCTTCTGAAAAAAAAACAGAAAGTTTTGCATAGACAGATGTGAACTGTTGACAATAGAAAAAGAAGAATAATCTGTATATATCAGATTCGAATAATTTTGTTCATAATCTATCCTTAAATTGTATTTAGAGAAAAGTTCATATGGTGATTCGGCTTTCTCTACTTCAAAACTTTGGCTAACTACTATTTAAAATTTTGGTTCGTGCAAGTCTTTTTTCCTTAATTTATTTGCATCAAATCATCTGAAATGAGACCATGATGTGAAAAAAAAAAAAAATTGTGCAAATAAGAAATAAGATCTATTAAGAAAAATCAATGTCCACTTATCCGCAGTACAAAGAATCTCAATTCATTTTGACATTTGAATTTTTTTTATTCTGTCAACAAATTTTGGTAACTTTAAAATATCTTCTAATATACAATATCAACTAGTCTCTCCATATGTAGAAAAAACTTAGTTGCAACGAGGATAGCACTAATTTGTTATCGCTGACCAATAATACTATGTCATGTGGAAGTATTGTCTCGCGTGTCACAACATTATTGGTCAGGGATACCAAAATAGTGTTATCCCCGTTTCATGGAAGTCTTTCTAATCTACACGAGCTTTTGTCACATTTTGACCCTTAAATTTCTATCTATTTGAACAAATTTCTATCTATTTGATATGCAAAATAACGAATCTTCTAGATCACGTATTTTGACTAGAAAATGACAAAAGTAATTGCAATTTTTGGTACAAATAGATTAGTTGACCCTAATATTTTGCTATGTAATTGGTAAGTAGACCTTCAAGATTGTTTCTGATTGAGGGTGTAATTATTGCATCGTTCAAAGACCCGAAAACAAAATTTTCAATCAACCATTCTTAGACATTGAATTAGTATACATTTAATTTGATTTTGTTGTAATTATGGAATTGGATACTTAATTAGCATACAAAGTTTTTTCTTGGATTAGTTGACCTTTAATTATGTAACACGCCTCCTATATGAATCAAGCACAAGACATTGAACAACTGTTATTGATCTCTTTAGCCCAAAACACTAGACAGGACGACGACCCCATTCTCCCCATTCTCTTCCAACACCAGGTACGTACGTAGGTCAAACTCTTCCCAATACATCAGTTTGAACGGTTCTTTCTTATTCAAATTGGTTTCAGTTGTGTTTTGTATTTGTTTGAGTTTTAAACTCTCCACGATTTGCTCACGCTGTTAGCTTGTTTATAGGAGCATAACTCTACATTTGATTTGTAATCATCATTTTCTATATTCTAGTTGGCTGCTGCAAGTTCTGAGTTTGAAGGAGGTTGTACTGAGAGAGTGAACAAGAGTATGACAGATGGATTTAGATTTAGCAATGTTCCAGAGGAAGTTGCCCATCGCATTCTTTCCTTCCTCGCCATAACAGACCTCACTCGTTTCGGCTGCGTGTCGAAACGATGCAGAGAGCTTCCTCTCTCAGCTCCATCATTGGATTTTGATCTATCTGCCAGTGACTACACTTTTGCATCTACTTGCGAAAAGCGGATACAGTTGTTGAATTATTTGGACAGTTTCTTGAGCCGTCATGGGGATAATAAGATACAGCGGTTTCGTGTTCGTTTGGAGTGTCATTGTGTGGAGAAGAAGATCAAATGGATGGCTGATAAGACACGAAGCTTTCGCGTTCGTAGAGAAGCATGCGAGTGTAGGAAGGAATATTCTCGGATTGTGAGATGGGTGGAAATTGCAGTAAGGAGAGGGGTTGAAGTGCTTCATCTTGAAATCTTTATAGATGAAAAGCAATGTGGCCAGGATTCCTTGGTACCTTCTTGCGTCTTTCTATGTGGATCTTTGAAGACTCTAGAGTTGGACTTTGGCATGAATTATCCCAAAGTTCTTAAGAAGCCCTCCTCCTCCAGTTTTTCCTCCAATCTCCAACGCTTGGACTTGCGAAACGTTGAGATACACGAAGGGTTTTTTGAATGGATGTCGTCATCCTGCAAATGCTTGAAGGAATTAAGTCTTGACAACTGCAGGGCAGAAAGTATCACCATCCAGAGCTCCTCATTGGAATCATTTAGGTACATATACGATGATGATGACCTCTCCGATTTCGACATTATTGCTCCAAATCTCAAGTGTGTGGCCTGGAAGGCCAATATGTTTGTGTTCCAAAATGTGGAGAAATGTACTCGCTTAGAAAAAGTTGAGCTGCTTCTGCAACCTCAGAAACATGATGCTCTGGTCTTGTTTGAGGTTCTTCGCTGTATAAGCACGGTTAAACATCTTACTCTAAACCACGAGACCACCATGGTAAATGTTGCATGTAGTTATTTCTTACCATATTCTTACAGGGTTTTATTGGGTTTCTTCCTTGTTCTAACGTTGTGTATTTATAACTTGCAGGTTCTGTTTGAGGGAGGTTCCATGCCAGCATTAGAGAATGTTTCTTATTTGTGCTTGAATATTTATTGCTTGTGCGATGTCCTCGTCCCGTCCATGGCCTCTCTTTTTAGAGGAATCCCTAATTTGACTACTTTGGCCATAACTTCAATTTGGCCGGATCTTGATGTAAGCAAGAAAAACTTAATGTCCTATATTTATATTTCATTGGAAAATTGTTAATCTTTTGTTCTTACCTTTGTAGAATTGTTCTGAGTTTGATACGAGATATTGGAAATCGCTAAACCTTGCTTTTGTTCATAAGCTTGAGGAGGTAGACATTCATATGCTAATTGGATCTAATGCTGTTGAGTTTGCAAAATATGTCCTCGAGCATGCTCAAAAACTGAAGAAAATGAGGATTGTTCATACGGCAGAGCAATCTAAAATTCTACGGAGGGTGAATGAGAGCAAGAAGATTTCCGATGCCACACTTGTGTTTGAAGAAGATGAAGAATAAACTTTTAAAAATTCAGAAGAGTGGGTGCTGCTACTGCCCTAGTTTGTTTATCTTCTTCTAGGTAGCCCATCATTTTGATGTTCAAGTTCAACTCTTTTTCTGCAAGGAAGAGCATAATTTTTTCTCGAATAACATTGGTTTAAACTTTCTGAGAGCCTTGAGGCACCATATGTTAAATCCCTAGACATGCGATTGTATCGACATTTTTTTTTGGATGAGATCCAAGGGTGTCCACCGCCGACAGTAGTGACTAATCCCTTTCGCCGCGGGAGCTCTCCAAAGGAGGTAAACATCTGGCCACGAAATGCGCTCCATTCCCATGGACGGGGATTGAACCCCCAACCACATGGTTAAGGAATGAGGTGAGCTACCACCACACCACATCTCATGGTTTTGTATCGACATTTTTAGTTGTTTACATCCACCTTTTATTTTTTTACATGGTTTAATTTATATTCCAACACGAGCTCGATTGTGTTTGGTCTCATACGATGTCATTTTCACAAAAGCTATCACCAAGGAAGATGGCAAAATTAGAAAAGGGCTATTATGTTCATGTGTGATCATCACAGAGCATAAAGTCGCATGCTATGTTTTGAATTGTACACAGAAATTTGGATTTTGCTTTACAAAGCGTGGCCAAGGTTAAGAACCTTTTTCTTCAAATATAAAAAGTAAATAGGTGTAACACAAACTAACTATTTTCTCAAAATAAGTTAAGAAATTTGACCAATTCATCTTCAGTTTGAGGATGCATCTGGGGAACTGTTCATGCCTTCAACCAATGCGCTTGCAACTGGTCTTTGAAACATGAGCCAAGGATTTGGTATTTTTTTTACTTGAAACCTCCAAAAACAAAAACCTAGCAGTGAGCACCCACTAATCAGAATCAGAACCTGATAGCGACCATTGATAAGAATCTTTGGGTTCCATATCAGTGACAGAAGGAGGAAGGTGTTTGTTAGCCGCTCTTCGAGGCCGGTCTCTCCTTGGTCTACTTCCTTCCTGTAAGATGTAGATTAAAGTTAACACATCACTCAAGGACTAAAAGTTGAAGCAAAGGATAGCTAGATTGGTCTGTTCTTATTTCTTTTCTTCTTCTTATGCTCACCTTGGAATTTGGTTGACTTGGTTGATTCGACACTGGAGTTGCTTGGCTCCTCCGAAGCCAGATGGTACCAAAAGACATCAATGCCGCCAGAAGCAAAATCGGACCAATCCTTGGATCTCCTCCGATGCGATCATAGAGTCCACGTAAAATGCCACGGATGCTCTGCTTGATCGTATTTGTTGAAGGAATGCTTTGGACACCTGCAGACCATATTGGCTCTGAATCCTCAGGAACCAGATGAGGAGTTCTTGTTCTCTGCATTGGAAACAGACTTTAAATGTAAGGGTACAGAAGAGGAGCGCTCAAAAGGTGCAGAGAATCTGACACTTGAAAATCAGACAATGGGACTAGTCAGTCTTGAATGGTGCTTAGAACCATCTAATTCCCTAGAAAGACTGGATTGTGTGAACAGGCAAAGCATATTTACATAATGAGGAAGATCTCTGGAGTCTCCATCCTTGATTATTTGAGAGATCCATTTCATAATCTGCCGAAGAAGAAGAAAAAAAAAAGTGAAAACGAAGCAACCAACTAAGAATATATGCTCCCTTTGAGGCATTAATTGTAGTTTAAAGCATTATTCAAAGTCAAGAAATTCTCAAAACATAGAGTTAGATACCTCCGGAATTTCATCTGAACCATTGTACTTAGCTACAAGCTGTGATGCTGGATCTAATTCCTGATCTTGTACTGCATCCCATATGCTTTTTGGCTTTTCCTTGGGTTTGTCACCCTCTTCTGTCACATTCCTTTTGTAGCGTACGATATATAACTGAGGCACATCAGTCATATCTGTCCTTTCTCCACAAGTTTCATGGCTGGTTTCAGATTGGAGGAAGAAGAGACAATATTTCTGAAACAGAATATCAGCTCTTCTAAGGAATATGGTGCAGAAAACAAGCATATCCATTCAAATATGTCAAATTAATAGAATTTTCCTTTACCCCCCTATATGGATACACAATGATGTACCAAATCTGCCATTGAGAGAGAAATTTATCATAAAATTTGGTGGTCAACTACCCTTGGATCAAAACCTAATGGTTGGCATTAATTCTGAAAATGCAAAGCAATTCCTTGGATTGAAACCAACTTTGTAAGACAACCTTTGGATTCTGATATAATGGTTGGTGGCCAAGTGAACAAAACTCGGCTATAATATTGCTCCCTGAACCAAACTGGTTCTAAGTTCACCACGCTGTAGAAATTTTTTGATGTCTTTAAATTTACCACTACATAGTAACATACAGAGTAGATTGCAGAATCAATATTGTTTCCGAGTGCATGCATAATGAAATAACACTTAAAAAGACAAACACACAAATGTTCACCTTTTGGGCTTCTCCATCAAGCCAAGCAAATGTCAGTCGTTTGCTTTTAAGTGCACCTGCTGCTGGTGCTATAGATTGCTCTTCATCAGCTGATCTTGACTCAACTTCATTCGATAAGATTTCTTCAACCCTACGCATGGTCTATCAAACTTATGTCATTCGCACCAATTGCTAAATTTGAAAAATATGAATGCTAGATGGCAGATATAAATCATAAATTCCTCCTCTGAAAACAGACTGAGTGCAATGTAGTGGACCAAAATGACAGAAAAGACACTTACTCCACGCATAGTACCGAGTTCTGGGCTATGCCTTCCTGCTATAACAGCACAGTACCAAGTATCGGTATGTTGTCCAGCACGGGAATAGCCTCGGGGATCACAACCCAATTCCATGGATGTCGTACTCCTCAACTGTGGAAGCTCTGAAAGAACAAACTGTCAGAAATCAAAAAGGAGCTCCCCCTGATACACCAAGGTGTACCACTACAGAAGGAAAAAAAGATGATGAATGGTGTAAGAAAACAACAGTACCTTGCTGTTTATTCTGTTCCATGATCTTTAAGAACCATGAATTGTTAACAGATCCTGCATCAAAATATACAGCTTTGCTTATCACACAAGTTTATTAAGTTGTTCTTGAGGACTGAAGTTAAGAGAGAAACGTGCCATGGTACACAACAGGTTTGACACCAGGATCTTTCAGAAACACTATAGCAGGTGCAGATTCCACCTCAAACCTGTTGTCAATAAAAAAAAATTCCTCTGAAATCAAAGCTGCACACTTTATTGTATCCAATTTTTAATAAAAGTATAGTTTCAAGTTTCATCTCACAATATTCATGTCTGTGTTATTATAAACTCAATTCAACACAAGATTTTAGAAATTCTGAAAAACTATCCCCTTTCATGAAGATTAATATTAGGATTAGCCACTCACGAATTAAACCAAAAGGTAGATTCCTCTTCTCGCCACAGCACAAATGCAAAAGAAGCATGGGTCCAATAACTTTTAGCAGCTTGGCGTATGAAAGGAGCAGCACGCTCCCCTGTTTTGGAGAAGAAAATTACTTTTACCTGTGATCCAGGACAACAAAATTATCCAAGTGGCTGGTCATAAGTATAACATTGGATAACAGCATGTTGCAAACGCATGTATTTATACATTAATCGATTAAAATGAATTAGAAAAATATATATTAATAACTGTACAAAGTACAAACACTTGAAAGTTTCAGTCACGTAAAAGTTGCAAATGTCTTGAGTTGTACGAGGCATTGTGCAATACAAATGCATTAGGAATGACCCTAACTTCTTTCTAAGGAAGAGAAGCACAAGTAATGAAGTGACATTAAAGAACTACCATCAAGGATGCATGACAATGTCAATTATATTGTCTTCGTTGCTTTTGAGTTGCCATCTTTGATAATTTTTTTAAACAATAAATGGATGAATAATCCCTCTTTCATATAGCATTCTTGTAAATATGATCAGAAATCAAATTCAGAAGGAAGAAAACAAAAAGGATTCATATGGACATTGCAGAATTCTATGCTGAGTATTGTATCTACAATTTACCTTATGAAGACTAACTTTTGCTAGAAACTTCTGCCCCTGAAAATTGAAGTAGACATTCATATCAGTTTAGGGTATGTTAAAAGGTGACAGAAAAGAAACGGCATACATTGAGTGTAGGACAAATTGCTTTGTTTCTTTTGAGAAATAGAAATTTTCAGATGAATTAACCCCCAAATCTTCCCAGCCCCAAGTCAAGACTGCATTATTTGTGTAACAAAATTCCAGTATCATCAATTACCTTACATCTGAACGCATTAACTAAATTTTTGGAGGAAAAAAAATTACCTCTACATCTAAATTTCCGTACTTGAAACAAGAATAACAGCCTATTACACCATCCAGGTTCTGGAGGTGAGTGTGTGTCTCTATACATAGCTGTCTGTCTTATAATATCTTAGGAAAAGTTAAGCTAGTGCTTTTAGTGATTTCCAGGGTTATCTATTCTCTATTCTTATTTCCTTCATAAACCAATCTGATTTGTTATTACCCTTATTCCAATTAAACCACACCTTAAAACATAGAAACAAAATTCCACTCCAGAACTTCTTTCATGTATAAATTCTAATTACCCCAAAGCCCCTTCTCATAACAATCTCAACCTTGAGTTATCTTTTGAACATAGGTTGCATTTACTATTAAGTTAGAGAGGAGACGAAGAGAATTTTATTCCATAGAATTACCAGTGACTCCTTTGAGTAGTAAAGAATACGAGGTAAACCAAGTATTGTTGTTGCAAACCAATCTGTAACTGAATCAACCGAGAGCTCTCCTTCGTACCTAATACAAAAGATCAGACTGAGATACCATTCCAAACTAATTTAGGAAATATGATGCGTTGGAGCATATCAAGCATGCAGGGGAAAGAGAAAAAAACTTGCCTATGTAGCTATAGCAGAGCATCTAAAAACTTCTGTCATTAAACCAAGTACATGGATTCAAGCATAGTAATGATCTTAGAGCTAACTGAAAACTCACCTAACAAGACAATTGGAAGTTTTACACCCCGGGGGAAAAGCAACAAGAGAAGGAAGGCCTGTAAGAGAATGATAGGTAGTCAGAAAAAAGGAACAAAACATTTAAAAGATAAAAAAGAGAATGATATGCAGTCAGAAACAAGAAACAAAAGAAAATGAAAAGACTTCAACAAAAGACAGTTTCCACCCAAAAAATTCATAGTCAAATTTAGGATTTCCAGTAGTTTTGCAGCACCTTAATCCTGGCACCAATTGGTGTAGTAGTAATGATGATCATGGATAGGAACCGTATCAATTATGAAGCAGAAGAAAAGTACAAAAACATCTGTATTAAAGTGCACAAACAACTACTACTTTGTACAACAGAATGCAAAATTGATCATTTGGAAAACCACTTACCATTCCTGAAGAAAGGTTGTCCAGTTGGTTTTCTCTCAGCAAGATGTGTTGCTAGCTGAAGCTCCCCAAGTTCCAAAAGACCAGTATTTGCCACACCACCCAACAGAGCAGCTGGATATAGAACATAAGGAAACAAAATGGAGAGGGAGAGAGAGAGAGAGAGAGAGAGAGAAATTAGTTCATAAAAGTATATTGAGTTAAACTTTGAAATTTAACGAGGCAAAAGAATGGGTTGTAAACTTGTAACTACAACAATGCTTGGAATATATGTAAATTTATTTATTAGAAAGAAAAAACAACCTTCAAACAAGCAATCATGCTATACAATTTAGAATAGAAACAATATGCCCCAATGAAACTAAATGGTTAAAGGACTTGTGTAATCAAAACCAACAAACCAAGTGATAAGTGGTAGTAAGTGGAAAAAAAACAAGGCTTCACTCAATCGAGTGCAAGGATTAGCCACAATCTAAACTTGTCAAGAAACCATTTCAGATAAAGAATCTTAAATCAGGTGCTCCAAAATGAAAACATACCAATTTTTTTCCACGCATCAGAAAATTTATCACAGCTTTTGCTTCCAAATGAGCACAACTGGTCAAAATCACAACAAACATGAATTAATAGTCAGTACATATATAACGGGTCTAACAAGAAGTTTTGTAAAAATGAAAACATAAGGTTTAATCCGAAACAGCCTCAAAACTCCATACCGAATATGAAAGCACAAGATATGCACATTCTGGTTATGTTTATAGAAATTTCTATCAAAATATGTCTTTATGTTATGTTTGCATATTACTTACGGAAGGGTGGAAAAAGAGGAAAATAGCTCTATTAAGTAAACCATTGGTGGAAGGGGAGGGAAATCAAGGAAAAGATAAAAGCTTAAGCTGGTTAAATTTGTCATGACATGCAGCATGACCTATAAAGTGATTTTACCTGAATTAGCGCTGGCATGTTACCCTGAAACATGGTCTGGAAATCCTTGGAGGTAATGACTGTAAGATCATGATCTTGAATATCTAATAAAAGAAATTCATCAGCCTAGAAACAATGGAAACTCTGCAACAAACTCTTTTAATAATAATTCAAACAGTAAAACAATAAAGTAATTGCAATTTTAACACAATTAAGTTCCAACCTGAAGAAACAGAGTCAAGTAAAGGAAGTTCTATCTTTGAAAAGCTTTCTCCGGAATATTGCTCTTTGACCTTCTCAATTACATCCTGCCGTCAAAATAGGGAAATTAATAAAACAGTGTAACACCCAGCAAAGGTTACAGAAAAAGAACAAGGAGAGCACTACAAACTGGACATTTAAAGCTTCAAGTCTTGGAATGGGAGCAAGAACTCACTATTTGCTCATCAATGCCAAATATGTCATAGTTTCTCTTCCACAACGGATTCGTCAGCAACTCATAAGCATATTGAATCTGCAATTCATATCCCAATCCCATGCTTAGAGAAATAGTATTAACTAAATAACAGAAAGCAAGCCCAATTACTGACCAAGAAAGCTACAAGTCTCTTTTGAATATTTTAAGCATATTTTTTAAAATAAATAAATAATAGTTGTTGTGTCCTTGTTTTATAACCCCTTCTTCACATATATCATTTTCTTATCATCAAGTTTTTCAAAATGCCAAATTCAACCGTTCTTTCTTCATTTGACCGCAATTAAGCTAAACAAATTCTTTCATCTACATGTAACTAAAAAATTACGTTCAGACGACAAACCAAAAATTCACTGACCTTGATAAAATCAAGGGTATCAGGAGCTCGCTCGCCTGAGTTCCTGAAAATAACGACATGTCACAGCTATGTAAGAACAGCATATGCCATATATTTGAAAGGTTACAGAGTGCTTACATTGAGTGTTTCAAAAAACTTTGATATACAGAGTCTTCTTCTTCCGGAAATTGTCAAAACTAACGAATTGTGTGATTCCGATCACTAAAACGACATGTCGATCAAAGTAGGCAAGGAAAGAAAAAGAAAATTTACCAGGCGGAAGTAATATTGTCGTAGGCCTCTCTCACTTCCTCAATTGAGCTATACATCCTTACACCAAGAACTACAACAATTCAACAAACAAAGCAATCGTTTGAAAACCAAATACATTAACACACTCACCCATACATATATGAGAGAGAGAGAGAGAGAGAGAGAGAGAGAGAGAGAGTTACTGTCGTAATTAGAAGGGGGGAAGGATTTGGGAATGACTAAGAGCTGGAAGAACATGGCGGCAGCAAAGAGAATCAGAGGCAGCGAGTAGGCTCTTAACGTGGACGCCATTGACGAGCTCGTCGGGACCGGAGGCGCAGGCGTTGCCATGGTACTCAACCGCAGCGAATAATTTCTCGCCGCAGAGAAGAGAGGAATGACGATGAGTCTGCCGTCTGCGAGCGAGTGCAAGAGTCGCTTTTGGGGGGTGGGCGGAGGCGTTGAGCCCAATGTTACTGAAAGTATTGGCGCAAGTGACAGGAGAGAGTGACAACGGCAACAACACTAGACTCGCTAGACTTGGGAGCTAATACTGTTTCCTACACTAGACTCGCTCATTGGCTCGATCGGCTTTAAAGAAATGTGACACGTGTAACATGGTGAGTGGATCTTTTGTGGGAAAGTCAATGGAGATGGGCTTGAAGCATACGCTTGGAATGTTTGTAATACACGCTAAGATTTGGGTTTTATGAAGAGAGCCCAAATGTTCCCAGATGGGTCAATGTACTTTGATGTCTAGAGTCATTCTATACCCAACCATCAAATGAGCTTAAGAAAGCAATTTACGCACACTTCACCATCGACGGGACAGTTTCGGCCCAAAACTATTGTCTAAGTTTAATTCATGATTGGCCCAGTGTTCATTTAGGGTTTCGTTGGGATTGCTTCTGAAATGGCTAAAAAGTGATTTTTACCGCGTTTGAGTTTGACAAAAAATAAACCTTATAAGTTCTTATGAGCTATAAAAACGGTTTCTGAAGAAGAACCAAAAAGCACTTGCAAGTACTTTTCAATAAGAACTTCTACGTGCTTCTTTGAAGAAAAAAAACTATTTATAAACAGAACTACTTCCTACGTATACAAATCAATACCTAAAGGCTAATGGGTTCCCATCATATAGGGGTGGTGGATTTCCACTCCCCCATGGCACCTAAGTTTGAAACCCCAAAGACCCCGTTTGGTTCATGGAAAAGGAGGCTTGGGAATGGGAAATCAATTGTTTTCCCATGTTTGGTAAGTCTAGGCATAGGAAATGGTTGTCTGGCACATGGGAAAGTATAGGGGAAAGTGAAGCCCTCCACTGAACTTGGGTTTTGTTTTCCTTCCTCATGGAAAAGTTTGGGAAAATCAGCCAACATTCAATGCACATTTTTCATGACCATTTTGTCCACATGAACAATTTAGAATTACAATGTATCATTAAATGCATTCTTTTTTTATTTGATTTAATATGGGTATAATTGAAAATTTTACAAACTTTGTTTTCCATTCCTACTCAAAACAAACATGAGAAATGAAACAAAGTGAAATCTCCCGGTTACTTTCCCAACATTACCAAATGTGGGAAATAAATCTTTCATTTCCCATCCATTGGGAAATGACATGGGAAGTGATTTCCCCTAAAATCCGTTCCGTGAACTAAACAGGGCCAAAGGGTTTCTTTCCTCCAATGTAACCCAAAAAAAACACAATACCAAAGGCTGGGTTAATTATTTTATTAGTCCCTGAATTTAGACTCGATTTGCATTTGAGTCCCTCAATTTCCAAAATCGTTCTCGTGGTCCTTTAACTTCAGTTTTGTTAGCACGAATGGTCATACCGTCAATTTTGTTAACTATTATGTTAAATGCAGAGGGTAAAATGGTATTTTTGTATTAAATTAATTAAAATATAAATAAATAAAAAACTATAAAATTAAAATTAAACTCTCCCTCTCTCCCTTTATCCCAATTTCTACTCCCCTAAACTTGATTTTTCTTTTTCTTTTTTGTTGGTTTTTTATTTGATTTTCTTTTATTGTCAAGATATGATTTTTTATTTATTCATTTTTTTGGTTTTATAGACGGGGGCTGCCATTATAGATACCTTTTCGGCTAAGCTAAGGCAAATCTTGATTAAATAAATAAGGCAGTTTACTATTTCAGTGCATGTCGGCGCATACATAATGTTGAATTAATGCTCAACGTATACTCAACTTGAACGGGGAATTGGTAGGTTGGTTACTCAATGCAGATGTCACAGCCATATGGTCCATATGTATCTGGGGACGTACGACAACATTATTACATACAATCCTTGATTTGATTGTCATCCTTCTCCAGGAGCAGTGTAAAATACGTGCATGATTTCAGATAATAATAGAAATATACATATATCATTTTGTGCCCTTGTTTTTTTATGAGTTAACTTATATATGGGTTATTTCTCATTTTCCATTCTCTGATTTTATTTATTGGTTGGGTACCAGGCGAGAAAATAAGAGTGACTCGTTATACAAGTCTATCTCGATCATTATGTGACTATTGATGATAATGATATATAATGTACTAATTAAAATTAAAGTGGAGAGCAAACTTTTACATGATTAGTTTTGACGGTCCACAATTCAGTAATTACATAATACTTCATAAACCCCAATTAAACCACCACCTACTCTGCTAGGTAGTTATATTATTTTATGCAGGTGGTGGAGATTCATTCATCAGAACTACCATAGATAGATAGATATATACGTACGTACGTTTGTTGACCTCTCTCTCCAGCTCGATCGCATTTTCATCATGAAATGCCTGTCAATGTCATGATTTGATATCCGTCATTATATATCACAATAATTGTTCCAAACTAGTCCAAGCATCCCCGACCTCAACTTCAAACCCCATATATTGCTGGAATGCCTCGAATAATTCACTGCATTCGTTCCCACAATATTGGCCTATAAGCTCATTCAAACCCAGCGACCCAGTCGTCATTGATAACATGGCCCGTGAATCATCACATTCCATCATGCTTGAGAACTGATGATCCAATGTTGGACCCTCAAAATTACTTATGATATTAACGCCACGCTCGTGAACATCATGATGATAACCAAAGGAAACGTGATCTAGGCCGTTGATGTGATTGATTGGTGCATCAGCAGCTGAGCTTGATGACTTTGTCGACATTGATATCAGGCTTTCCCAAGCTGATGCCCTTAGAATGTCAAGGCATTGTGGAACGAGTGGTGCAAACTGATGGTGAAGATGATCATGAATAAGCGACGCCGCCGTTGGATCGTGAGGTAGCTGGTGAGCTGATGATTTGTGTAGTTTGGACTCTTTGGATAACCTGGCTTCTGCTTGGACCCTGGCACTTTCCCACTGAGCAATGTGGCTGAGATTTGACAACTTCTTGGGGTCACCATTGGCAGAGCCAAGAATGGCAGTCTTGGGCTTGTGGGTGACAGGGTCAAACCCTATCTTGGCCAGTCGTTTCTTGAGATGTGTGTTCCAGTAATTCTTGATCTCATTGTCTGTCCTCTTTGGTAAGTGCGCAGCTATAGCCGACCACCTATAATTTGTCCAGAATCATTAGCTCACAAAGTTTTATTATTACAAATTGATATTATAAATGAGGAGTGGAATCGAACTCGGGTGCAAGATGTGGGCACACGTCTTAGACTAATTAGTCCTATGATATTATTAAACATATGAAGCATGCATGCACCTAAACATTCAGCTTGCAAGTTCACAAAACATTAATAAAATAATTAGATATGTATTAACCTGTTGCCTAGAAGTGCATGGAGTTGAATGATGGTTTGGTCTTCGTGCAAACTGAAATTTCCCCTCTTAATATCAGGCCTTAGGTAGTTTCTCCACCTTAGCCTACAGCTCTTCCCGTATCTTTTCAAACCTATAAAAACAGACCAAGTTCAGTATATTGTGTGTC
Organism: Prunus avium; assembly: GCF_965620075.1. Classification (NCBI taxonomy): domain Eukaryota; kingdom Viridiplantae; phylum Streptophyta; class Magnoliopsida; order Rosales; family Rosaceae; genus Prunus; species Prunus avium. The sequence continues at coordinate 27,880,577 of NC_142288.1, read as the reverse complement.
CAAAACCAATACAATATATATAATGCAATAGAAAATAGTAAGTACCAGCTTTTTGGGGCAAGGAGCTCCAGCTTCCATGGCCATGCAGTTGAATGAAAGCTAAGAGCTTTCTGTCTTCTTCAGGAGTCCATGGACCTCTCTTTATGCCCGATGCTGCAGCAATGCAAGTAGACTTTCCCATTTCGATCGATACACAAATCTACCCTAATAATTAATGTTATGTTAATTATTGGAAAAAAGAAAAAGACAAAAAGAAAGGCAATGAGTGTGAAGGAGTAGTTGTTTGAGCTTCAAAGAGTTGAAGGCTAAACACAGTTTTCGAATGAGGAGATGAGGACTAGCTAGAGGCTATGGAGTAATAGCAACAGTAGGCTACTTCCGGCAATTTTGGTTACGACCCAGGCTGGGAACATTTCCTTACTATTTATAGCGGTCAAATACATGGGTTAGAGCCGTTGTGATGATTGATGACTCTTAACACCCATGCAGTTCAACAAGTTAAAATTCGTGTCCCACGTCTAGCTGGAGACATCAATATTCAGGTAAGTTCTTTTGTTACGTACCCTTATGATATCATGTTGGTTAATTTAACTTTTTGATTAATTAAAAAGGATTCACTAATGCATTCTTCTTTTCTTTTAAAGACCTTGCATGCATATGCAAATGCATGTTTTGAATATGATTATTAATTTGATTTAAAGTATTGTAAGTTGTGACATATATATGAACTAATTAAATTCGGTTGTGTAGACGTGGGTTTGACCAGTTGATCAAGACAATGAGATCCCTCTTTACACACGAGTTCGAATATCCCAACGGGTAGAGCACATTCCAAGTTGCTTGAATTAGATTGATAGACTACCAAATGCTATTACATGACAATAGCTTCCTTAGCTGGATGTGATTCCGGGGATAAAAGCATTCTAACTTGCTTATAGAATTGGATTTAATTAAATTAGAATAATATAAACCAGCTATCAATTCAATTGTGTTATCTAATAATAAGAAAACGAATTCCGGTTGTAATTCATAGCCAAATTATAAATATAATGGCCCATCATTTATGATAATGTCAGCTTTTTAGCTAATCATGTATGGAATTGAATGTGCAATCCATTATTCAGGGAAAGAAACAAAAGGAAAAGGGAAAAAAGAAAAAAGAAAAAGAGAAAGAAAAAACCTGCAATTCATTTCGTTGGGTCGGAGAGTAAATGGAAGAAAGACTTATGCGTTCTATTAATAATTCAGCTGCATTTATAATCCAATATGTGCATTTTAAACTGGTTCTTCTGGGTTAAGCCATCAAACCCTAGCATCTCTACACTTCTTCTTTGCTGGTCCTAAATAAAACATGGATAATTTAGGACCTTTGTTTGAAAAGAAAAAAAAAACAATAATTATTATTAATTCCTTGGCCTAACCATTTCCCTTCACATACTAACTATAAGGGGATAGAATTAGTTGGTTCCAAACCAGCCCCTTACAATGAGACATAAATAAGCGAATGAGATATAGCGGTTATGAAGAGACCCTGTTGTTGAGGAATATCAGTCCTTCATCAATGGATTTAAAGCAGAAGGACAAAGAAGCAAGATCTAATGAATAACCAAAAACAAAAAATGAAGCAGTGTCCCACGTTGCCTGTCTGAAAGGACAGGAGGTACCATTTAGCAGACCAGTTCCTTAATTCCCTTCATAAGTTTGCCATCTCCATTTCCTGTGCATAATGTCCTAAGTTTAAAGATGGTATATGCGTACACCACTCCATCACCATGCTATAAATCTAGAGTTTTCTGTCGGGTTCTAACATCCAAATAAAAAGGTCGCGTATATTTAATAAGATAGGTTGTCTCAACATTAAATAAGCATGCATCTTTATGTTACCCAGTGGTTCATATTGATGTACTTCCTCAACCAAAACTCTGATCAAAATGACTTACGTGTTCTTACAGCAGCAAATATATCTAACCTATTCTAGCTACGAAAGTTTAAGTATATACATGTACCACAGTCTGTCTGTTGTGTTATTATGAGTTCCTGAACCATTTTTATTAACAGTAAGATTAGGTTTGCAAATGATGTGAAGTGGGCCCAGGATGAAGAAAATTATGGTAGTATTGTACCACTTCTGGGTTATGGCACTTGTAATTTCTCCCAGCACCACCGCTCCAACACTCCATCCAACCCCATTATTCAGTCAATCTCCAAAGTTTTCAGTACCAAACAAGTATGATTTCTAAATCAACAGTGAAAGATCAGAGCAGAGTATCTCATTCTACTGTGCACTACTTTTATTTTAACCAGTTGCATAGTTATAAGCAAGTCCTGGCCTGATGCAGAGATCAGGTCAGGCATACAAATAATCATTTCTATATATATATTGGAAAATTTGGTTTATGGATGCTACTTTTCCTGCAAAACATTATATAGAAAATTGTAATTTACATTGATATAGTAAATTAAATTAAATTAATAGAAGTACTATAAAATACTTATCTTTTGGAATGTAGAAGTTGGTCTTCATTGATACTCGAGTAAAATAATTATTTTAGGTTGAGGCGTATAGTCATTGTCCTTAAGAGTAGATTTCGCCCCTCGAAGACAATGTCTCGGTGTAGCAAGGTTGTATGGCGGCCTACCCTCCAAGATACAACAACCTATGACCCTCATAAGCGTACACTCGCAATACTTGGATCGGATGAACAACTTAAATCTTTCCCTTAATAAAAGAAAACAAATTGGAACACAAACTCAAGAATGTGGAGGAGAAAATAATGAAGAAAGGTGTCAAAAATCTCTCACCAACGTTTTTCTTTTTGGTGTATATATAAGCTTACTGACTCCAGTGAATGTTGGGTTATTAACCAAGCAATTAAACCACATTTGCACGTTAAGAACAAAACTGAAGGCTATTGCTCAAATAGTAAAATCTGATCCCAACTAAGCAATTAACTCATGCAGTAAATCTTTGGAATCAAAACCTTTAACGAATATTGTAAAACCAAAGTCATTTAACTTATTTAAATGATAAAATAAATTGATACAAAAAGTTAACGGAAATAACCCAATTAAAACCACAAAGGAGATATCAAAATCGACAACAAACTAATGTCCAATTTATTCAAAACCAATATGAAAGCAGTTTGTAATATAAATTAGATAAATTAATTTTGTATTTTGAAATACTCACAAAAATTCCAACAATATATATAAAATATATGTATAATATACAAATTTTCTCTTAAGTGGATGTCTGGCCTGTTTATATTACAATAAGCCCACGGTGCATGGTGAGAGTTTATTTCTGATAAAGACAGCGAAAGCATCCAAAGCCCGTTCGGTGCATGCTGAGTTTTTGCATTTTCAAATTGTGAATTCCTGGTCATCTGGAAAGTACCAGAGTGGGTGTGAATCGTCCAAAAATTTCAATTTAGCTCCACTGGCCTGCCACAGTAAAGAGCCCAGTTACCCACAGTAAATCATAACTGTACGTGCAACACCAAGCTCTTTATTAAGAACATAACTTCTCTCTCTCAAACAAAGAAATTAAGGGCAGAACGTATTCAGATTAATTATTATGATTGTTGCAGGAACAAATGTACTCAACAAAACCCTTGCCATGAATTGGACAGATATACTGTATGGAAGCACAGAAATAGTCTTAGACAGATATACTGTATGGAAGCGGAGAAATAGTTTTGGACAGATATACTGTATGGAAGCACATAAATAAAAGAGATTTTCTATTACATATATATGGCTTTAAGTGGAAGTGTGATTTTCTCAATCCGTCATGTCTTTTAAAAAAAAAACACACAAATAAGTCTTTAGACTATATAACGTGTCATGAAGGTTCGAGTATAAGAACTCTAATCTACAAATCAATATCATTTTTCATTAGACTAAACTCCATTGACCTCGGCCGTCATGTCTTTAAAAAGGGTGGAATGTCATCGAATATTGTAACTGATGATAGACGCGAGTCCACATGTTGTTGACACGCACACTAGAAAACTATGTTGAAATGATTTGAAAACATTTACCTAGGTCACACACTCATGCATATATATAACGCCAACGATCTTGGGCTCAATCATGAGTCATGACCTATAGGTAGCTAGAAAACTGGGGTTGTTGTAATGAGCAAGGAACATGCGTGTGTTTGAAGAATTAGTACAAATTTGAAGCCACATGTATCCAAATGGTGAACATAAACAAATGGTGGGTGGGGGACTTGAGGCCGCTGGTTTTGGCCCCATCAAGTTAAATGTGGAAAATACTTGTATATTTGACCTCACATGAGCATCTCTGTAATCAAGGATTTGCATATCCCACAAATATCTTCAGGGCCGTGGGCCACCACTTTCATAGGCCACTGCCCCGTCATTCACTTGTGCTGTGCAAAAATAAGCCCTTGACAAATGCCCACAACACCAACGACTAGATCAATTTTTTATTTCAATACCAAAAAAAAAAAAACAATGATAGAGTAATTGGTGGGTACATATGAAGGTTACGAGAGAGTTGGTTAAGGCAGTGTGACTTGCAACCCTTTTGAACCGAGTTTGATCTCTATTCCCGTACATTAAGATAGTTAGAATATCGCTTTGTGACAAAAATTTGGTATGCTTTGTCGTAGCTTAGTCAATAGTTTGGCGTTCTTCTGTTTTCTTGGGCCTTGCTTGCAATAGGTTAGGTCACATATAATTTGGGCTTTTCAACCCGTTTGTGTGTCTTGTGATGATTAAATAATTAGTGATTAGGCTTAACTACTAATTAACGTACGCTGGATTCATGTTATTGAAGTGTATATGTGGCCATGCATTCTGAATGAAAGAATGAAAGCAAAATATATTTATTTGAAGTGTTTTGCTGCATTTCTTTCTTTGATCGTGACGTGCACGAACTAGACATGCCTTTAATGGGTTGACTTATCTTAATGCTTGGAAAGGAAAATGAATCAGAAAATGAAAATGTTTTCGTTCCTTTAAATGGACTTTGTATTAAAAATAAGGTATCACGAACTTAGGAGATAACCATGGAAACTTGTCACATTTACATCATAACTAAAATATCAGAAAGAATAATTAAAATATACCAAACACTGAGAAAGCACTATCGTATCGTGCATGCCAAACCAGACAAGTATGTCTCCACTCCACATCCCAGCTATCGTGCATGCCCTAGCAATTTAACCCTTTCTATTGTGAGCATAAGAACAATTTCCCTACCAATTTTCACAAAAACCGCAAGCATTAAGGTAGTGAAATAAATTAGAAAGGGATAATCCTCCAAATCTGTTCTTATAATGGAAATAAAATCATAAATAGTACGAATGCCTCCATCTTATCGCTAATTCTTTATCTAGCTTTGGAGCAAAACAATGGACTTTACAAAAGAGGTTACAAGGATAAGATTGATTGACGCACACATCACACTCTATCCAAACCAACCAATTGAAATTCTTCTTTCAATTCTGTACCCATAAATAAATAAATAAAAATTACTTCTTATTTTTACTCGATTCATATTCACTTTTTTCTTCTTACCAAAGTCCTACATTTGGAGGCCTTTCCATATACGATTATAGTGACGGGGGTGCCCAATCTCTCTTAAAAAACCATGCGATCAAACAAAAGACTCAACTAGTGTAGTAGTTTGGAGCAAATGCTCATCCAATAAAGATTCCGGGTCCTAACATCCATCTAATGTGTGTGAATTTAGTATGTTATCACCCATTTCAATAGAAAGTATCCTAAAATAAAAAATATATATAAACCATACGAGCAGTTACACATGATAAAGACTAAATAATGCCACCATTAAGGAACTTTGCAACTTGATTTTCGACTTCCTATATATGTAAATCTATAAATGAATTTTGATATTTTGTTATGAGAGAGTTTTCTTTTACAGAACATTCTTTTTTATTCTTTTGTTTGTTTTTGCTAAATATTTATTACTTGCAGGATTGACTAATATACTCGTAACAAAATTATATCACTACAATAAATTAGCGATAATTAGATATCAAATTCATCATAAATACATGTTGTCTTAATCATCTATAAATCGAAGTTGAAATCTCCTCTAACCAAGTGAAGACAAAGACGAAGTGTTTTGTTTTTCTTGTTCGCTATCAAAGCTTGTACGAAGGAAAAAAACAAAAGATTTTTTGGTGACAAAAGTCAGTGAATGATGTGAGGAGGGTTGTGTGTTTCCACGAGAGAGCATAGCTTGAGGGAGGCCCATAACACCTGAGGCCGCGTGGCGTGCCTTGAGTAGCGGGAAGCGTTCGCATTGGTTGGCTACCCGGTGACGCCAGCAAAACATGAAGCTCGTGTCGGATCAGCGCGGGGTACGTGTCGACCGTTAGTAAGGCCTAACTCTGTGCCCGAATCTTACCTCACAACATTCAACGTTAACTCTGATGGGACTCCGTTACGTCGCTTTTCTTCTCACGTTGGATTGACACAAACACCCACGGCGATCTTCTGAAATTACAGAATTGCAAACTTTTTCGAATTGAAGATCCAATAATTTTTTGAATTAGATGATAGCCTTTTCTTTTTTTTGCTACAAGTAGAATGCTTCATAAGAAAAGGATACCTGGTGCATATACCTGGTGTACAAAATTGGAAATTAGAAATATTTCCTTCAAATACCTGATACCCGGTGTATACATCTGGTGCACCTAACTTAAGAAGATGCATAAGTAACTGTTCTTTATCCCTTGAGCTACAAGTCCCTTGCGCGATAACTTGCTCATGTTCTGATGAAGGGTGGCCTGAGATCATATTGTTGAGCATGTAGGGGACCTTGATATTGTTGGGTGATTAAATGAGGGGTGACTTTTGATACTTTGGGATTGGAGGTTTATTAATTCGGTGTCAAGAAAAATGAATCTGTAGATGACAAAAATCATATGCACAATAATAATATTACTGATGAGAAACATGTCGTGCAGGACTCAAATTCTTTCGTGATTGGATCATCCATGCATGTGTCAAAACTAAAACCCACATGTTACAAAAATAAAAACTAATTAATAAAATAAAGGTAAATATTCTTACATCATGCTTTACAGCTTGATAACGGATTGCCTGCATCATAATTCATAGATATTGGATGAGAGGACAGCGTTGAAGATCCAACATTTAGGAATGAATCTCGTGTGACAGCCTCCATGAAAATGTAAGCTATATAATATAATAAAGGGTTTAAATATAAGATCCCGTTTTCCTTCCTTCAACTGCAATGACTTTTAGTACCCGGAAAAAAAAAAAAAAAGAGTTATTTACACTAACATCTTCTCATATTTTCAACTTTTTCACAAAACTCCAAAGGTTTTGAGAATTACATGAACAACCTCTCAAGTTTCAGATTGTTTTCACAAAATCCTTTTTCGTTGATTGTTCGTCCAAAACTTGATTATTTCATTTTTAAAAATGTGTGCAAATGACAAAATCAACCTCAATAATTATATGTGCAATCTAATCTCAAAGGCTCACTATATCATTTGTATAAATTTTTTTACATATAAAATCATTAATCTTTAGATGAAAAATCAACTAATAGGGGTTTTGGGAAAATAATTTAAAATCCTAGGGAGTTTTGTGAAAAAAACCGAAGACTTTTATTGTTTTCATATTCTTATCCCGAAATACGAACTTGATTTCAGACAGCTGTGTTTTTTCTCTACAATTAATAGTTTCCTCCTAAGCTCATTTTCAACCAAGAGCTTCCATGATTTCGATATGTCAACTTCATATTTCATTTCATTCCACATCTTTCATGATTCGGTTGAACATATCTTGACTAAGTAAGCAAGGATTAGTCAAATAATCATGCAAGTAATAGTTCATTTGCTAATCACTCACCCAGCATCATCGGTCACATTACCCATCTGAATTTATGGTTTGAGAAATTTTATTCATAATTTGATTCTAAATTAGCTGTTAAACACTGTCTGTAACATACAAAATTATTCCCATGAAATAATTAGTCCTTTTTTTATGAGCGTTGTCAAATATATGAATACAAAACTTCACATCATTTTAAGTCAAAGTTAATCAGAGAGAGAGGTCGAAATTTTATTTCTAAGCTAACCCTAGCTAGGCCAATGATTTACATGGAACTTAACTGCATGCTCATTTATCAAAATCCTCCGTGTGTTTGAGGGTGACATGCACGTGTGTGTTGAGAGAGAGAGAGAGAGAGAGAGAGAGAATGTCAACACCGCATTTACCTGAGCCCCCACACCAGAGATTGAAAATCCCAACTCATGATGTAACTAAAGGTACAAAGTTTTTAAAGAGTAAAAAACAGAAAAGAAAATCATTTCCACCAACTGAATCTCATTCTCATATGTCACCAATATTGTACTTGAGCACCTTCACAAGAATGAGGCCAATATATGATATAATTCAATACGAAAAAGTTAAATACATGATATAATTTCTTACAGTACATAACAGATGCTTCACTTTCATTCAATTTTCCATTTGGATTCAGAAAATCTATACACAATAATATCAAGATTCAAACTCACAACAATAATACTGGAAGCAGAAGCAGAAGCAGAAGCAGAAGCTGCTTTTTCTTTTCTTTTACTACACATTCAATCTTATATATAATGCTGCTATTTGAAATTTTTAATAATTCCAAAAATTATCCAGGTCCACTGCTCCAGCTGCTGCTGCTGGGGCCTCTTGATCACCAAATGGCCTCCTTCCCATCTCAAGATTGGACATGACAGAAGAGATTTCATTGTTCATTTCACTTGTCAGGCCTGTCTCTTGGGACACACTGACCATTTCCCTCTCTGTTTTGAAGCTCTGCCTCATGTTTGAACCATTGTTTTCAAGCAAGGCCCTCAGAATGGACTGGTCTTGCATTAAAACTGAACCTGGGAACTGGAAATTTGCTGCAACTGGGGCAGACTGATCAGAGTAGAATGAGTTGGAAAATGGGGCTCTTGGGAAAAAGTTGGAGGTGTTTGAAGAAATACCAAAAAGAGGGTTGTTCATATAATGAACAATCCCTTGGTCTCTTTGAACATCAGTGGGATCAGGGTTGGAGAAGCAGGGCACGTAAGAGGACTCAGAGGCGAGTTTGGTTTTGGAGCTGTAAGGTGAAGAATCCATTAACGGTGGCAGACCAGAAGGACCCATTTCATTTCCCAGAGCACCATATCTCACAAATCCTGAAATATGGGTTTTTTTGCCACCAGAGTTTTTCTCAAAAACCCTGCAAATCACCCATTCATTCTGCAAAGAAGACACAATATATTTCCATTAGAATCAAAATACATGAACAAATAAACAGAGTTAAAAACAGGGGAAAACAGAGGAAAAGCAAATACCTTTGCAGTTTTGGGGAGGTTATGAACAGAGAATTTACCCTCCAATCTGTACTCATGCATGACCCAATTGCTCTTCTCTCCTTTGGGGGCTCTGCCTCTGTAGAAAACCAAGGTCTTTTTCATGCCAACTAGGGATTTTCCTTTGTAGATCTCTTTATCTTTCCCTGTGGCTTTCCAATATCCAGCTTCAGTTGCCCTGTTTGTCCTCAGACCAGTTGGGTACTTTCTGTCTCTTACACAGAAAAAGTACCATTCCTTTTCTCCCATTTTCGCTTTCCCTTCATCCAGAAACCAAAAAGAAAGTAAATCAAATTAATATAAAGCAAATTCCAACCATTTGCAGACATTAAAACAGATTGTGTTTCAGAAGAAGCTTACAAGGCAAATCCCAAGGTTCAGACTTGTTCAAGTCCACCTCCCCAATTGCTTTACAAGAGAAGCTGATATCAATAACCTTCTTATGCAGGTAGTGAGAAATAAGCTCTTCATCGGTTGGGTGGAACCGAAACCCCGGTGGCAAATCGATCTTCTCATCTTGCTCAACCATTCCAGCTGGAACGTTTTCCATTAATTCCTTGTTTTTTCCCTAAAACCCCAATGAATTTTTGTGTCTAAAACCCCTATTTCAGAATCTTGGTTTCGATCAACAAGGCATAGTTTTCACAAACCACCCTCAAAATACAACTTAGAGTCTCTCAAGCTTCAATGGGTACAAACCAAACACAGTTTCCCAACTCCCCAAATTCCAAGACACTTTATTTATAGAGAAACAAACAGAACCCAGAAAGATTCAAACAGAAAAGTAAGTTTCCAAGGAGCAAAAGAGAAAAGCTCAAGGAAAAGGGATAGGTAAGTGGAAAGAAGAGGTAGGGGCACAGAGGAAAAGAAAAGAAGCCATGGAACAAGTTGAGAGAGCTGGAAGATGGATCAGATGGATGAGGTGTTAAGAGAAAAAAAGGAGTGTGAGAAACAGAAGCCCCTAAATACTGGTGTTTTGGAAGAGAAAGAAACGTGGAATGGAAGGCAACTTAGGTAGGTCGTTTTAGCTTCTCTTCAACTTTCTCTGTAATAATTCCTCCCTTCTGCCCCTCTTAAAAATTTGACCATGGACAACACCATCCAAATACTGTGCATGGTTTTTTTTAAATAATTATATTACTAATTAAAATATGTTTCAGTTTTGTCAATACCATATTTTGGATTGGTTATTAATTAATTAATTAAATTAATTATATTTTAAGTTCAACCAATTAGATTCATTCTGTGAGAGGGTGGATAGGACTCTGATGTTATTGGAATTTGGATGGTGTTTGTTTTATTTGTACGTACCTGAATCATCGGCACACACGTGACACGTCATAAAGAGTTTGAAGAAGCTCGTAATAATAAATATAATCTGTTTTTTGTTTTTTGGTTGAAAATAAATAAAATTAGAGGCTTGATGAAAATAAATACTATATTTTTATGCCAATATAAATTGTAGTGAGAACAGCTGTGGCAAATGCATAGAAGATTACAGAAGTTTTGCTGTGTCCAGCTCTCAAAAATTAGTTAAAGACCACTTTATTCACGCCGAAATGACCTTTATGACCCTGTTGTTTTCAAAACAAATATCGAAAAAAACAGAGGAAATTTGAAATGGTTACGAAGTCGACACTGCATGGAGTTTCATGCTATTATCACTGGAAAGTGACAACAATAAGGGTTGAACCAAAGTACCGAATTATAACAGGAAAATAAATGCATAGAAAAACTATATATTTTTTTAAATTTTGAAAAATATTATCGCCATTTTGTCCGTGAATGATGTTTTTTTTCTCATTATATTGATGGAAAGATAAGTAAATAATATAAAAATCAAGCTATGTCATCAGGGATTAGGTGAGTTGTTCTACACATGCGGGCTCAGTCGTCGGTCTAACTACATAGCCTTATCCGTTCAACAGCAAGTCGGAGCGGAAACCTTGCCACTGATAGTACAACCCCTCTCGGTCCCCCTAAGATCATGCCCGAAAATCCAATTTGTTTATTATTATTCATGCTGACAATTGTGTTATTTAAGCAATGATGAACCTTAACTCATTAATTTCGTATTAAGCTCGAATTAAGTTATGGAAATTTTTTTAAAAAAGTAAATAAAAAAGTCTTTAACACTTAAACACGGCAGTGCTCATATTAACTCATATACAGGAATTTTCTAATTAATCAAAGGATTGTCTGATTGACGACCAAACTAATTAATCAAAGTGGCGGTGTATGTAAATGTGCGTAGTGATTAAAGCCATTAAGTGGTTAGTGGTTAGGTGAAAGAAAGTTTGGAATGAATCTGTTAATGTATCTAAGCTAATTTGTCCTCTCCATTAACAATAATAGTGTAATTTCAACATGTAACGTTTGTTGGTTTTTTTCTTTATGGTTGAATGCAGGTTTCAAATGCTACTTTTTGAGTCCCCATTTGACTTTAATTCATTTCTAGGGGCTTATTTTAATTACAATAATGCTTTTGCAAGTCATGCATGCATGTTAAATTAAATACAAACCCACACTAGCTAGCTAATATAATACTTGAAAAGACAATGTAACCAATTCCCCCACAAAATTTGGCTACGTACCACCCGGAGAGTTATTTAAGAATTAAAGGAACGACGATTCACGTATTGTTTTACTTTTCAACAATGAGACTGAGAAATATGAACTTGAAATCTCTTTCAGAGTTAGTATTTCACGAATTAATTTCTTTACCACCATATTTTAATTTTCCGCTAGCTAGGTCAAAAATTTTGAATTGTGAGGCTCAAATCAAATCAGCCAAAATTCCATGACAATTGTTTTTGCTTTCAAATCTTTCTACCTAAAACTAACTGGCCAATTAAAATCAACTGAAAAAGTGGCCTAAATATCTTTTTAATGTGGGCTAATTACAACGGGCCTAAAAAGAAGTTTGCAATTGACCAACCAATTTGCATATTAAGAATTATTTGGAAAAGTGAATGAAAAAAATTGGGTCATCATCTCTATATGGAATGCATGCCCAGCCACAATTGCCACTTTGTCTACAAATACAAGGAGACTGATCTTTCCTTTTCAGGAAAGAATTCCATCATTCCAGTTAGGACTGGACACGTGTGATGTTAGCTTGTCTTAGGAATTTTAATCTTCTGGGTAACCTAAAAAAAGAACCAATAAGCGACGTCCACGTATGTGTGAAGATAGAATGAATGAGCAGTGCTGCCACAGCTGATGAGAGGCCAAACCATGTTATAAGGTAAATACGGTATAACTTAGGTTTTGCACCAAATTTAATTAAGAAAGAGTAATTAATAATCTAAAGGTCAAGGGTTGACGCCGGCCTATGTGGGTCCTGTTTCCTTTGTTCCAGCATGAGGTAATGAAGAGAAACAGGCACGTGGCGTGGAGTGGTTGGTCCATAAGCCAGGTGATGGAAAATATAGGAATTGGGTTAGGCAAAGGTCAGGAGGTTGATTGAGAGATGAAGACGAGCCAGCCAAGTAATTGGATTGAGATAGGAAGATGGAAGATCCTCCTCCACCATGAATCTGCACTTTCATTTGAAGCAGAGGATTGACTATATTTCCATGGCGCTGCCTAACTTTTGGGATGTGATTGCAGTGATGACATTACCATGCAACGATTTCAATTGGTTATGTTGAGATTGTACGTGGCTCCTTTACATTCACAGATCGATGCATCTTTTCAATATTTTATGGTTGACAAACTTACCCATTTTCATAATTGGGATTAGTTTGACAATTAACATGGATTTGATTAAGCAATTCCTGTTGGCTAATAATACGGCAGAAATAATGCACACAACTACAAGCTTGTAAAAGTGTCCCCAATTAGCAACCAAGACGATTAAACTTATCCGAAGAGGCATGGGGCTCAAGTGATATGACACTTTACTTTAAAATATGTTCATAATTTTTATTCTTACCCTCAGTGATGGTCAAATAGAAGCAAGGTAATTAATAAAATAATCAAGAGAGGATCATTATTAAGTAAAACAATTCCTTGTTCTAATATTTTTATAATTTTGATGACCACAGATTTAGACCCACAAGAATCTGACATGGAGGAGTAGGCTATTTATGGACGTGTCTGTAGGCAAAAGTAGAAGCAAAAGAAGAAGAATAATAAATATTCCACAACTATAATTATATAGTTTTTGAAATTACAAATTAAATATTATAGGTATTGTCTTAAAATATTATCATGTTGTGGTGTGGTAGCTCTAATTGTAATTTAATTAAATACATAAAATATATTTAAAAAGGGGGATGGGGAAGTGGTTGTGGTTGAGAATAGGAGGGAAAGAGACATATAATTAAAGAAAAGAAAGGATATAAACTAAAAGTCATGTAATTAACAAATGCTAATTAGGAAGCATTTAATTGGAAAAGAAAAGGCAGTTAGCTTTTAACAAGACTGATTTAAGGAGCCATTTATCATTCTAGGGCCAATTTGGCATTGCTATGCTGTAAAAATAATCGCTGTCAAATTTGCTGTGAGAGAAATCAGCTGTAAGATAAAACAATTTGGCGTTTGGTAAAATTTTTGTTAAAAGTGTTGTTGGTACTAATTCCCGCATAATTAGAAAATAATTCCCTCATAATCATTAAACCCAACGCCTCTTCGAAACTGATTCCCGCATAATCAGAAAATGAAAGCACCTCATTAGCTGCTTTCCTTTATAGCTTTCTCTCACAACAATTTTTAACAATAAGTGATTTTCTCATAGTTTACCAAACGGGTTGGGCTTCCCAATTTTTTTTTAAAATCACTTATCACCTGAAATAAGCAATACAGAACGTGCACTAACTCAACTTGTATGTATTAGATTCTGGTAGAGAAGAAGTAATAGGTTGTGTCATGTATGACTTCTCTGGTGGTTTTGGTCTTGCGTTGGGTGCCTTGCCAATTGGTTATTGGGGGTGCGGCTTTTCTCAGCTTCCTGTTTTACGGCTTTTCTTTTTGTTTCTTAGCGTTTGTTGTTCGTTTTAATTTGACTGGGTAAGAAGCTTGGTTCTAGCCTTGTACTGAGGTCTAGCTGCTTCTACCTGGTTCGTGTATTTCCGGCTTAGTTTGCAATCTATCCCGTTTTGGTTTCTTTGAAACCAAACATTGACCAAAAAAAAAAAAAAAGTATCAAAAGTCTCTCATATATAATTGCAATGGATGTGGGGCAGCAGCACTATAATATATATATATATATATATATATATCGTCATAGTACTGTAATTATAAGGTTTTATAGCCTTAGATTTCAACTGATATTACTGCAAGTATTTAAGAGTTATTGGCTTTTTCATTGAGCTTAGGGGGCCACGGCCACTGTAGGCCTGTATTTGGCTCCACCCCTATATATATATATATATATATATATATATATATGACCCTGGAACATTGATGAGAAAGCTAGTTACTATCTCTCTCTTATCTTCTAAGGGGAATGCTAGCAACCTTCTCTCCAACCTTCTCCTTCGGACCTTCTCCCCTTACCTCATGACATGTGTCCCTTTCTTTACACTTAAAACAATGTAATTAATGCATTAAACAAGATATCATGGACACATGTCATGAGAAAAGGGGAGAAGGTCCAAAGGAGAAGGTTGGAGAGAAGGTTGCTAGCATTATATTCTTAAACACGTTATCAAATGAGCCGAAAATGATCACGATATAGTCTTCTTCATCGGCCCACTAATTAGAGTAGAGTAGGCTAAATGATTCCCAGTGTGTCTAAATGTAGATTTTCAAACAAATTTCATGCTTGAAGTGAAAGCTTTAGCAATTAGCCTCTAATTATGATTGATGAAGACATAAAGTGATGATCAATAATTCATCAAGTCAAGTCAATTTATATGAAGAAGATGATCACCTTCTGTGAACTTGGATTTGCCTTTAACAGATTGCCATAAAATGTGGCTATGGTGGCTGCTACCTAGCCCATTTTGGCATGCAGCAAAGTACAGTCTCAATATAAGTTGTGCTTTTGGGTTTGAAGCACAAGGCCCCCATGTGTAAAACAGCCTAACACTACCAAAACAAGGAAGGAGTAAATACAAAAGCAGTTGTGTGCTTCTCCTACACACACTTACAGAGCTTAATGCTTTACTTTTGGGCATGTGGGTGTAAGGCAATGTCACAATTGGAGCTAATAAATGTTGCAAAAGCCAAAGTAGAAATGGCTTAATTGAGCACCCTTTTTCAGTGTGTGTGTGTTCTTAGTTTGTATCAGCCAGTGCTTGTTTTTTCAGAGAAAACTGTCAATTTGTTTTCCATTGCCATTCGAATGAAGGCTCAGAGATCTCACCTGACACCGCAACTCCAAAACCCAATACAGATTATTTATGCATTAGCTTTTCCAGTGCAGTTCCATGTGAGAAAATCAATTCAAGGCAGGCAGAGAAGATAGTTGAGAAAAACCAAAACCCATTCATTGTTTTCAAGTATAAACGCAAAACCCACTTGTTGCTTTCAAATATAAAGGCGACCGCATTACTGGTTGAGATTTACATTTGCAAAACTATACTTTCTTTTTTACTCCAACCCAAAATTATTCACCCAAACAAGGAAAAAGTATTCATCCAAACAAGGAAAAGGTAAATCCACTTAGAAACATGCGTAACACGCACCCACCCACCAAAAACCAAGTCTTTCCTCTATTTTTTGGCGCTGAAACAAATTTCATACAAGCCCAAAAAGGGCAAAGAGAGAATGGACATCAAAAGCTGAAGGCCCAATGTACATGGAGAACACGATTGGTTAGGTTTGTTGTGAAATAAGGTGGTGAAGGAAGGTCATCCAAATCAATTCAATCAAATACATGCTTTGTTTGTCGAGACTAGCACATGTAGATGGGATGTCAAAGCTTGCTAGTTAGACATAATGAATACTAAGAGAATCTTCTCTCTGTATGTGATTTTTTTTATGTGTTAGTTTAAGGGAGAAGAGGTTTAGAGAATAGTTGGTTTAGTGTT
Organism: Prunus avium; assembly: GCF_965620075.1. Taxonomy (NCBI): domain Eukaryota; kingdom Viridiplantae; phylum Streptophyta; class Magnoliopsida; order Rosales; family Rosaceae; genus Prunus; species Prunus avium. The sequence goes on along the minus strand of NC_142288.1, from coordinate 27,864,215 downwards.
TAGGACAATAGCTTGATGTGGAATAGAAAACTTTTTGAAAGAGTAACAAGGTAGTTTTATTCTATTGATTGAAGTAGGAAAGGTATAAGGCTTTAATACTTGAGTTTGATGATTGTATGAATTGGACAGTTGTAGTTTTTCAGCTTTTCTTGCTTGATTACATAAGTGGGCTTGCTACCATATTTATAGAGTTGTTTAATTCGGCAACTTTGCTTGGACAAGTCGGTTGCACAGTAACCGACTTTTCCAAAATCATTTTTCAGTCACACATTGTCTTCTAATTATAGATTTCTCTAGTTATAATACATTATAAAATTAGTAGGATGTTTCTAGTGACTTTAACTTGTCAACTTCTCTCAATTTTTCTAGATTATTCTATATTATTCAAAACACAAGTGTGCATTAATTTTAACATTATGCATCCCCTGCAAGAAAAAGAGCAGAGGAAAACCAAATCATTTTTGTACCAAGTGAAATCACTTCATCATCATGATTCATGAAAGAAAACCAAATCATTGATACGTCTTAAATTCAGCTGCACTAGCACTTCTGTTTTTTTGTTTTTCAAATCCAGCTAACTACCACATCTTAAAGTCAAAGCTGAAATTGCTCTTCTCAGAGTATTCAAGTCAATTTCGTCTTTTACCCACAAGAATCTCATGCAAAAGTAAATAAAAAGACGTCAACTTTCATGTTTTCTTTCTTGACCGAGCTACATCTTTTAACAAGTAAACCTTTTCTTTTTCAATTTTCTCGGCTAGTCAAACACTTTTATATTTCAGCAACCAGAGGTCTTTATGTAGTCCCTAGAATCCTAGGCAGAGACAGACACAGACATTTCACTAGTTTCTTCCTAGAATCTTAATTATGATCCCTATCTCATATATATATATATATATATTTTCAATGTGTTGAACGAATGAAACATGCAAACCTAGGTAACAGTAGGATGACGTGACCATCATGGCCCGCATCTCAGCATTGCTCCAAGATTTGAGTGTTGTAGTTAGAAAATGAAAATCAGTCTTCTAACATAAATCCAAAACAAATTAAACAAAAGGTTAGTAAACTAATTAATTAAGATTCTACCTACGCGAGTGTGTTTCAATAATGTTTTGTAGTTTGTACCGTACTATGGGCTCCATTTCTTTGCTTTGGTTTTGGCACATTAATTTGTCCTCGCCTATGACTATGACTGGCTTTGGTTATTTGGTCTTCGTCACTGTTATTTTCCTGGTTTTGGCTTGGGAAGATAGCAGCGGGGAATCAACTTTCTCGTGTTTCATGACTCTGACCTCACACTAAGATGAGATTTTTCTTGGTTTGGTTTTTTGAAAAAAAGTAGTGGGGGTTGGGTCATATCATCTCATGTACGATTGGATTGGATTGGAGCATCCATCCATGATCCATCCATCAGCAAAGCAAACAGAGACCTTTCTTTCAGAACTTCCTAGAATCCTAGGCAGTATCATATACCCCGAAGAGCTCTCTCTCTCTCTCTCTCTCTCTCTCTCTCTCTCTCTCTCAAGCACAAAATTGTTGAGTGTGGCTTCCTACCCTTATTTATGTATGTATTTATTTTATTCATAATTTTTCCCATTTTGCTATATATTTTGCTTGCTTTGCTTTAATGCTTCTCATTGTTGTGTTTACGATTATGTTTTCTTATTGGAAAAAAAGCTCTTGTTTAATTTGTTGACCTTGAGTAGAATGTCTTTGAAAAAGACTTTTCAAATTCTTTTCTTTTTTCTCTCTCTCTTTCTGAAAACCTAATTTAATTTAGTTTTTGACAATACATATTGGAAATGCAGTATTTACAGCATCTGGCGAGAGTATTGGCTGATTTTTGCTATATTTCCATGGTTAAGAGAGCTGGTGTTGGTTTTGAACTCTCTCTCTCTCTCTCTCTCTCAAGCACAAAACTGAAACCAAGTCTCTTCATCCCTACCCCCTTAGCAAATTCCACACAACACCCCAAAACTCTCAAAACCATCATGCCTAACGAGCAATTTGAGGTACCTAATTTATGCTAAAATATGAGAATATGGGAGAATATGAGAATGAGAGAAGATAATTTTTCTGGTTTTTCAACTTGATTGATTCTATTACTTACAACATATTTATACAAGTCCTACAACTACAAACAAGAAAACAAGGTTTCCATGAAACAAGAAAACAATGTTCCCATAAAACATGTAAATAATGTTCCCATAAAACAAGGAAACATACCTTTAGCTAACACTCCCCCTCAAGTTGGCGCATAGATATCATCAATAACCAACTTGCCAAGAGAGAGACCGTCGTTATTAATATTTCCACATTCAGCTTCTTCTTAATAGAATGTCGATCCACTTCAACAATTTATATACATTGCAATACATGAATTTTTTTTCTTTCATTTTTTTTACATTTCTCTTGCAACTTAAAAGGATTGATGTCGTATTTCCTTGCAGATGAAGGCCATGGTATCAAGAAAGAAAAGAAAAAAAAGCACGGTGTTAGCAAAAACTTTGGTATGGGTATGGAGTGGGAAAGAGGTATTAAGTCAAACATCTGCTAGTTTTATTATTCACTTTCAAACCTATTACAGGTCATGTAGTTATAGTTCATTGCCTCCTACAAGGAAAGTTTGTTGTACTTATAGTGAACGGGTCTTCTCTGGATCTATAATTTATATTCTCTGTGTTTTCTAGAATTGTTCTACAGCCGCATGTTGATGGATGGGTATGTTGCTGATCGATGATGTATTTTAATTATTGCTGCTTTGGCTTGTAATTATAAGCACATGACAATTTAATAGTGCTTTATGTTTATTTCATGTTATGGGTTGTAATAACTATTATAATTTCATTTTATGTTTACTTAGAAACTAATGCGTTGGATGATGATCGTTATTAGTTTCGTTTAGAAACTTGGAATCTTGATTTAGTTTAAAAATATGTTTTTGCAAAAAATTACTGATAAGTTTTTTTGAAAGTTCTAGATAATTATATAAAATGGTGCAAATACCTGCACGAACACAACTTGCATGGAATAGGTAATGTCAACTCTCTAATGTTTTTCTGAATACTTCCCATTCATATCTTAATGGGGCATTGGCCTTAAGCGTCACATGTCTATCAACAACATTCTCCCAAGGAGTATAGCAACTCCTTAAGTTTATGTTCGAGAGATAATTGTTCCCGTGATAATCTACACGACGTTCGGGTTTCACAAAAGAAATTGCTAATATTTGGGTGATTTTGTTCTTGACTTGGGAAAAATAAGAATGGCTGATTTCAGAAAAATTAATATGAAGGGATCTTGGGTCGCAGGGGCTGTGCTTTGAGTGAACAAAATGTGTTTTGCTTCTGCTGCACGCTCTCCGAGCCCGTGACACTATTTTGACTAAAAATTTGATGCCCTAAGGATACCAAGTAACAGAGAGAGAGAGAGAGAGAGAGAGATGCATCATCCACCGTTTGTTTTGTTTGTTGGAGTGAGGGGTTGAATATAACGGGAAAGTAGAGTAATGAATTTTGTATATATATATATATATATATATATATATATATATATTATTTATTGCTGTCTTCACCTTTGAGAACGAGCGAACAAAACCATAAAATAAAAATAGCAAAAGCCCCTCCAATATCTCTCATAGATTCGTTGCCCACTTCACGAGTTCACTCTTTCTCTTTCTCTTCCTCACATCTCATCATCACATGTTGCATACGTGCATATTTAATCCTATCAAAATCTATAAAATATAGTAATCATGCATACGTGCATATTTAACTAGGGTTTTGGTGAAACCTTCATCATCAGAAAAGAAAACAAAAAGAATTCCTATTGAAATAAAATAATCTGCAACATTCCTTTGAAATCATTTCGGCTGCAAATGTTTCACTCTTTTTTAATTTTCTTTTTCTTTTCGTACCCTGTCCATGGACTCCAAATCACACTTTTGCTTTGACGAGAGAATGCGGTTTTGTCCAAGTGATTTTCCATGTGTTGCAACCTTTTTTGTGCCTTAATTCATTCTTACACATATTTGATTTGATATTATTATTATTATTAAATGGGGGAGAACATGGATTTCAAATTGAAGATAAATGTAACTTGTATGGTATCATTGTTAGCATATGTAGGAATCCTATGACATAATAGATTACATTTTGTCATCTTGTGAAACACAAAGACCAAACCCCTCACATTGTCTCACGGAACACTTAGTTCAAGAAAGTCTTTCTTTCTTGTTTTATGTAGTCCTTGTTTCATGGGGGACTTTGGTATTCTTGTCTTATGGAGTCCGTGTTTTGTTGTATAATTATTGTAAGCAATTAGTTGTATAAATGAATTAGAAGAAATAGAAAGAAAAAACAAGTTGAAACCAAAAAAGGTTGTGCAACTCTCATTCTCTCTACACTCTCCACTCTCTCCTCTTAATCTTCTCTATATTTTCCCAAATCTGACAAACATATCATCCAAAAACATTAATATAAAATAAATTCTTTTATTTTTTCTTCTTCTTCTTCTTGTTCTTTTTGACATTACAAGTAAAAATAATTGGAAAAAAACTACAAAATCAAAAACAAATGTTGTCCTTGGTTTGCTTGCGACCATATAATTATCATCCCACCAAACATACGTGGTAAATGAGGAGGAGCCCATGCTACATGGTTGAAAACAGAAATAATTGCATAAATATCTTTCTTTATGTTTTTTCTTGGCTAACCACTTTTCAATGACCCATATATCATATTACTAACGGACACATTATATTTCATGAGTAATTCCTAGAATCCTAAGCAGATAGATATAGACCAAGAGGAACTTGCCAAAACCAAAGTGCACTTGGTTTGTTTTTTTGTTTGGAATGGGTCAGTATTGCCATGAGTGATGGTTTGGAAAAACCAATAAATCCAACATAAAGAAGGCTGCCATTTCACTAAATCAAAAGCAAGCAGGCATCACATGCGGTGTTTTTAATTTCTATCAATGCTACATGCCAAAGTGAAAGAAATATATGAGAGATGTATATGATTCACATGTGACACCCAATCACAATCATGCTACAGTAACAAGACGCAAGGCACCTCAATAATTATATATTCAACCCGCACCCACCCTCTACTTCCCCACTGCCTCCAGATCAAAACTCTCTCTCTCTTCCTCTCTTCAGCAAGCACAAAACTGAAACCAAGTCTCCTCCTCCTTACCCCTTTGCAAATTCCACACAGCACCTCAAAACTCTCAACCATCATGCCTATCGATCAACTTGAGGTACATAATTTTTACATTAATTTCAATACATGAATTTTTCTTCTTTCATTTTTGACATTTCTTGCTACTAAAAGGAATATTGATGTTGTATTTTGCAGATGAAGGCCATGAAAGAGAAAAAGAAAAAGAAGAGGCATGGTATTGTGGGTTAGCAGAAAGTTGGAATGGGAGGAATCGGTAAAAAGAGGTATAATTTTTTTTACATCTCTCGTTTGTTGCTTTGTGATATTACACTTTTCGAATGTGTTTTTATCCATTTTAGCCTAAATTATGTTTGAAACTCAGATATTATTGTAAAGACAGTGGTGGAGCCCACATAAAGAAAAGAAGAAAATATTCAAAAGGCAAATGATGATGTTGAGTAATGAAGACTTTGGAGACCATAGGAAGCCATCCAATTTGCCTATAAATATGCTTACTCATTCAGTTGTAGAACACATCAATCCAAAGAGAAAATATAAAGAGAGAAATTTGAGAGTGTGAGAGCTTTATCTTAGAAGACTTTTATCAAAGAGAGAAAGTTCTGTCAGTGTAAAAACCACAAGAGTAAATAGAACTCTACTCCCAATATTCAGTGATACTTTTCATACTCCGATTATTATTTTATAACTGTTATAAAATAAAATAATTAGAGTATGGAATTACCACTGAAAAATGATAGTGGAATTATATCTTTTCTTGTGGCGTTTGCACAGATATGGGCTCCACTATTTACTATTTACTATTTACAACAATAACATATATATATATCATAAAGAAATAAATCTAAAAACTCCCAAACTTGAAAACTCAATAAATTATATATATACTAAAATGTTGTAAATAGTAAATAGTGGAGCCCACATCTTGATATTCAGCATTGCAATCATCCTTGGATTGTTGTAAACAGTGGAGCCCACATGGTTGAAAATATGAAGCAAAGTGCACTGTACGCTCACGGAATTAGGCAGAAGTACACTGTACAATGCACTGTACACTCACGAGAAAACTTCAGAAGCGCCTATAAATAGGCTTGTTCGTTCATCTGTAATGTACACCAACAGAAGAGAGAAGAAAGAAAAGGAGAGAGAAATTTGAGTATTAGTGAGTGAGTTTCTATTTGAGAGGAAATTTAATCTGTGCAAACGCCACAAGAAAAGATATAATTCCACTATCATTTTTCAGTGGTAATTCCATACTCTAATTATTTTATTTTATAACACGTTATCAGCACGATAGTCTCTCCACTTTTAAATTTTCTCAGCTCAACACTATGTGGTTATTTCTCTTTCTCCTCTCCATCATATGTCTCCTCTCACTTTACTACTACGACGACATGCAAACTTTTTTTTTTGTGTTCTCACAATTTTTGTGTTGCTTCATCCATGTTTGCTTAATTTATTTCTTTGTAATATAATTTGGAATGGCGCGGTTTTATACCCCATTCTGTTGTTTTATAGTGGTGTAATTTTCATTACCCATCACGTTGTAACACAAATTATCATAATAAAATGATGGTGTGATCTTAAAACCCATCTATTATATAGTGGTGCAGTTATATTGCCCACAAAATATAATATGTACTTCCTATATTCTTAGTGGTGGATTTATCGCCACACTTATTTTATTTACTGTATGGTGTAGGTTTATTACCCATACGGCAGTATTTATTTAAAGTGTGGAGCGGGTTTATCGTCCACACAACTGCCTTTTATTTCTTTTATTTAAAAGTATGGAGCAGGATTAGTGCCCATACAAGCACGTTTACTTTACCGCACACTTACTTTTATTTAAAGTATGGTGCGGGATTAACGTTCATACAGCAAGCAATTTACTTTACCGCACATTTACTTTTATTTAAAGTATGGTGCGGGATTAACGTCCATACAGCAAGCAATTTACTTTATGAATTTACTTTACCGCACATTTACTTTCATTCAAAGTATGGTGCGGGTTTATCGTCCATACCAGCAAATTTATAGCACTTTATTTTTATAACCAACTAAAATGAGGGCCTGGAGTTCCTCAAACAATTATAGGGCCTGAAGTTCCTATTAATAAATGGCTTAATGTCCCAGATCCCGAATCTGAAATTTTGAGTAAAATATTTTTGGCCTGAAGTTCAAAAATATATTAAGCCTGAAGATTATTGCGAATTCTAATGCATCTCATTCTCCTTTTGAAGATGGCAAATCTGGCAAAATTGGAATTCGCTGCCCTAGATCTTTCTGGGGACAATTACCTATCATGGGTCCTGGATGCCAAGATCCATCTACGTGCTAATGGCCTTGGCAAAGCAATTGAAGATGGAAGTGATGCATCACCTGAGGAAAATGTGAAGGCCATGATTTTCCTCCACCGCCACATTCATGAAGCGCTGAAGAGCGAATATGTGGTGATTGATGAACCATTGGTCATGTGGAAAGCTTTGTGTGAGAGATACAATCATCAGAAGACGGTGACTCTCCCAAGAGCTAGATATGAATGGACACACTTGAGATTTCAAGACTTCAAGACAGTGTCCGAATACAACTCAGCTATGCACAGGATCACCTCCCTTATGAAATTATGTGGTGAGAATATCTCTGAGGAAGATATGCTCGAAAAAACTCTGAGTACATTCCATGCCTCAAATGTGCTTCTGCAACAGCAATATAGGCATAGTGGTTTCACAAAGTACTCAGAACTTGTATCTTGCCTCTTGCTAGCTGAGCAGAACAACGAGCTTTTATTGAAAAATCACCAATCTCGCCCAACAGGCTCAGCACCACTTCCTGAAATAAATGCTGCATCTCGGGAAGTGAATGCCACCTCATCTCGTGGCAGTATCCGCAAACGTGGGCGAGGAGGCAAACATGGCCGATGGCAAGGGAGTAGAAAAGATCGTGGTGCTCATCCATACGGCTTGGGGCCGAGAAACAATCCATCCATGAATGGCAAAAATGCACCCAGAAATAAGGGAAAAACACAAGCAAGCTATGTGCCTAGAAATAATGAAAGCGCTTGTTACAGATGTGGTGCAAAGGGACATTGGATGCGTACATGCTGTACGCCGAAGCACTTGGCGGATCTTTATCAAACTTCACTTAAAAACAGAAAAGTGGAGACAAATTATGTTGCACCAGATCTGCCAGCCATAGACGGCTCATCGGAAATATCGCGTCGTTTAGACAAGACGCATCTAGATGTTTCCGATTTTGTTACTGGAAGGGGGAATGAAATTTATGGGTCCGGACTGGATTAAATTCCTTCATGTACCATTTGTATTATCTAAAGCACTGTTTATTTTCCTTTCTGCCTTCACTTCAATAAAAGTGGTAATATTTTGAATGATTGTTGATTCAACTTATTTTATTTGAAGGCATGGATGTAAATTATGGATGCCCCCAAAACAAGAGCTCTAGCAAAGATATTTGCCTTGCAGACAGTGCAACTACTCAAACAATCCTTCGAGATCGAAAGTATTTCTCAAACTTGATGCTTACAAAAGCAAAGGTAACAACCATATCAGGACCTACAGACCTGATTGAAGGCTCAGGAGTAGCCCAAGTTATGTTACCAAATGGGACAATACTGTCCATTCAAGATGCCTTGTATTCATCTAACTCCAGAAGAAATCTGTTGAGTTTCAAAGATATTCGTTTGAATGGTTACCATGTTGAAACAAAGAATGAGAAAAACATGGAATATCTTTGTATTATTTCCAATGATATCCAGAAGCGTATATTGGAAAAGCTCTGTGCGCTCTCATCAGGGTTGTACTATACAACCATACGGACAATTGAGGCACATAGTGTCATGGACCAGAAGTCCATTGACTCAAATACTTTCAAGCTTTGGCATGACCGGTTGGGTCATCCTGGATCCACCATGATGCGTAGGATCATTACCAACTCTAAAGGACATCCCTTATTGACAAAACACATTATGGTATCAAATGACAGCTTTTGTCAAGCGTGTTCACAAGGGAAGTTGGTAATCAGACCATCACAACCAAAGGTTGATGTTGAGTCCCCATCATTTTTACAGAGAATCCAAAGGGACATTTGTGGGCCTATTCATCCTCCCTGTGGACCATTTCGATACTTTATGGTCTTGGTGGATGCATCTACCCGATGGTCACATGTTTGCTTTTTGTCCACTCGGAATGTGGGCCTATTCAATCAGACTCGATAATGCTGGTGAATTTACATCTCAGACTTTTGATGATTACTGCATGTCGTTAGGCATTGACATTGAACATCCTGTTCCCCATGTTCATACTCAAAATGGTTTGGCAGAAGCTTTGATTAAGCGTCTTCAATTGATAGCACACACATTGCTAATGAGAACAAAGTTGCCAGTCTCTGCTTGGGGATATGCCATTTTACATGCAGCATCTCTAGTGCGGTTGAGGCCCGTCGCCAACAATCAATATTCTCCAATTCAGCTTGTGTTGGGCAATCAACCAAATGTTTCACATTTAAGAGTTTTTGGTTGTGCGGTTTATGTGCCTATTGCACCACCGCAACGTACTAAGATGGGCCCTCAACGCAGATTGGGAATTTATGTTGGCTTTGATTCACCATCTATCATCAGATATCTGGAGCCCCTGATGGGTGATATCTTTAGGGCACGATTCGCCGATTGTCATTTTGATGAGACAATTTTCCCACTATTAGGGGGAGAAAAATCTGTTCCTAAAGAACAAGGCAAACCTGTTCCTGAAGAACGACGTGAATTATCATGGGATGTACCCACTTTGTTTTATCTCGATCCTCGTACCGCTCAATGCGAAAACGAAGTGAGAAGGATCGTTCACCTCCAAAGCATTGCAAATCATATGCCAGATGCATTTAATGATGCAACGAAGGTGATGAAATCGCATATCCCAGCTGCAAATGCACCTGCAAGGATTGATGTTCATAATGGGCAAAGCAATGTGCCAGCAAACGACTCATCTGTTGCACGCCTGAAGCGTGGCAGACCAGTAGGCTCAAAGGACTCAGTTCCTCGAAAGAGGAAGTTGATGGCCAAAATGAATGCAAATGAAATAAATGGAGAGCCCATAATTCATGATTCAAATTCCCCCCAAGAGGGACGGGTACTTCCTGAGAAGGAAAATGTCCCTGATGAGACACGTGCTCCTGAAGTGGTAGCTGTACCCGAAAATCAAAAAATCTCCATAAATTATACATCCACTAATGAATTGTGGAACAGAAATGAGATAATCATCGATAATATATTTGCATTCTTAGTGGCTACTGAGATCATAAAAGTTGATGATATTGAGCCTTGCTCCATTGATGAATGCACACAGAGACATGATTGGCCTAAGTGGAAAGATGCAATCCAGGCAGAATTAGACTCTTTGGAAAAAAGGAGTGTCTTTGGCCCTATTGTTCCAACCCCACTCAATGTGAACCCTGTAGGTTACAAGTGGGTGTTTACAAGAAAGCGCAATGAGAAAAATGAGATTGCAAGGTATAAAGCACGACTTGTTGCGCAAGGTTTTTCACAAAGGCCTGGAATTGATTATGTGGAAACATACTCTCCAGTAGTGGACGCAATTACGTTCTGTTACTTGATAAGCCTAGCGGTTTCAGAAAAACTTGAAATGAGACTTATGGATGTCATTACCGCATATCTGTATGGAGAGTTGGATACAGACATGTACATGAAAGTCCCAGAAGGACTTAAGCTGCCAGATGCAGCCAGTAATAAACCACGGGCCATGTTCTCAATCAAATTGAGAAGATCATTATATGGGTTGAAACAATCTGGGCGAATGTGGTATAATCGTCTCAGCAAGTATTTACTGAAAGAAGGATACACAAACGACCCTGTCTGCCCATGTGTGTTTATTAAGAAATCAGAGTCTGGATTTGTGATAGTGGCCGTCTATGTTGATGATATGAATCTAATTGGAACTCCTGAAGAGCTCCAAAAGACTGCTGATTATCTCAAACGCGAAGTTGAGATGAAAGATCTTGGAAAGACAAAATATTGTCTTAGCCTACAGATTGAGCACAGTGCTGATGGAATTTTGGTGCATCAATCATATTATACTGAAAAAGTATTAAAGCGGTTTGGCATGGATAAAGCCCATCCACTTAGCACACCAATGGTCGTTCGGTCGCTTGACACTAAGAAAGATCCATATCGTCCGAAAGGGGATGATGAAATGGTCCTTGGTCCAGAAGTACCATATCTTAGTGCAATAGGTGCTTTAATGTATTTAGCACAATGTACCAGACCTGACATCGCATTTTCAGTAAATTTGTTAGCAAGATACAACTCTGCTCCAACAAGCCGACATTGGAGCGGTGTTAAACATATTCTACGATATCTTCGTGGAACGACAGACATGGGCTTATTCTATTCCAGTGAATTGACCAATGCCCCGAGTATTGTTGGGTATGCTGATGCAGGATATCTCTCTGATCCACATCAAGGACGCTCAGAAACTGGGTATGTGTTTACATGTGGAGGAACTGCAATCTCATGGCGCTCAACAAAGCAAACATTGGTAGCCACATCTTCCAATCACTCAGAAATACTTGCCCTCCATGAAGCCAGTCGTGAATGCGTTTGGTTAAGGTCAATGATTCATTACATTCGAAGCACCTGTGCTTTGCCCTCAGCAACGGACACTCCAACCATCCTAAATTAGGACAATGCAGCTTGTATTGCTCAAATCACAGGAGGGTACATCAAGGGTGACCGGACCAAGCACATATCACCAAAGTTTTTCTACACGCATGAGCTTAAGAAGAATCAAGAAATCAAAGTCAGACAAATCCGTTCAAGCGATAACTTGGCAGATCTCTTCACCAAGTCCTTACCCAAGTGCACATTCCAGAAGCTAGTGCATGGCATCGGATTACGACAACTCTGCAAACAATCAAATTGGAGCATGCAAAATCAGGGGGAGTATTCAAGAGTCCTCTAACACAGGACATAAGCGCGTTGTACTCTTTTTCCTTCGACTAGGGTTTTTCCCACTGGGTTTTTCCTAGCAAGGTTTTAACGAGGCAACATGAGCGCACTTCACATTACTCTAATGTCCGAAATAAAGTTGTACTCTTTTTCCTTCGCTTCGGTTTTTTTTCCCACTAGGTTTTTCCAGGCAAGGTTTTAATGAGGCAACTAATTTAGGGATATGTGGTCTCCAAGGGGGAGTGTTGTAAATAGTAAATAGTGGAGCTCACATCTTGATATTCAGCATTGCAATCATCCTTGGATTGTTGTAAACAGTGGAGCCCACATGGTTGAAAATATGAAGCAAAGTGCACTGTACGCTCACGGAATTAGGCAGAAGTACACTGTACAATGCACTGTACACTCACGAGAAAACTTCAGAAGCGCCTATAAATAGGCTTGTTCGTTCATCTGTAATGTACACCAACAGAAGAGAGAAGAAAGAAAAGGAGAGAGAAATTTGAGTATTCGTGAGTGAGTTTCTATTTGAGAGGAAATTCAATCTGTGCAAACGCCACAAGAAAAGATATAATTCCACTATCATTTTTCAGTGGTAATTCCATACTCTAATTATTTTATTTTATAACATAAAACTGAATCCAAAGTTCACTGTTCCTAAGCAGTTCATTAGGAACACTGAAGTAACGTTTTTGCCCTTGCTTTCTATTTTTGGTCCCCTTTTGTCCTATTTAGCAGCACAGTAAAAAGACCCAGTTGCTATTCTCTAAAATTTCTTTTCCTACTTTTCCTTTTTGCCCTTGCCCCTTAGAGTCTCTTTTGCTCCTGATGTTTCGTTCACTCAGAGGACGCCTCCATTTCGAACCAGCTTGGTTGGGCTGGTTGAGGGGCAACCATGGAAGCTTCGTGTTCGCTGTTGGAGATGTGGCTGGAGCCGTCGATTTCTCTTAGGGAGGCGTGCTACTACGCACTATTGGAGATGCGCCTGGAGCCGTTGATTTCTCTTGGGGAGGTACGCTGCGAATCCAGCCTTCCTTTTGGTCTTCATCTGATCAGTTTTGTCTAGTCAACGCACAAAGTGCCGCCCTCTCCTTCTTTCCTCTATTTTGTGCAATCATTTTGTACACATCTTTATAGTGACAAAAGCCCTTTTTTTTTATTTTTTTATTTTTTTTTTTCAGATTCAAAACATAGTGACAAAATCCTTTTGGCCAAAGTTTTGGCATGTTATGTGCGAGGGAGAGAGAGAGTTCCCGAAAAAGTGAATATGATTTCCTACTTAAATTGGAACTTCGCGATATTTACCGTTGTGCCACTGCACTTCTGTAAATCATAACTTCTTCGTTTTAACTCCGAATTGAGCTTGCCGCGTGTCTACGAACTCGTATTCACGAGCTCTATGCAACGGTGCTACTCAATTCCCCAAATTCCTTTCCAAACAAAAATATGACTAAAGTACCCCCACTCCTAAGGGCAAAAACATAATTACACAACTAAATAATTAAATAAAAATAATTTGTTCGGTCGGTGTGCTACAGTTAACGCAGGTCTTATTAATCAATTCTTTTTGTTGATTATGCAATCTAACCCCTACCATTTTTCATATTTTTGGCCTTTAATATGCATTTAGAATACTCACCGCATTCAATTAAATGTATATTTATGGTTACAAGAGCACAATTCATTTTGAGTGTTTTTTTTCGCTTTATTAATTGTGTATTATTTTAGTTTATCATATTAATCGTTTCTTTATATGATTTTCGGTTAAAATTGATTGGAATGTATATCTGTGATATTATTTTGGATTGTAGTCAATAGGTAAAACCTGCCTTTTACAAGTGATTAAAAACAAGCATATACTATGTAGTCAATTTGCTAGATATCTACACATATGGTCATGAATCATAACTCCTACAATTTAATATATAGAACGCATTGTTCGGTTCATTTTTACACATGATTTGTCATGTTATTCACCTAATATTTTGAGTTAGTTCTTGACATTTTATAGCTTTTTACTTCCTTTTTGTGTTTTCTTAGACTTTAACTTGGTTAGAATGAAAATGAGCTAAAAATGCTTTATTGGTTATAAATTCTGTTTTTGGTTCATTTTCGTAAGTCAATTTCTTGGCCTTAAATCAACAAGCTTTGGTGCTCGGATGAGGTGAAGATCTTCATGAAACTTGTTCCAATGGATGTTAACTACAACATATCCGAATTTGAGCTCCATTGAACAAGTATAACCTATCCAACTGATCCAGCATGTTACTACAGCTCTAGAAATCTGTTTTGGGCCAGTTTTACCTCCACTTGGTGTCATCTTATTTCTACTTGTTACCATGCCATTTGGTAACAATAAATTACTTGATTGAGTGCAATTTTCTGAGAGCATCTTTGTGAAAACAAAACTTAATCATGAGGAGGAGACAATGAGACAAGGAGACAAAGACTTTAGTAAAAGTTGGAAAGGAGGGATGAGGAATGATGAAGGCATCTTCATTCATTCAACGGAGGAATTGAATTGGGCAGACTTGAATTTCAGATTTTTGAGCAGAGGTTTTTGAACTAGAGAGCAAAAGGAGGAAGACAAGGGCAGCCAAGTAAGAAGTGGAAGAGATTTTCCACCATTGAAGACCTTGAGCTTCCACCATTTTCATAAAATCTGTAAACTCTTTCTAGTTTTGTTTTTAATATGTGTTACAACTAAAATTCATAGCTAGGGCTTAGGTTGAAGCCCTAAACATGAATACTCTATTGTTTTGATGCTTGAGTGTATGAATTTCTAGATATTGTTGATGAATTCCCATTCACTAAAATAATCTATCTTTGATATATGTTTTTCTTTGATTGATCACCTTTGAAAGCATGCTTCTTGAGGTTGTTGGGATTATGTGTATTCTCATGTTTTCCTAAGTAATAAATGGATGAAGTAAGAATCATCCATTTGAATTGGTTTCTTGAATACCTAATGTAAACATCATGCTATTAGGGGTCTTGTGATGTTCATATTCTCTTTGAACTTAATGAGTTTTTCTTGTAATTGAATCGAAGTACTAAGCACACCTAGATTTCGTTTTAGGGAAAGCACAAGTATTGTAGCACTAGTCCTGCACTTTATATATATTAGAGAGAATCAATGCGTCTTGAGCCACTAGTTCCGGTCTTGATTGCGAACATCTTCATCAACACATTTAGAGTTCATCACTTGAGTGTCCATGAATATGGGTAGAATTTTTTAGGGTGGATTCCGAAACCCAAGTATTTGTTACATTTCACTTTCACTTTTGATTTTCATTATTGTCATTCTTGTTTAAATTAGAGTTCATTTACATTCAAGCATTAGAATTAGGTCACTCAAATCAACACAAACACCACCCCCCCCCCCCCCCCCCCCCCCCCATTTGTGTGTGTTTTTGTTGCTGGAAATGTAGTGTGTTTTCTTCATTGAATTCTGTTTATTTCCATAACTGTTTTTAACATTTGGTCCGCATAGAGTTCTTTTTTTTTCGGTGCTGAATCCAACCATATAAAGAGTGTGAAATTTGGACAAATGGTTGGAAAGTTGTAGGCCAAACACTGAACAGAGGTCGAAGTTGAAAAACAGAGAAACGAATCTGTCCAAATGGTGATAAACATGTGATACAGTGGTGATAAAAGGGTGATAGAAATTGCTGTTTGTGTTTATCTTTGGTTTCTTGTTTTGTTCCTTTTCTTTTACCTTTCCTTACTCATATTTTGATTCCAATTTGTATTGTACATTTGTGTTGTGTTAAATAAGTTTTCTTTACGTACTCATTTTAGAACTTTTAATAAGCCGACAGTTCTTCGTGGGATCAACTCCGTACTTGCATAATCTATACCTCAATAGATTCGTGCACTTGAGGGTATTTTTAATTGGATGATTGCACATTAATTTGTGTCAGTTATTAATACAACACGCATCTGAAATTATGTGTATGCCACAAACAAAAAAAGAGCCATTATTTTCTTCATGGCCATGAACAAAAAACCTTTTATATATTTTGAACATCAATAAGTCTTATTGATCAACTTTCATTGCTAATTGTACAATCTAATCCCTAGCATTTTTTTATTTATAATTTTGGCCTACAATTTACATTTAAAATGTTAATTGCTTTCAATTGAATGTATATCCATACTTCAACAACTCAATTAATTTGCAATGCCTTTCTCCCTCATTAATCGTCAATGCTTTTAGTTTAGCAGATTGATGATTTGCTTATATTGGTTTGTTATATACCATATCCTACTTTTAAATTCAAGAATGGATTGTCCTTTTGTGGTCTATGACTTTTTTCTTTTCTTTTTTCAATGATGCAGAGAGATGTGATTCAAGCAACAATTAGAGAGATTGATTATGACTTGGTGGCTCCAAGGATAGAGACTGCATGTGTTTATGACATCGGTCATTTTTATATCGCAAAAAGCAAATCGTCATTCCAAGTCGTTCCACATGTTGCATCATTGATCTTCAATGCATGAACAGTTTTCAAAAAATTATTGAATGTTCAGCCAGCAATTCCAACACATCATTTCTACTTTATTGATTACAACCACCTATCCTCTCGGATAAATGATAATTCAATTCTAACAGGTAGCAATCTGCATACACATACAATTAGTTTTTTTAAATGGCGTTTTGAGTACTTGAGGTTTTACATATTCTAATAATCTTATAATGCTATTTTGTAAAATTGCAAGATGTTCTGGGCCGCATCACTGCCGTGCAAGATCTGGAAACCAAAATGGTTGGCAACACGAGACTTGAAACAAAGTGTGAAATTCACATTGAGAATATAAGGTAAAACTGTTAACAAAACATCTATAAATTGTCAACCTGTTAGCTTTCTTATTAAAATGGTTTTTTTCCTCTGTTGCTGCAGGAAAGAGAAAATTAGAGTCACTTTGTGGGGTGACACAGAAAAAACTTTCGATGTGAAAGCTTTACAATAGTTAGTCCCACCCACACTTGTGGTTTTTACAAGCCTAAAAGTTAAAGAATTCCAAGGTATGCAATTTATTTCTCATTCTTTCTATTAATCATTCTCAAATATCTTCACCAAAAGCAAATCTAATCTCTTATTTATCAATATGCAGGAAAAACTGTCTTAAATAATACCATTTCAACTTTGCTTTTCATTAACCCAGATATACCAGAATTGCAGTTGTACAAAACATTGTATGATATTTTACCATTCGTTTCTAATATGGATGTGCATTTGTCTTTTAACCTGAACTAATAAGCTCTCTTATATAAAGAAAAAAAAAACACAACCAATGCAGCTTTAGTGATTTTACAAACCCTATAAGAATGTTGCCACCTTCTGCAATGCCACAACTAGCGCCTTAGCAATTAGACAATTCTAGAAGACTCTCTATGGCTGAATTGAATGTTCTTAATCCAGACATGTATAAGGTAAAAACGTCAACGTCCTCCTTTCTTTATCTTTTTTCTTGGCTAACCACTTTTCAATGACCCATTTATCATATCACTAACGGACACATTATATTTCATGAGTAATTCCTAGAATCCTAGGCAGATATAGACCAAGAGAAACTTGCCAAAACCAAAGGGCAGTTGGTTTTGTTGTTTTTGTTTGGGATTGGTCACTACTGCCATGAGTGATGGTTTGGAAAACTATGATTTCTACATGCCATTTCACTAAATCAAAAGCAAGCAGGCATCACATGCGGTGTTTTTAATTTCTATGATTTCTACATGCCAAAGTGAAAGAAATATATGAGATATGTATATGATTCACATGTGACACCCAATCACAATCATGCTACAGTAACAAGACGCAAGGCACCTCAATAATATATTCAACCCCCACCCACCCCTTCTTCCCCACTGCCTGCAGATCAAAACTCTCTCTCTCTCTCTCTCTCTCTCTCTCTCTCTCTCCAGCAAGCACTAAACTGAAACCAAGTCTCCTCCTCCCTACCCCTTAACAAATTCTACACAACACCTCAAAACTCTCAACCATCATGCCTCACGATCAACTTGAGGTACATAATTTATACATTTCAATACATGAATTCTTTTTCTTTCATTTTTGACATTTCTTGCTACTAAAACGAATATTGATGTTGTATTTTGTAGATGAAGGCCATGAAAAAGAAAAAGAAAAAGTAGAGGCATGGTATCGTGGGTTAGCAAAAAGTTGGAATGGGAGGAATCGGTAAAAGAGGTACAAAGTTTTTACTGTTGTAAAAGTCTTTGTGTGGAGCTCACATGTTGGAAGCATTCACATGCATGGTTACTATTGAAGAATTGTGCATTCACGGGAGGCCAACATGCTTAAGCTACTTTGCCTATAAATAGGCATCACTCTTGCTTTGCTAAACACACATCAATCCGAAGAGAAAAGAGAGTGAAAGATCTGAGAGTTAGAAGAGTTTTATCTGAGAGACTAAATTCTACCAGTATAAAACCACAAGAGCAAATACAATTTCACCCTAATATTTAGTGGTACTTTCATATTTAGACTATTTTATAACATTTACATCTCTTTCTTGCTTGTGATATTACTTTGGAATGTGTTTTTATCCATTTTAGCCTGAATTATGTTTGAAACTCTCTCTCTCTATATATATAGAGAGAGAGAGAAGTAAATCTAAATACTTTCAAACTGAAAAACTAAATAAATCTTTACCTATTTTCAAACTTTTCCAATCTGAAATGCTAAAGGGCATTTCAATATGTTTATATGAATGTTCTTATAGTTTAATAAACGAATAAATTAAGTACAATGCCAATGCATGAATTTCTATTTTCTTTTACAGGTTTGTCCTAATAAACTAAAGCATCACAACTTTGTTTTTAAATGTTGATAATCCAAAGGAATATAGAAATGTACAAGTTACAGAGCATCCGAACCCAAAACTAATTTGCGATAGGTTGAGACCAACATCTTATATCTTTTCATGCAAGGCTTACAACTCCTCAAATGTGTTTGTGCCTAGAAATCTCGGCCTATGAGGCCGACCGAAGGAGCAACCTCTTGGCTGAAGCGCATACCTAGAAGGGGCCGAGCGCATTGAGTTGTGGTTCGTTTCTCTCGTAGAATAAAGGTTGAGCCGTGAAGGCAAAACCGTCACGGCCACGGCCACGGTGAACATAAACAAAGAAATTAATATACTCCCAAGTACACAGCCAAAGCGGAAAAGATCAAGTGACGTCGCCACGTGGCATCAAGGCCCCACACTTCATTTAGTGAAGTAACGCCCTTGACTACAATAGAGGGCCCACGGTCCGCGTGAGAGCATTTAATGCACAAGAGAAGAGGGGAAGTGATTGAAGTCAGGATATGGCGAGTAAAATCAGGGTGATTAGGTGTAAAAATCTCACGACTTGTAAGATTGAGTCACCAACCACCAGACCAGGACATTAAATGCTCCTCTAAGGCCCAAGAGGCAGAGCCCACCATCAAGGCGGCGGCCGAGATTTATGGGGGTCACACCACCATACTTCACGTCCCCAAACGTCAGCTCGACTACCCACTATCTCTGATCAGCCTCATCATGCAGATTTTTAGCCTGATTGTCTTCTCATGACCTCCCCTATAAATACCGGGCTTCAACTAAGTTTAAAGGGTTCAACACCAAACACAAGCCTCCCACGGAGCAGATTATATTTTCCTGTCATTTACTTCATGTAATTTATCTTCCTGTAATGCACTTTCAATATCTTTACTTGCTTTCTTAGGAGTAGTGACAACTTGTAGGAAAATCCATTCATCAATATATCATACGACCCTTAGTTTTCAAGGCGCCGGAGAACCACCTAACCCCCCCCCCCCCACTTGCAACCACCATTAACGGCCTTGTAGCTCAGGTCATGAACCCGACGGCCGAGATCAGTTCCTCTCTCGACCACAATTGCTCTAATTAGAAGTTAAACTCAAACAAGCGCGCGATTCCTCTACCCATCCACCCTCACCATCCTCGAATGCACGGTAGACCGAGCTGGCACGCCCGCGCACAAACGCACTGCACCAAAGAAGGACGACCCGAGTTGACGCAGATCCCCTCGGCCCGGGGTAACAGGCCGTGAGATTCGCGGTGGTCAACAAAATGATGTTCTATATATATGTGCCAAACAATTAAAATATAGAGTTGCAGTATATATATAGTGGTGATTTCCCCACTCCAATTTTATCCACTTACACTCCATTTTATAACTAAAAAAGGAGTGTAAGTGGATAAAAAGGAAGTGGGGAAATCATTACCCTATATATATATAGATACTTAGTATTACAAATAAAGATAGATAATAATAAAATGTTAGCAGTGAATAGATACACATTATAAAAAAAACATAATTTAAAATTAATGCTTATAATGAAATTGATGAAGTTGTAGGCTTACAAAAAATCTTGGAAATTTTTATTGATAGATAGCACTCATATTTTAAAAGTGTTCTTCGGAGTAATGCTTCTTAGAGAACTTTGAAACTGAAAACTAAAATTGCAACTTGACTTCACAATGTGAAATGAACCTCTATTTAAAGAGCCAGACTACTGTGATGTCGACAGCTATTGGTGACTGTGGAGGCACGGGGCTCTTGACTATTTTCTTTTTCTGCTTTTACTTCTGCTTTCTTACTTTCACTTTTACTTTTACCTTGACCTTATTAGTCTTTATGCAGGGAATATTGAATGTAGAGGCACGGGTCTTGAAGACATTATTCTAGCTTTTGCTTTTGCTTTAGTCTTCATTCAAATCATAGGGGTCTTGACTGTCGGGGTAGTCGGCCCATCCGAATTTATGCGTGGAATCTTTTTGACCGATTGATGGATTTTGTGTTTGACTGAAAGAGGAGGCTGGAGTGGATTGTGACCTTGGGGAAACATCTTCATCATCATCCATCTGTTGAAGTGAGTCTCCTAATTAATCAAGGAGATTTATTTCCTTGATTAATTAGGGGATTTACTTTCCTATTTTATAGATTTATTTCCTTTGATTAATTAGGGGATTTACTTTCCTATTTTATAGATTTATTTCCTTTGGTTAATTAAGTGGTTTACTTTCCTATTTTATAGAGTTGTCAAATCATTGTATAATTAGGAGATACTTTCCTAATCCTTTACTGGATCTAATTCCTTGTAAAGCTCTCAT
Source organism: Prunus avium (assembly GCF_965620075.1). NCBI lineage: Eukaryota > Viridiplantae > Streptophyta > Magnoliopsida > Rosales > Rosaceae > Prunus > Prunus avium. Next base: position 27,842,912 of record NC_142288.1, on the reverse strand, counting down.
GTAAACTCTTATATATACCTCCTTATGGAGAAGAATAAAAATAAGAACCTAACATATTCAAACCCATATTCATATTTTAGCATGGTATCGGAGCAATCGATCCTCGGTTGTCTCTAAATTCTCATATCAAAATTTCTCCTCCCCTCCTCTTCAAGGGGGGGAGGGGGAGTGAAAAAGGATCTGTTTCTTATTCTCATGGAGATTTTGCCTCTTTCTTGACTCCGACATACCCTTCTCTTCAGGGGGAGAAGAGAATTGAAGAGAAGTTTCTATGTTCTTAAGCCATGTTCACAGGGTTTCTGTGTCCTTTAGCCGTGTTCACAGGGTTTCTGTGTCCTTTAACCGAATTCACAGGGTTTCTGTGTTCTTTACATTCCTCGTATCGTATTCCTCATATCCTCGTACCGTATCCTTGTATCCTAAATCGAATTCCTCATATCGTCTTCCTCTTACCCAAAATCACATCCCTCATATCGTATTCCTCGTATTTCCAGTTTCAGATTCAGGCCTAAACCCGAATCCTCATATACTCTTATCCCGAAACCCTAAACACATCTTTTTTCTTTTATTCTTCAATCATTCCGCTGCCATGGATATCGTTTCCGAATTCTCCCAAATCCAAATCCCTCAAATCTAAAGTCCTCAAATGTCTTATCTCAAATTTCTCATACTCAAATCTCAAATTTCTCATACTCAAATCAAATCCCTCAAATCTAAAGTCCTCAAATGCCTTATCTCAAATTTCTCATAATCAAATCAAATCAAATCAAATCAAATCAAATCATATCATATCATATCATACTCAAATCTTATACACATACCTCTCAAATCCAATTCCTACATCAAATTCATACATCAAATTCCTCAAATCAAATTCCTCCAATCAAAATCCCTCACATTCTCATATCATTTTTTACTTCTCTTATTGCAGACTCAAAACGACCGGTCGCCCTAAGCAAACGACCGGTCTCCCGAAGAAAGCGACCGATCGCCAAAGACTCTGCCTGAATTGCATGGCTTATCGACTTGGGTGCTACGAATTTCTTGACTCACTTACCAAGTTGGGCATTTGTGATGTATATGCACCAACTTGAGGAGGAGTGTTGAAGTGAGTCTCCTAATTAATCAAAGAGATTTATTTCCTTGATTAATTAGGGGATTTACTTTCCTATTTTATGGATTTATTTCCTTTGATTAATTAGGGGATTTACTTTCCTATTTTATAGATTTATTTCCTTTGGTTAATTAAGTGATTTACTTTCCTATTTTATAGAGTTGTCAAATCATTGTATAATTAGGAGATACTTTCCTAATCTTTACTGGATCTAATTCCTTGTAAAGCTCTCATGTAAACTCTTATATATACCTCCTTATGGAGAAGAATAAAAATAAGAACCTAACATATTCAAACCCATATTCATATTTTAGCACCATCTGGGAGGCTTGAATCATTAATTGTCTGGCTAATTCTTTTATTTATGACTTGGATCTTCCTTCAATTGGGAGGGAAGAATGAGATGTGCCGGAGCAAGAAGGCTTTGATTGAGGAACCTTGACTGGAGGGAATTCAACATTAACCTGGTCAACAATTCTTTCTGACTTGAACTTATCCCACCATTTGATGGAGATTTGCCTAGAAAGAATACGGGATTCCCAGTTGACTTGATAGGACTATTTCAGGATCCAGGGGACTTTGTCTTTGGCTATGAAAATTAAAAGATTTGGAAAAAAATTAATCTCCTTCTTTGAATTTGTATTTACTGGAAAAATACATGACTGACTCTTTAAGATTGGGGGGAAGAATTTCAAGAGTTGGACCATGTTTTTCCCACTAGGAAGAAAACCAGTAGGGAAAAGTACTTCTAAATTTACTATCAAAGTTGACGAACCATGAATGACTAAAATCCTCAGTTTGGTGGAGGAAAATGGTGTGTCAGGCTTCAATGTAATTATAGTAACTGTATTGGAGACTGGAATTAAGTGTCTTAAGAGAATAAGGGTGTTCACCCCATTCAGATTGACTGAGAATTTTTTTGAATATACATGGAGTGATAGAGAATGATATTTGGGTCATTTCTATCTTTGATTGGTCTAATTTCTAAAGTCTGGGTTTCGAGAAGGATATTTCGATAATATTTAAGTGACTTGGAAGGATGTGGGGGTATGTAATGTAAATTAGGAGGAAAAATAGGCTTTGGCTATTTTGACTGGGTTGGACAAGTTACTAAAGCATGGTTCAATGAGAAAGAGGGTGTGACTGCTCTTTGGGAAATAAGGAGAGGACTTTTTCTGACTGACTGGAGAACGGGATGGCGAGGGGGTTAAAACTTGAAATGGATCATAACTGGAAATAAGAGTTGACTGGTAATTGGGACGAATGTTGCTGACTGTGGATCCTAAGGTAGTAAATCTATTTGATATTTGAATGGTGGAATAACCTGGATGAGAGATGACTTGGGAAGGTTGTTCTGATTTGACAGGGATCATTGAAGCTGGGAGTTGTCTGACTGGTTGCTTGCCTTGCTTTTTTGTTTCTTTTTATGCCATTGTTTGTCCTGAAGAAATTCTCTGATAAGGAAATCTGGGATAGAATTTTCACTACCTCTCAAATATTCAATCTGAATGGGGTGAACAATGATGGATGTTGTGTCCCCTTCTTTTGCGGCAAAGGCTTTTTATTTATAGGCAAGGAGAGAGCTTGCAATGATGGATGCTGAGAAAGGATATTTGGTTGCTGCCCAAAGTCAGCTGTTAATTTGTTGATCTAAACTGGTTCATAAGAGGGATGATGGAACGTTTCTGACAAGAACTGCTGGTCCTTTGTGACAATCCTTTGATTTGAGTCCTTTGTACTAGAAAATCCGGCTAGCAGCTTGGTCCTTCTCTGGTTTCGGTGGCTTTCGTACAGCTCGCTTCCTTGTTGGGCAAGAAAAGAGTCAAGTCGTCATTGATGGTGATAACCTCCTTTAGGCCCTCACGTGGGTCTATATATAATGGTTACCGATCTTTTTAACTTTAGTGCGACTCAAAAGTCTGGGCTTCCTGTTCTAGGGCCTTGGATTACTTCTATACTGACGGCCCTCTAAGTAAAGGGGGTCCTTTGGTTTTGAGGAAAAAGACAAAGGCCGTTGGGCTTGAGCCTTTAAAATATTCTTTTTTAAAAAATAAATTATTTTTTGTTCATTTATAAAAACTGGGTACAAACAATTACAATTTTGGAATGAGTTTTTATCCATTTTCAAATTCATGTGTACAGCAGCCATGTGGTTGCATTCTTCGCTTACGATGTAGAATTCTTGGGTTCTAATTTATAAAAAGAGAACAAAAGGTCTTCCAAACTAAACAAAAAGAATGAAATCCAACAAGTAATGTTGGGCATCCTTCCCTCATTCCATAGGATAGGGCATCCGTGTATGTGAGAAAGACCTTTTATTTTGCTTTTCTTTAGTCTCACTCTGCCTCTCTCCTTATCTTTCTTTTTAAAATTTGCTTTTTTCTCTTTTAGTTTTACAAAGTGATTGTTTTTGCCTTTTTTTTCACTTAGCTTCCCGTGCCGCGTCCATGCTTTGTTGTTGTGTGTGTTGAATTGAATGTGAGACTTTGTTTACCCGAGTTATAGTGTTCACCTTCTTCTGCTGCTCAACTGCTCCAACTCATCATATAGTTCATGTTCAAGACTAAAAATAGATTAAAAAATATAGAAAATGCAAAGCACACAAAGTAGGAGCTTTGTAACTTAGCCATATATGTTTAGCTTTCCTCTTTCACATCTTTGATAATTTACGGTTATAGTATGGGTAGCAACTGAAAAAAGGCTACTTTCCTCTGTGCACAGAGAGTCTCCATGAAGTTAAAGGTATAGCTGAAGTAGCTTTCCAGAAAGCTCTCGAAACCATCAACAAGATTCTTCCAAAATTTGAAGTGACCGTAAAGGCTTTCCTCCTAGTGTCTGACTTGTTGGTACTGTGAAAAAGCTTTAACGTTGATAATGTGAAAAACTATGGTTGATGTGGGACAACAACCGACTTAGAGCATTGTCAAACCTACTGCATGAGGATAACAAATATAAATCTTAGATCACACATGAACGTTGTTGTAGGCTGCAGAATAAGAGGTTCTGTGAATAATTTGATGAAGGTAGGTTATTACAAGCAAGGACTTGTGGAGTTGTAATTACCAAAAAGAAAGTTATAGGCTCAATGACTTGTGCAGACAGAGAAGAGTTGTGAGATTATTTGATGAACTATGTGTACAAATATATCTAATGCCATGGACAAGCTGAAATTATGATTGTTACTATTTAATCCTTAAAAAAAAAATCTTAGAAATTGTTTATTTCCAGCAAATTCCAAATTTGCATCTG